>NC_086445.1:725706709-726013551 GCF_028390025.1 Pseudophryne corroboree
CCTTTAACTCTTCTCCCTGTGATGGAGCTGTGTTGCCGCTGCCTTCAGCCCCAAAGGGGCACTGGTGTGGGAAAATAAGACGAGGTCTAAGAGTGCAGCTCAAAACTGTCCTCTTTTCCCTCTAACTCAGAAGGTCACCTCTCTGCATCTGTATAAAGCCCCCAGCCAGCCGTGGGGTGCTGATCCTATTACCCCCACACCCTGCTAATAAGGCCACCCATGAAGTGGCTGCTCCGCTTTCTGAAAGCAGAGTAGAGGCACCTATACAGGTGGGCTGGCCGACAGCTGCAATATTAAAGCTGCCACAATATTATTTTGCCTGGAGAGATCTAATATGTGCCTGCTACAACATTTACACCACAGGTGGCATCAGATTGCAGTTGGTCTTATTGTCTGGCTTTGATATAAATATGCCAGCTGGTCTGGTAAACATTGTGGGTTCCCCGTGACACCAGTCAATACATTGTGATCTCAAGACACAGCCGGGGACGCGGGTCACCCCCATCCATCAACTTAGTGACATGGAGAAATATGTGGGCAAACAGCCCAGAAGTCCTTAAGGTGGTGCTGCAGCTAAAACTAAAAACCATTCTACTGACACCCCACCTTCGTCTCCAAGCAGGGAGGATATACAGGTGCAAGAAAAAGTATGTGAACCCTTTGGAATTTCCTGGATTTGTGCATAAATTGGTCATAAAATGTGTTCTGATCTTCATCTAAGTCACAACAATAGACAAACACAGTCTGCTGAAACTAATACCACACAAACAATTATATGTACTCATGTTTTTATTGAACACACCAAGTAAACATTCACAGTGCAGGGTGGACAAAGTATGTGAACCCTTGGATTTAATAACTGGTTGGTATACAGATGTGGATAAATCCACAGGGAACCAGCGCTCAAACCCTATTTGTAGTGGTGAATGTACGGTTATAAAGTGAAACTAAAATCAATAATGAAAAAGCAGGTAATATACTTAAGGTTGTTTATTCTAAGATGCTGAGATACTTTCTTTCCCAACAGGTATAAATTCGGTTTAAAAGTCAATCAGTGATTGGGGCACGCTCCTGGTTTGAGCTTAAATTCTGAAGTGCAAGGTTCAATTGAAAGAACAAATGCTGTAATCTTTGTAAAGTCGAAAAAAAAGAAAAAGAAAAATGCCACAAAAAAATATTAATGATAATATGTACTAAAGTCCAAACGGTTTACAAGTCTATACAGACAGCGGCGTCCCGCTAATCTGTGCTCTGAAGTGAAGGATTCTCTTGTGAAGTGATGAACAGTTGACAGCGGTAGTGTATGCTTTGGTTAGAGTGGAGAATAAGGACCCTGGACTGGCGCTATTCCTCCTGCAGCACGTCCCACAGTAGAGTGCCCGAATCAGGCCCGCTCTGTGGGGCCGCTGACCTGGGGTGTGCGCCTGTCACAGAGGCGAAGTGGACCCGGCCGGAGCTCTCCGAGCGGCTGGCTGCGCCTCTCCTCCTCCTACAGGGACTTACCTTCTCCCTTCCCCTCCGCCTTCCACTCTCCGCTGTCTCGGGCTTCTTCCGTCGCCTGGCAACCGGTTGCTTCCGGAACTCCGGATCACGTGACCGGATGGTTTGCGGAAAGGATTAGCAGTACTGTCCTTCTTTGTAGTGAATATTCGTCCTCAGTCCAATGTAGTATAGATGGGTAGCTCCAACGCGTTTCGACCTGTTAGGGTCTTCCTCTGGTTGACCCTCCTCTGGCAGCAATAACCTCCAGCAAACATTTCCTATAGTTGCATATCAGATCTGCACAACGGTCAGGGGGAATTTTGGACCATTCCTCTTTACAAAACTGTTTCAGTTCAGCAATATTCTTGGGTTATCTGGTGTGAATCGCTCTCTTGAGGTCATGCCACAGCATCTCAATCGGGTTGAGGTCAGGACTCTGACTGGGCCACTCCAGAAGGCGTATTTTCTTCTGTTGAAGCCATTCTGTTGTTGATCTACTTCTGTGCTTTGGGTTGTTGTCCTGTTGCATCAACCATATTCTGTTGAGCTTCAATTGGTGGACAGATGCCTTAAGTTCTCTTGCAAAATGTCTTGATAAACCTGGGATTTCATTTTTCCATCGATGAAAGCAATCTGTCCTGGCCCTGAGGCAGCAAAGCAGCCCCAAACGATGATGCCCCCTCCACCATACTTCACAGTTGGGATGAGGTTTTGATGTTGGTGTGCTGTGCCTTTTTTTCTCCACACATAGTGTTGTGTGTTTCTTCCAAACAACTCAACTTTGGTTTAATCTGTCCATAGAATATATCACCAGTAGTGCTGTGGAACATTTGGTGCTTTTTTGCAAACTTCAAACGTGCAGCAATTTTTTTTTTTGGACAGCAGTGGCTTCCTCCGTGGTATCCTCCCATGAACTCCATTCTTGTGCAGTGTTTTACGTATGGTAGATTCGTCAACAGAGATGTTAGCATGTGCCAGAGATATCTGTAAGTCTTTAGCTGACACTCTAGGATTCTTTTTCACCTCATTGAGCATTCTGCACTGTGCTCTTGCAGTCATCTTTACAGGACGCCCACTCCTAGGGAGAGTAGCAACAGTGCTGAACTTTCTCCATTTATAGACAGTTTGTCTTACCGTTGACTGATGAACATCAAAGCTTTTAGAGATACTTTTGTAACCCTTTCCAGCTTTATGCAAGTCAACAATTCTTAAACGTAGGTCTTCTGAGAGCTATTTTCTGCGAGGCATGGTTCACATGAGGCAATGCTTCTTGAGAATTGCAAACTCAAAACTGGTGTGTGTTTTTTATAGTGCAGGGTAGCTTTAACCAAAACCTCCAATCTCATCTCATTGATTGGACTCCAGGTTGGCTGATTCTTGACTCAAATTAGCTCTTGGAGAAGTCATTAGCCTAGGGGTTCACATACTGTGAATATGGTGTGTTCAATAAAAACATGAGAACATATAAATTGTTTGTGTGGTATTAGTTTCAGCAGACTGTGTTTGTCTATTGTTGTGACTTAGATGAAGATCAGAACACATTTTATGACCAATTTATGCACAAATCCAGGAAATTCCAAAGGGTTCACATACTTTTTCTTGCAACTGTATCTACTGTAGTAGCTGACCCTACTCGCTTTAGCTCTCAATCATTATTGCGAGCTCAAGAAATCTTAGATCTCATATGCCTGCTTTTAGGCAAAACGTTAAGTGGTCTTGCTGAATGAAATACTTCAGAAGACACAGCTTTCACACAGCTATTGCAGAACTCGTCTCAATGAAGCAGGGCAAAGGATTTCATTGTTGGAAGATGAGCTTGCGGCTGCAAAAACGATGGGCCAAAAAAAAAAAGAAACTACAATCTCCACCTGTCCATAGGATAGGTCCAGATAGTCAAGCTAACCAGAAATGACCAAGACCAGTCATTATGCAAATCCTCAACTACGCTGATAAAGTAAAGTTAATGGATATACATTGTAAACACTCTGACCTCATGTATAAAGGTTCCAAGATTTTTCTATTTCAAGACTTTTCCTACAACGTGGCCATGAGACGTTGAGAATTCTCGGCCATTTGTAAGGAATTATTTGACAGTGGCTATCGTTTTGCTCTCTTGTACCGTGCTAAACTGCGAGACTTTCATAGTGGCAAAGCTCACTTCTTTGAAACTCCCAAATCAGCTTCTAATTTCCTGAAATCAGCTCAACCTCCGTCTCCACATTATTCAGATTCTGGTGACTGATTTTCATTACACAATGCTTTTCGAGTGAGAATCTGTTGTATATCTTTCTCTCTTAACAGGTCATATGAATACACTAAATGTATTGTTTTCTTCAGACTTGCATATTTCATTTTGAACAGTTTGTTGGCAAGTGCCGCATTTGTTTCACATTGTGATGCTTCTATTGTCCAAATGTATTTTCTTATCTTCCTTGCAGGAATTTCCCCATCCCTCTTTGGCCCTGTTGGCTGCATCCTCGGTTAATTTTAAAGTTTAAAAATGATTCTGCTTATATTATATCTGTATACATATGCGCATATTGTAAATGTATCTACTCAAGTTTCTTTGGATCTTCTTGTGACACTCCTACTGCTCACTGGGACAGGATGGTGTGCACATTTATATATGGTGCCGTACATTGGTCAAGAACAAGGTATAGGTTAATGTCCCAAGACACACCTACTACTTCAGAAACACTTAAGAGTGACAGACTCATTGAAATTCATATCTTGGAATGTAGAAGGTTTAAATACCCCCATTAAGAGAAAAAAAAATTATGCAACAATTGAAAAAAAAATATCACCCTGATGTTGTATTTCTCCAGTAAACCCACTGGAAAATCTCTGATAAAAACACTCAGACAGGGAATTCGGTGGGTGCCTTTAGGGCGGCCTTCTATCATAATAAGCTCAGAGGGGTATTCATACTTTTCAGATGATCTCTTAATTATGAGATCCAAGACTCATTTATAGATACGCAAGGCCATTATATTTTTCTTAAAGTGATGATTAATAATGAGAAATTTACAGTGATCAATGTATATGCCCCAAATTGCCCTAATGCATCTTTTTTTTTTTTTCAGATTTATGTGCAAAAATACAAGGATGGATTGAAGGTCACCTAACTTTAGGTGGCAATTTCAATGCAGTGTTGTCCTCTTCTATTGACAGGTTGAGAGGCTCTGGTAGGTCTAGTGGTTGTGGTCGCCATCTTCTCTCCTCCTTTTGATTGAGTTTCCTACTGCTAAGGAGTACACCTTTTACTCACATCCACAGGACACCTTCGCCAGATTTGATTTCTGGCTGATAGCCCTTCAACTTCTACACAGAGGTGGTCATTCCGAGTTGATCGCTAGCTGAATTCGTTCGCTGTGCAGCGATGAGGCAAAAAAATGGCACTTCTGCGCATGCGTATGCGGCGCAATGCGCACGCGCAACGTATTATTACAACGAACTATGTAGTTTCACACAGGGTCTAGCGAAGCATTTCAGTCGCACTGTTGACCGCAGAGTGATTGACATGTAGTGGGCGTTTCTGGGTGTCAACTGACCGTTTTCAGGGAGTGTTCGGAAAAACGCAGGCGTGGCTGGGCGAACGCAGGGCGTGTTTGTGACGTCAAAACAGGAACTAAACAGTCTGAAGTGAATGCAAGCACTGAGTAGGTTTAGAGCTACTCAGAAACTGCACACAAAAAAAATTGTAGCCGCTCTTCGATCCTTTCGTTCGCACTTCTGCTAAGCTAAAATACACTCCCAGTGGGCGGCAGCATAGTGTTTGCACGGCTTCTAAAAACTGCTAGCGAGCGAACTCAGAATGACCACCAGAGTCT
The DNA here is from genome assembly GCF_028390025.1 of Pseudophryne corroboree. Taxonomy (NCBI): domain Eukaryota; kingdom Metazoa; phylum Chordata; class Amphibia; order Anura; family Myobatrachidae; genus Pseudophryne; species Pseudophryne corroboree. Next base: position 725,712,022 of record NC_086445.1, read on the forward strand.
CTGGCTCTGGCATTTATAATATTGTAATCTCAGATCATGCACCTATATGGTTCACACTCCAACTACAATCACCTAGTCACAGCTCACAAAATTGGCAATTCCCTTCCTATCTGAGTGGCTCTGACGACTTTAAAAAGCTATTGTCACTTCCTTATACTATTTATAGTAATGATAACTCTCAACATGTCCAATACATTAACCTTTTCTGGGCTGCATCTAAACCTACAGTATAATGAGGGGTCATATTATTACTCATGTAGAATATAAACGCAAACAATTACTAACGAAATTTAAGGAGCGGAGTCTGGCCCTTTCTAACGCTTATTCTACCTATTTATCAACCCCTTCTGATGAGGCAAAAACTCTGTATAAAGATGCAAAAAATTTGTATGAATCCCTATGTTCGGAACAGGTCATTTTAGATATTACTTTCCAGAGACAGATTTTTGAAGTGGGGAAACAAATCTGGGAAATTACTTGCCTCTTTGTTGAGACCATAAACTAATATCAAATTTATTTCTAAATTATCTTCCGATAATTCTAGGATATTATTATACCCTGATCAGATTGCAGATCTATTTCTTCGTTATTATGAAGATTTATACTCTTCGACTATAGACGACCCCAATTTAGGCATGGGCTTTCTTCAACAGGCAGGACTACAGCATCTTACTGGGGAGAACTTAGCCATCTTCTTAAACCAATAACAGAAGAAGAATTTACAGGAATAACTAAAGCCTTACCTCTGGGCAAGCCACCCGGCCCTGAAAGCTTAAATACTGACTATTGTATGCTTCTGCTTCCTTTATTGACTCCCCATCTTACTACTCTCTTTAACTCCATAATTTTAGGTCATGATGCCCACACTGATTTTAATATCATTATTTTGCATAAACCTGGCAAAGATACAACTTTGGTGACCTATCTCTCTGTATCTCTCTTCTCAATCACCACCTGAAAATTTTCACTACATTGATGGCACAATGCTTGCAGCCAATATTATCTCACTTGATTCACCCTTAACAGACTGGCTTCATAATGGGCAGGCAATCTGTTTTAAAGATACACACCCTTATTGCAGCTATGACCCATACCCATCAGACCAAAGCAACGCAGAATATAGTAGTCAGCTGTGATGCTGAAAAAGTATTTGACAGGGTTATCCGGTCACAGTTGTTGCGCATTTTCCAGCTACAGGGTTTCAGTCCAAAATTCACCCATGTTATTTAAATACTTTACAAATCCCCAAAGACTTTCCTAACAGTTAACTCAACTTAACATGAAACACTTTCAACTTTACAAGGGAACACGACAAGGGTGCCCCGTTTCTCCCCTTCTTTTCAATCTAGCCATTGATCCATGGATTCAACATTTCATGCAACTGACCGAATGGCAGGGTATTTTTAGAGCAAACCAAGAAATGAAAGTATCAGCTTTTGCTGAGACCTTTTATTGTATTTTCATAATCCCAAACAAGGTATTCCCTTGCTCATGGTTAAGATGCGTGATTTCTAAACAAAAGCCATCTTTTTGATTAATTTTACAAAAATTGAAGAAAAACCTGTTCTCTCTTGAAATTGTCTCCTTATAACTCACTTTTTCTCCCATTAGTGGATAACCCTGCTTTCGCCAGTGGTCATCCCTCCCATTTTGTCAGGAACTGGTGTCTGCAGGGTTGCAATATTTATACCAATTTGTGAACACTAGTTTTCTGCAACCGCTCACATTAAACCAAATACAAACTAAATTCACAAACATTTGCATCCCACTCTTTCCACTTCTACTAGTTCAGAGCTATATCAACAAAACACTTTGGGGGATATCCAATTATCCCCGGTAATACATCGGGTCCAAAAAAACGCAGTTTTTCAGACTTTTTTCCGATGTTTCACCGTTTTTTTTTTTTTTTTACAGGCTACCCAGATGGATCGCCTGTAAAAAAAAAAAAAACCTTCTCCCGAAAACACACAGGTTCAGTGAAACCTGTGTGTTTTCGTGTGAAACAGCTCCGTTTTCGGATGAAAATGGGGCTGTTTCCGTAGATTCTGCTTCGCCTGCCGGAGGCAGGTAAAACAAAATCCCCAATAAGCCGGCGCGTGCCGCGGCTTATCGGGGCTGCTTAGCTAGCCCCTGGTGGGACAATTAGCCCCAGTAAATTACTATATTTATATATAGGACCGCTCTGGCCGGCAGGTGCAATACTGAGCAAAACAAACTAAAAAAAGAACTGAGGTAACCCCCCCTCCCGCTAGTTCCCCCCATCTCCCCAGGACCATGGTCATCTGGCGCACTGCAGTTGCCATGACAGCATCATAGCAGCCGCCGGGAGAGGAAGGAGCCCGTCCCTCATGTTGTCGCAGCTCTCCCCTGCCTCTGGTGTACGATGGCGGATTACTTTATCACCATGGGGCACCTGATATGTGAGGATGTTGGGCTCTCAGAGCAGCAACTTGTCAGGGCAGGAGATGGACTCACCAGCAAGTAAGTGACCCTGAGCCCTTTGCTCTATTAGGGGATGCTGCCTCCTGTCTGTCTGCTAAGAAGGATCGCAGGAGGGATAGCAATTAGGCATTAGACTCGCTCCTTCATCCCCTCTACAGTGCCACCCTCCTCCCCTCTAACCTGCCGCTCTATTCTAATCTGATCCCTCCTGTTTTTTCTACTCCCCCCTCTCACCCCAATTCTAATTTGCTCCCCCTCCTTCCACTCAACCCTGCTTGCGCCCTCATTCTGGGTTGGGGCTGAAATGCTGGCGGTCAGAATACCGACCGCGGCATTCCGCTGTATTGAATACCTCAACTCTCCCACAGCCTAAACCCCCCCCTCCTCGCAGCCCATATCTAACCACCCGTTCCCGCAGCCTAACCCCCCCACAGCCTAAACCTAAATCCTCCTTCCCCTCCCCTTGCCCAAATGTGATCGGGGCACTGGCATTCTGACAAGTGTTGGGATTCTGGCATTGCAGTTTTGACAGCCGGCATCCCGACTGCCGGGATCTTGACCAGATCCCCTCGTTCTACCCTTTTGGAGCTCCACAGGAAAGAGGAGCTGGGAAGTTATCTTGAGGGATAATCCTAATGTTAATCTGTAGTGTACTGCAGTGATGTAGTGTAGTGGATTGTACAGGGAGGAGGATATATTGTAGTGGTGTAGTTCAACATATGAGGGTCTGTAGTGATGTAGTGCAGCACATAGAGGGGAAATCTAGTGTAGTTGTGATGTAGTGCAGTGTATGGGGGAATGCAGTGCGGCATATAGGGTAATGTAGTGCAGTTATGTAGTGTAATAATGGAGTACAGAAATGTTGTGTAGTAATGTAGTGCAGCATATAGAGGGCAGTGTCGTAACTAGGTGTGTGCCGAGGGTGTCTTGCCCACAGCGCAAATGTGGGCAAGGCGCACCATCTGGCAGCACACCTACCCGATGCCCATACGGCCAGTCAGTAGTCCCGGGCCTTCCTCTGCATGGAGTGGGAGCACGGCTCTAGCCGGCATCTAGCAGCAGACAGCTGCCGCCGTCGTGCCTGAGTCCCGCTGTGAGTGCAGGAGAATGGGAGCTGTGCCACAGCCGTCATGGGACAGCAGTGAACTCCCGCTGGCTGTCTCCTGCTGGCGGGGTGTGGAGCACTGTCGGAGGTTGCTCCCAGACCCGATCTCATGCTTCTTCTTGTAGCATCGTCGCAGCATGTGCCCCAGATCCCAGGAGAGGCTCTGCGCCTGGATAATGCCTACCACCTCCATGTGACTGACAGAGCAGACACACACACACACACACACACACACACACACACACACACACACTCTCACTCACTCACTCATTCACTCTCTCATCCAAAACAGGGGGGAATGTGTGGACTCTGCTGTGTGATGTGTAAAAAAAATGGGGACTCTGCTACTGTAATGTGTAAAAAGGGGGACTCTGCTACTGTAATGTGTAAAAAGTGTGACTCTTCCTGCCTAATGTGTAAAAATGGGGGATTCTGTTGGCCTAATGTGTAAAAAAGGGGGCTCTGCTGCCGTAATGTGTAAAAAAGAAGGACTCTGCTGCCATAATGTGTAAAAAAGGGAGACTCTGCTGCTGTAATGTGTAAAAAGGGGACTCTGCTACTGTAATGTGTAAAAAAGGGGGATTCTGTCTGCCTAATGTGTAAAAAAGGGGGACTCTGCTGCCATAATGTGTAAAAAAGGGGAATTCTGCTGTCGTAATGTGTAAAAAAGGGGAACTCTGCTACTGTAATGTGTAAAAAGAGGACTCTGCTACTGTAATGTGTAAAAAAAAGGGGGACTCTGCTGTTGTAATGTGTAAAAAAGGTGGATTCTGTCTGCCTAATATGTAAAAAAGGGGGACTGTGCTGTTGTAATGTGTAAAAAGGGGGACTCTGTTGTCGTAATGTATAAAAGGGGACTATACCTGCTGTACTGTGTAAAAGGGAGCTCTTAAATAAAAATGTGTTTAAGGTGTTACAAGTGTGCGCAAATCAAGCAAAATCATGCAGCAGGAATACACATAAAAATAGAGTGTTCATCCAACACTCCAAAACTAGGTAATATTCTGGAAGATTTATTACGTGCTTAATCCTGCGCTATTCTGCTCAAACCATGAACAAACATATACCAAAGGGCTGTGCACAGAAAGAAACATGCAAAATTGGTGTACACATGCAAAGCACCACCTCCAAATGAAGATAGTATACTGAGCTTTTATAAATGATGTATGGGTCACAAATTTCTGTGGATAGCTTCTCAGTACATGCCGAGTGTGGTACCATTCAGGAATTTAACAATTAAGAATAAAAATCACATATAAACATCCTTTCGTGGTGACACTGGAACACTACAAGCATATCACCCAAATCCTGTTGATGTAGTTCAGGAAGGGATTGGCAGCCACAGGTCCGGAATCTGCAGAGGCTTCTCCAGAGTGACAATGCAGGGGGAATAGGTGTCCGACAGGCAGGAGTTTGTAGACCACACTTAACGCGTTTCGGACCTCGCTGGGTCCTTCGTCAGAAGTGTGGCTGTAGTCCCAGAGTAAGTCTTTTAAAGGTTTGTTAATTATTACCAAGTACATACAGCGGTGCGGGATCTTCATTTCCTATTTCCCGAACGGAAGTGACGTCATCTGGACGGCGGCGCTGCGTTCCACAGGCATCCATCAAACGCACTCGCCGGAAGCAGGAAGCTCTGCTCTCTTTGTGTCAGTATTGCGTTCCACTGCCGTTCATAGAGTCCTCATATATAATTCATTTGGAGGTGGTGCTTTGCATGTGTACACCAATTTTGCATGTTTCTTTCTGTGCACAGCCCTTTGGTATATGTTTGTTCATGGTTTGAGCAGAATAGCGCAGGATTAAGCATGTAATAAATCTTCCAGAATATTACCTAGTTTTGGAGTGTTGGATGAACACTCTATTTTTATGTGTATTCCTGCTGCATGATTTTGCTTGATTTGCGCACACTTGTAACACCTTAAACACATTTTTTATTAGTTCCATTTCATCCCTTAGGGGTTACGCCGTGCTGCAGACATGTTCAATTTTAGAGAAACAAGGAAAGAGTTAATATCGTCTACTTTCTCAAAAACCAATGATATAATTGATGTTTGTGATGAGGACTTAGATACTATTTTTTCTAAATTAGAGGGGGTGATGTTAAGAGAATCGTTTATGGTGGGAATTAATTACCCTAGAAAAGTACCATGCTGATCAGATTATTCCCAAAGGCCTTAAAATTGTTAAGCCTCCTTCATTTACCACTGAAGATGGGAATTTTAAACGAGAATGGGACTCTATCTTGGATAGCTGTTCACTATCCCTGATAGGCCTCATTATCAAAGAGAGAAGGTCAGCAATATCAAAGCTAAACGATGAAATAAATCTCTTACACACCCTCGTTAATCCGTTTAAAGAACTTGAAGACTTTAGAACAGCTGAAAAAGAACTATTAAGGAAGATTAATAAGAATACGAAGGAACTAAGAGACAAAAAACATAAGAAATATTTAAGAGACATAGGGGAAGTGAACACAGGAAAATTATCAGTAATTCCTGAAAAACCTCCAAATAACATCAATAATACACCTACTTGGAGAAAAAATAACGGAAGAAATTTTAGACAACAAAATAGCAATCAGTGGAGAAATGATCCATATCAATATAATGAATCCTTTGAACCAGTTCGTAAAAGGCGAGGACCAAAAGGTAATTATAGAAACTATGACTATAGACAGAGATATAATCAGGAAAGTGAAGATCCTTACAGATGGGACACACGGAAGGTCCCACTTGAGAAAGTGTCTAGAAATCCCACTTTCCGTAACACCACTAATAGATTCTCAGTCTTTCAAGAAATGCAAGACGAGAACCCATCTACCTCATACTCGCCTCGTTTAAACTGGGATCCCAGAACCCCAAGGAGACCCAGAGTACAAAACATGTAAAAAATAAAAAAAGAAGGAGGGGAAAAAGAGCAGGTGTTAAACCTACACCCAATATACATAAAAAGAGTAGAAACACTCATGTAATAAATAAAGAGACAGAAGAAAATAATGAGGAAATTAAAATTTTTAATTTAAGTTCGAGTGTTTTAGATAGTAATGAAGAAAGAGTCCTAAAAAAGGGACTCAAATTTGCTCCCTCGCATCAATCTAATCCTTTTAATATTTATGTAGATGTACAGAAATTTGTCAGGAAACTGGCAGTAAAACGTTTCTTCCTGAATAAGGAGAAGGAAGCACCAAATAAATGCACTGAGGAAACAACCAAAAAGTCCAAATTTAAACCCCCATCAACTTTTTACCCGACTCATTGTAGGGGAAGTTGTGTTGACTGCTTCAACAAGGTTGTTTGCAGTGAAATAGATACATTGTTGATGAATAGAAATAAAAAGGGCCCAAATAAATGTTTAAATCTTACACGAAAAGAGTTTAAAGCCATCAAATCCTTGAAGGAAGACCCAGAATTAATAATAAAACCCGCCGATAAAGGCGGGGGGGTTGTCCTAATGGATAAAAGTAAATATGTTGAAGATATTCACAAACAACTTAATAATGGAACTACCTATAAGAAACTAAAAAGTGACCCTACTATGAAGATAGAAAAAGCGTTGGGAATATTTACACAAAAAGCCATGGAAAATGGCGTCTTGACAAAAAGTGAGGCAGATTTCATTAACATAAAAAATCCCACAATTCCAACAATACATATTCTCCCAAAAGTTCACAAAGACCGTAACAACCCCCCTGGCCGCCCGATTATTTTGGGCTGTAATAGTATTACCTCAAACCTCTCCGCGGTAATTGATTATTACCTACAACCATTAGTAACTTCGACTAAAGCCTATTTAAAAGATACAGGGGATGTCCTTAGAAAACTTAAGGATCATATTTGGGAGCCTGATCAAATTTTATGTAGTGTTGATGTTACCACACTATATACGGTAATTGAGAAGGAAAGGGGATTAACAGCAGTTTCCTTCTTCTTGAATGGAAGTGATTTGGACCAACATACCAAAAATTTCAACTTAGAAGGAATAGAGTTTATACTTGCCAACAATTATTTTATTTTTGATGGCGACTTCTATCTACAGGTTGTTGGCACTGCCATGGGCACCAGGTTCGCACCCAGCTACGCAAATCTGTTTATGGCGTATTGGGAGGAGCGCCAGATATGGAACGGAGGCGAGCTGGTGGCGAGCCTGGTGTCCTGGCAGAGGTATATAGATGACATTTTATTTGTATGGAAGGGTGATGAAGAGTCTTTGATTATGTTTCTTCAACAACTTAATGAGAATGATATGGCAATAAAACTTACATCCTCATTCAGTAAAAAAGAAATTCATTTTTTGGATCTTTGTATTTATATCGATCAGGGTATCATTAAAACTAAAACCTATAGAAAACCGACTGACATTAATGGTTTTATTGAGAGATCGAGCCTGCACCATGACAACTGGTTGGAAGGAATTCCGTTCAGCCAGTTTTCAAGGGTTAAACGAAATTGCACTGACAAAGAAATCTGTGATCTGCAGTTGAATGAAATCTCAGAACGTTTTAAACAGAAGGGTTACTCCTCAGGTACAATTGAGAAAGCAAAGACTAAAATAAACAATATAGAAAGAGAGGATTTGTTGAGTACCAAGACCTGTGAAAATGGAAAAAGTGACAAATATGAATGGGCATTTATTAGCCAGTACAGTAATGATTTTAAAAGTATAGAAAAGATTTTTAGAACAAACTGGAAACTCTTATTACAGGATCAGATTCTTGCTGACACCCTTCCATCTGTACCATCATTCATTTATAGGAAGGCTCCAGTCCTCAAAGATAAACTTGTGAGAAGTAGCCTAGATGTAGAATCACGTCAGAGCATTCGAACAAAGGGCTTCCACCGTTGTGGGTGTTGCCTTATGTGTCGAACAGTCAAAAGTGAGACTAGCAAAATTAAAGAAGTAATTATTAATGGCAACACTTATACCATTAATCAATTTATCACGTGTAACTCACGTAATGTTGTATATGTGTTCGGCTGCGGCCTACATTATGTAGGCAGGACAACTAGACCTTTAAAAACTAGGCTGGCCGAGCACATATACAACATTAGAAAAGGTTTAGATACACATACTGTGTCGTCACATTTTAAAAAATGTCATGACAAAAAGGAATGTCATTTAAAATTCTTCTGTGGTATAGAACTAATCCTGCCAAAATTAAGAACTAGAGATGTAGAGAAAAGGCTGTCCCGAGCAGAGATGCGGTGGATATTCACTTTAAAAACCCTTATTCCTAATGGCCTGAATAATGAATTTGAATTGGGGTGTTTTTTAACATGATGAATATAGATAGATTTCCCCCTTTTTTATTATACATTTTTTTATTATACATGTTTTTTTCTCATTGCTTTTTATGTATTTTTAAAGATGCACTGTCACTTTATGGAGTTGCTATGGTGATGGCTAAATATAAGAAATCATCAAATTATGAATATATGTATCACCATTTATTCCATATTTTCGGCAGGATATTAATAATAATATGGACATTACTGTATTATCAACATCAGCCCTCTATATTGTCAACGCATTAAAGTATTGGACGTATCTATTATATATGAGGACTCTATGAACGGCAGTGGAACGCAATACAGACACAAAGAGAGCAGAGCTTCCTGCTTCCGGCGAGTGCGTTTGATGGATGCCTGTGGAATGCAGCGCCGCCGTCCAGATGACGTCACTTCCGTTCGGGAAATAGGAAATGAAGATCCCGCACCGCTGTATGTACTTGGTAATAATTAACAAACCTTTAAAAGACTTACTCTGGGACTACAGCCACACTACTGACGAAGGACCCAGCGAGGTCCGAAACGCGTTAAGTGTGGTCTACAAACTCCTGCCTGTCGGACACCTATTCACCCTGCATTGTCACTCTGGAGAAGCCTCTGCAGATTCCGGAACTGTGGCTGCCAATCCCTTCCTGAACTACATCAACAGGATTTGGGTGATATGCTTGTAGTGTTCCAGTGTCACCACAAAAGGATGTTTATATGTGATTTTTATTCTTAATTGTTAAATTCCTGAATGGTACCACACTCGGCATGTACTGAGAAGCTATCCACAGAAATTTGTGACCCATACATCATTTATAAAAGCTCAGTATACTATTTTCATTTGGAGGTGGTGCTTTGCATGTGTACACCAATTTTGCATGTTTCTTTCTGTGCACAGCCCTTTGGTATATGTTTGTTCATGGTTTGAGCAGAATAGCGCAGGATTAAGCACGTAATAAATCTAAAAGGGAGCTCTGCCTAATGCAATGTGTAAAAGGGAGCTCTGACCACGCCCCTTCCCCATGAAGCAACACCCCTATATTTTTGGCACGTGCATTGACTCTGTTTTGTATATGGGTGGGCGCCGATGCTGTTTCTTGCACACAGCACTAAAATGTCTAGTTATAGCACTGATAGAGGGACATCAGAGCCGGCCCTAACCAATATGATGCCCTAGGCAAGATTTTGGCGGATGCCCCCTAGCACCACCGCTGGTTCCGCCTCTGACCTGACACCTCTTTCCCAGCACCATAACCCCTCGCCCATAGCAGTCCTTATTTTGTTGTTTGTACCCCCTATATTTCAAATAGGAACAGTTTGCACATTTGGCGCACAGCCCAAAAAGGGGTGTGTTTTTGCTGGCAAGGGGCATGGCCACACAATAGTAACCCCAATTCTAATTACGCCACACAGTACTGCAACTTCATTCACATTTGAACATGTGATAGTGTCCATAATTCATATTACATCCCACAGTAGTATCACTTTACCTTATAAACATTACTCCTCACAGTAGAGCCCCTTATTCACAATACATCACACTGAATTGCTCCTTATTCACATTACACCACACCCTATTGCTCTTTATTCACATTAGATGACACAGTAGTGCCTTTTCTATATGCAATGCCACATAGTACAGCACCTTATACACATAATGCCACACATTAGTAATGCATTTATAAACATAATTTCACACAGTAATGCCCCATGAGACACATTGATAATGTCCTTATAAACATAATGCGCCTCACACATTATGATATCCTTTATTAATGCCCTTTTACACATAATGTCCCTTACACATATGCCGCACATTATTAATGCACTTATACACATAATGACACACAAAGTGCCCCCTACACATTTGCTGCACATTATTAGTGCCCCTATACACATAATGACACGCATACAGTAGTACCCTTTTACACATATGCCGCACATTATTAATGCCCTTATACACATAATGACACGCATAGTGCCCCTTACACATATTCCGAACACTACTGTACAACCAACCCACTCACATGCACACAGCAATCACACTGCCACTAACACTGTGACCATTGCCTTTGCTTGGATACAGACGTTTCCTCCTAAATCTTGCCTCAATGCTAACGTCTGGCACCTTTTTTTTTATCAAAATGCATCTTACTTTGGCTAGGATGCCCAAGCAGCTTCTACTGATTAAAATGATATGCAGCATGCCTATATACTGTGTGAGACTGTGGCTGTGTCTGCATCTGAAATGCTACACACAGAATATAGGCATGCTGCATATCATTTTAATCAGCAGAAGCTGCTGATGCCCCTAGGTATATCAAATGCCCTAGGCAATTGCCTAGTTTGCCTATACCTATGGCCGGCTCTGAGGGACATGATGTTGTGCAGCAAAGTACTGTAGCGTATAGGGGGACTCTAGTACAGTGATGTATGCAGGGAGAAATCTAGCACAGCGACGTTAGTCAGTTAGGCAATGTGTGCATTTAGGACACACAAGGGGCATGTGGGGTAAACACATCTGCAGAGTGAGCAAAGCCACAGCACTCAGTGCAGCCATGTCTTATTTTTCTTTAGCATGGGTAGGGGGAGGTGTGTCACCTGGGTGGTGTATATACTGTATGTGCTATAGATGGGGACATCTGATGAGCATTTTAGGGTTATGTAGAGTCATCTAATGCCAGGACACATGGAGAGGTTTGATAGCCATTTAACAGATTTAACAGCAATAAGTTATGATGGGACCTATAAACAATGAAGAGGGACCCCAAATTTTATAAAAAGATGGGTCCCTGGGACCCACATAATTTGCTGACCACCAGTATATAATATATAGCAGTACGGTACAGTAGTCCACTGCCAGTGGCGTAACTAGAAATTTTTCTCCCCCAAGCCAAAAAATTCTTCGGCGCCCCCCCCCCCCCCCATCCCCCATATTTGGCACCATTAAAGGGATAAATGTGCGCGCGCCGCAAAATAGGGTGTGTGGCTTCGTTGGGATGGGCGTGGCTTCACATAAAGGGGTGTGGCATTGCAGGAAAAGACTACGTTATACCCCAGTTTTCCAACCTGCACGCCCAGACGTTAGCCACCACGGGAAAGAAAAATAATCCTGATTCATGCCCCTTACATTATTTGTAATTTTTTCTCCTTATAGTAATGCCCAGTATACATTATGCCACATACTGCAATGGCCCTTAGACATTATGCCACACACAATAATGCACATGACACAATATGCACACACCATAATGCCCCCGACACATTATGACAGGAATCGCAATGCCCGTTATACATTATGCTACACACTGCAATGCCCCTGATACATTATACCACATACCACAATGCCCGTGATATAGTATACAACACACCGTAATGCCTGACACATTATGACAGGAATCGCAATGCCCGTTATACATTATGCTACACACTGCAATGCCCCTGATACATTATACCACAATGCCCGTGATATAGTATACAACACACCATAATGCCTGTACATTATGACACACACCGCAATGTCCGTGATACATTATGCCACACACTGCAATGCCCGTTATACATTATGCCACACTGCAATGACCCTGAGACATTATACCACATACCACAATGCCCGTGATATAGTATGCCACACACCGTAATGCCTGTGACACATTATGACACACACCGCAATGTCCGTGATACATTATGCACACACCGTAATGCCCATTACACATTAAGTCCTACAGTAAGGCTTCTAATTACTTTTAAATTACCTGCTCGTTGCCAGGGGTTTCATGTACTGGGTGTCATGCTCGTTGCCAGGGGTTTCATGCACTGGGTGTCATGCTCGTTGCCAGGGGTTTCATGCTCTTGGTTCCATGCACGGTGCCAGGGGTTTTCATGCTCAGGGTGTCATGCTCATTGCCAGGGGTATTATGCACTGGGTGTCATGCTCGTTGCCAGGTGTTTCATGCACTGGGTGTCATGCTCGTTGCCAGGGGTTTCATGCACTGGGTGTCATGCTCGTTGCTAGGGGGTAGTGCTTGTTGCTAGGGCTGTGCTCCCAGTGCCACATATGGCCCCAGAGCCAGATATTACCCCACGGTGCCAGGTACTCACATGACCCCAGTGCACAATATAGCCCCCCCCCTATGTGCCAGGTATACATATACCCCCCCAGTGCCACATATGCCCCCAGTGCCAGATATTCCCCCTCAGTGCCACATATGCCCCCAGTGCCAGATATTCCCCCCCAGTGCCAGATATTCCCCCACAGTGCCACATATGCCCCCAGTGCCATATTTACACCCCCAGTGCCACATATGCCCCCAGTGCCAGATATTCCCCCCCAGTGCCAGATATGCTCCCAGTGCCAGATCCCCCCCCCCAGTGCCACATATGCCCCCAGTGCCACATATGCCCCCAGTGCCAGATATTCCCCCCAGTGCCACATATGCCCCCAGTGCCAGATATTCCCCCCAGTGCCACATATGCTCCAAGTGCCAGATTCCCCCCCCCCCAGTGCCACATATGCCCCCAGTGCCAGATATCCCCCCCAGTGCCAGATATGCTCCCAGTGCCAGATTTCCCCCCCCCCAGTGCCACATATGCCCCCAGTGCCAGATTTCCCCCCCCAGTGCCACATATGCCCCCAGTGCCAGATTTCCCCCCCAGTGCCAGATATTCCCCCCCAGTGCCATATATGCCCCCTCAGTGCGTGCCCCACCCCCGCTGGTTTGTGTTGGAGGGACAAGGAGGGCACAGAGCGCGCCTCTCCTGTGTCCCTCCTGCATCATCTCAGGTGGCCGCGGGTCTAATAGAGGAAGAGCCGGTTCGTGAGCCAATCAGAGCTCACGAACGGCACTTCGTTTATTAGACCCGCGGCCGCCGGAGATGATGCAGGAGGGACATAGGAGAGGCGCGCGCTGTGCCCTCCGTGTCCCTCCAACACAGCAGGGAGGGTTAGTAGGAGCAGATTGACATGCGGACGCTCGTCCGCATGTCAATTTGTGCTAAATCAGTGGCGCCCCCGCAGCCCCTCGCCCCCAAGCCACCGCGAGGACTGCGGGGGCAGTAGTTATGCCACTGTCCACTGCTCTACCTACCTCTGTGTCATCAAGTATACTATCCATCCATACCTGTGGTGCTTTTAAGTTGTTGTGCGCAGTAGTAGGAGGACAGTGCATAATTTTGCTGACCACCAGTATATAATATGTCAAAGTCGAAAAATATCATGATACATATGCCTTGTACTAACCCCTCATGCACACGCGCGCTGCTCGTGCATCTGGTCCCCCGTGCGTACACATCCCCGCAGGTTGCGTAGGGGACGCACCAGCGTCTCATGCGCATAAGATGCCAGTGACGTGCGGTGGGATCACAGGTTGGGGAGGCACTGGCAGCTAACAAGCCCCCCCCCCCCCCGGAAAAAAAAAAGTGTGGTCCCCCAACACATCAGGAAAACCAGCACTAGGCAGAACCAGCCAGGGGGAGTAATGCCATAGCAGGGGAGACACTCAGTGTGGGGTCCCCCTGCCATAACATTAATCTGCCCCCCAGCCAGTCAGCCCAGGGTTGGAATTCCTCGGAAAGTGGGAACCCCAAAAAATAAAAATGGGGTCCCCCCTCCCGAGCAATAACCAGCACTGGGCTGATAGCCCAGTGCTATGCCCCGCACCCCTGGTGGCGGTGGGTGCGGGGTTCATTGTGTGTTAATATTGTTCTTTACAGGTGGCCTACAGGTCCCAGCAAGCCTGCCCCAGCATGCTGGCACTTGGAGAACCACAAGTGCCAGCATGCCCGGACATAAAGGGCCTGCTGGCACCTGTAGTCCACCTGCAAAGAATAGTAATATTGTTCTTTACAGGTAGCCTACAGGTCCCAGCAAGCCTGCCCCAGCATGCTGGCACTTGGAGAACCACAAGTGCCAGCATGCCCGGACATAAAGGGCCCGCTGGCACCTATAGTCCACCTGTAAAGAAAATATTAAAATAAAACGCCACACGTCTTGAAAAGAAGCTTTATTTAACTGGGTCTTCACCTGGGGGCGGCGGCCGTTAAGCTCTTTTGCGTGGCCGCCGCCTTCCCAGGGCTTCCGGCGTCTTCACCTGGGCTTCCAGCGTCTTCACCTGGTGGGCGGCGGCTGCTAAGCTCTTTTGCATAGCCGCCGCCCAGCCAGGACTTCCAGCCGTCTTCTCTCTTCAGGAGCTCTTCACAGCTCCTCCTCCGCCGTCGGACTGACTCTCCTCCGCCTCGCGCTGACTTATATAAGTCAGCCGGAGGGGGCGGGGCGATGACGCGGCGAGCCGTGATTGGCTTGCGGCGGCCATCTTGAATTTCAAAAATGACGCTGAGGCGCCATTTTTGAAACTGGAACCGCTCCGCTGCCAAACTCTGCAGATAAAGGTAATTTTCCGCCGCCGCACAGCCGCCGCAACCCGCCGCCTGCTCCACCGCCACCCGCACCACCGCCGCCGCATCCCGCCGCCCGCACAATCACCGCATTCAGCCGCCCGCACAGTGATTGACAGCGGATCCAGTGACGGATCCGCTGGCCAATCACTGTAGCCTCACTGACAGGGACGTGCTTTCATAGGTTGAAAGCACGTCCCTGTAGGAAAGCGGCACCACTAATGGTGCCGCTTTCCCATACATTTTCAATGGGCTTTTACAGCCCATGGCTAGTCCCCGCCCGTGTCCGCCCCCCGCTCCCCATATTATCCCCAGAGATAACGGGAGGCACCACGATCGGTGCCTCCCAAACACATAAGGAGGGGAGCAATGATCAGAATAATATTAAGAAGATACATATGACACAGAATATGTGTCATATGCATCTTCTTTGTATTATCTTAATCATTAATGACAGGGGAGGCACTGCCTCCCCTGCCTCCCCTGACTGCACGTCCCTGTAAGATGCGTATTTACGGCAGAGTTTGTGAGCGTGTAGCGTGCGACTCGATCGTAGCATATTTAACCCATATAGTGCATTTTGTTGTTAATATTACCCTAGACCATGTCAGCGAGTATGATTAGTTTAAACTGTTCCTGGACAGAGAGATTCCTCATTGCATGATAGGAAGGGTCAGATAAAGGTTGAAAGCTGGAGTCTAGTATCCAGCTGTAGGGTATTTTGAGAGTAACATTCCGGTGTTAGTTAGGAGAAGATTGCATGTTCCTGCGTATAGTTATGTGCAAAAGTAGAATATGAACATTGACTTTGTTTACTGTGTATTGTGTATGCGTGGGGGAATCCAGAGGATACCACCCACTAGAGCAGTTGGGGAAAGACACAGCCCACCTTTTCAAATCCACCTATGACCTCTCCTGTAATGTAAATGAACATCTCTGTGTCCAATAGACAAAGGGATTACAGTGACCATTGTATTGTTTTGGATGAAGTGAATAAATATAGCTTGCAGCAGGGTTGGACACACAAGACTCTGAAGGCTTTCTCCCTGATAGCTGAGGATTGAATTCAGGTTGCGCCTGCGAAACATTCTCACGTATGTATATTTCTCTGTAGCCATTATTCTCCATTATTCTGTTTAGATTTACTTGTTAGCCTGTAGTGTATAAACTGTACTGTTTTTACCTTTAATTGGAATCAATCCACGGAGGCCCTAGAATCCTGTGGTTTCAAATACAAATCAGTGTTGTGTTTTCACTTTTCTGCATAGGCTGTTAAAGTGGTTTAACCTGTTTAAAGTGTATAAGCATTGTTAAGGTGTATGCACTGCGGATACTTTGTATCACCAGCGATACTTAAGGTTTAAAGGTATTAACATCGTTGCAGTGCTTTGCTGTTAAGGTTTAAAGTATAAGCATATCATTACATTGTTTCATTAATAAGGTTTACAGTATTTCAATCAGTGTGCGTACGTGCCGCGTGTACGTTGTACCCACGGCACGGCGTCTGATAAGCTAAGTGCGTATCAAATACATTACTCAGTACGCAAATAGCATACTTAGTCCGTAGTGTGTGTAATAAGTCTAGCGGCCATAGCGGCTCCACGGTAACAGTGTATAGCTTTATGTTTTAAGATAATAATTGACATTATCAATTATATAGCAGTACGGTACAGTAGGCCACTGCTCTACCTACCTCTGTGTCGTCAAGTATACTATCCATCCATACCTGTGGTGAATTTTAGTTGTTGTGCGCAGTAGTAGGAGGACAGTGCATAATTTTGCTGACCACCAGTATTTAATATATAGCAGTACGGTACAGTAGTCCACTGCTCTACCTACCTCTGTGTCGTCAAGTAAACTATCCATCCATACCTGTGGTGCATTTTAGTTTTGCGCAGTATATATAGTAGGAGGACAGTGCATAACTTTGCGGACCACCAGTATATAATATATAGCAGTACGGTACAGTAGTACACTGCTCTACCTCTGTGTCGTCAAGTATACTACAAAAGTTCAGTAAAATGACCCAAAAATCAAAATTAAAAACGTCTGAGGAGAAGCGTAAACTTGCCAATATGCCATTTACAACACGGAGTGGCAAGGAACGGCTGAGGCCCTGGCCTATGTTCATGGCTAGTGGTTCAGATTCACATGAGGATGGAAGCACTCATCCTCTCACTAGAAAACTGCAGTGCCACTCCTAGATGGGCCAGGTGTTTGTGTCGGCCACTTGGGTCGCTTAGCT
This sequence comes from Pseudophryne corroboree, assembly GCF_028390025.1. Taxonomy (NCBI): domain Eukaryota; kingdom Metazoa; phylum Chordata; class Amphibia; order Anura; family Myobatrachidae; genus Pseudophryne; species Pseudophryne corroboree. The sequence goes on from NC_086445.1 coordinate 725,729,480, forward strand.
TAGTCACACAGCTACCTCATTGCACCTTTTTTTTTCTTTGCATCATGTGCTGTTTGGGGACTATTTTTTAAATCTGCCATCCTGTCTGACACTGCAGTGCCACTCCTAGATGGGCCAGGTGTTTGTGTCGGCCACTTGGGTCGCTTAGCTTAGTCACACAGCGACCTTGGTGCACCTCTTTTTTTCTTTGCATCATGTGCTGTTTGGGGAATATTTTTTAAATCTGCAATCCTGTCTGACACTGCAGTGCCACTCCTGGATGGGCCAGGTGTTTGTGTCGGCCACTTGGGTCGCTTAGCTTAGTCATCCAGCGACCTTGGTGCAAATTTTAGGACTAAAAATAATATTGTGAGGTGTGAGGTGTTCAGAATAGACTGGAAATGAGTGGAAATTATGGTTATTGAGGTTAATAATACTATGGGATCAAAATGACCCCCAAATTCTATGATTTAAGCTGTTTTTGAGGGTTTTTTGTAAAAAAAACACCCGAATCCAAAACACACCCGAATACGACAAAAAATGTTCAGGGAGGTTTTGCCAAAACGCGTCCGAATCCAAAACACGGCCGCGGAACCGAATCCAAAACCAAAACACAAAACCCCCAAAAAATCAGTATATAGGCATATCTTGCTTCCCTGACGCACTTTGTTTAGTGGCCGGACCCCTTTTTGGGTCCCCAAGGGACCCTGCTCTTCCCACTATACAACTTTCACTCTGTGGCTTCCTGCTGCCTTCATTCCCCTCCTCACATCATGTCAGTACCCCTTTGAAATTATTGATTTTTTTACAGTTTCTTATATAGAGCAGTACCTTATGTATCTCCTGATATACTCTGTGCTGCTGGAGGACCGTGCTATTTCACTATATAACTCTCAGTGTGTGGGTTTGTGCTACCTGCATTCCCCTCGTAACATCATGTCACTGCCCCTGTCACATGCAGCCCTGTGATCACTGACATATCATGCATGTCCTGATATAGTATGTGCTGCTGGCTCACCCTTAGGAGTGCTAGTGGTGTGTTACCCCCACAGTGTTTGTTCCCAGAGTGTAAGTCATTTGCGTAGCAAGTTTGGTGTAAATTGGTCCAGGGATTCGGGAGTTATGCTGTCTCCTGAAATACTCTGTGCTTCTGCATCACCCCTAGGGGTGTCTTACCCCCACAGTGTTTGTTCCCAGCTTGTAAGTCATATGTGTACCAAGTTTGTTGTAAATTGGTCCAGGCATTCAGGAGTTATGCTTTCTCCTGAAATACTATGTGCTGCTGTCCCATCCCTTAGGGGTAGTAGGGTTGTCTTACCCCCACAGAGTTTGTTTGCAGATTGTAAGTCAGATGTTTACCAAGTTTGGTGTAACTTGCTCCAGGCCTTCTACAGTTATGCTGTCTGCTGACATACTCTGTGCTGCTGTCCCACCGTGTTTATTTCCAGAGTGAAAGTCATATGTGTTTGGTGTAAATTGGTCCAGGCATTTGGGAGTTATGTTGTCTCCTGAAATACTCTGTGCTTCTGCATCACCCCTAGGGGTGTCTTACCCCCACAGTGTTTGTTCCCAGTCATATGTGTAGCAAGTTTGTTGTAAATTGCTGTAGGCATTCCAGAGTTATGCTGTCTGCTCTGCTGTAAAACTCAGTGCTGCTACCTCACCCCTATGAATGCTAGGGGTGTCTTCACCCCACAGTGTTTGTTTCCAGATTGTAAGGCATACGTGTACCAATTTATGAGTACATTGCTCCAACAATTCTGGAGTTATGCTGTCTCCTGATATACTCTGTGCTGCTGTCTCCCCCCCAGGGGTGCTAGGGATTTCTAACTGTTTTAGTTGCCTCCGCCGTGTTTTAAGACGCTCGTATGTAAAATTTATCGTTCTTCACTTGTAAATTGTGGATTTGTATAGAAAGATAGGACAGATTTTCGCTTTTATATAGTAGATAAAAATGATTATTTAAAAAAAAAATGAAAATGTGGAAAAAAAAAATTATTTCTCAAATTGACTGATGCATCAAGATCTTAAAATGACAAAACTTTGTGCTAAAATGGTGCCAAGACTTCTCGCTGCCGAGCAGAAAAAAAATCAAAAGCAAATGTGTACAGACATTTTGAAACAAATTCAAACGGATTTGTATTTTTCTGCTAAAGTTATTACCTGTAATGAAACATGGATCTTGCAATACAATCCTGAGACAAAATGTCAGTCCATGCACTGGAAAACACCATCACTAAGAATGAAGAAAGCACATCAAAGCATACTTGCCTACTCTCGGGCCCCCGGAAGAAAAGGCAAGTCTCCCGGACGAGTGCCCACCACCCGCAACCCACCCGCATCACCTGCATAACCCCCGGCGGCGCACTTCAAAGTGCGCGGCCTGGGAGTAAGATGACGCGATTCGCGTCATCCTGGCCCCACCCCCTGCCTTGCAATGTCAATATTAACGGCATTGCTAGACAGGGGCGGGGCCACGATGACGTGATCGTGCAGCCACGCCCCCAACTCCGCCCGTAAGCGTCATCAAGACGCATCTCTACACCCCCCGCTGCTCCGACCTGGCTGCCTCCTCCCGGAGGGGGCAGCCAAATTGTCGGTAAGTATGCATCAAAGCAAATGCAAATTCAAAGCCATGTTAATTGTTTTCTCTGATATCAAGGTTGTTATTTTGTATCAGTAAAAGCAACAGTGAATTCAAATTACTACAAAAATATTCTAGAAACTTTGCAGGAAAGAATCAGAAGAAAGAGGCAAGAATTGTGGAAAAATGGTTTCATCCTCCATCAGGAAAACGCACTAGCCCACATACTTCTCTCTGTGAAGCAGTTTTTCACAGTGCTAGAACACCCTCCATACTCGTCAGACCTTGCACCATGTGACTTCTATCTTTTTTTGTGGTAAAGAAGAAAACGACAGCTGTTGAGACAGCCAACAGATTATGAACTACAGCACGGCTTTGACCAATGGCGTGCCAAGATTGGCTGGTTGGTGTGACTACAGCAAAGATGTATGAGGACATATCTGTATATATGAGCCCTGGGGATGACTCTGGATTTTAAACACTGCTTTGGAGGAAATGAATGGAGCTGTTGTTAGTTAAAACTGGTGGCCATGCAATGTGCTAAGGTGGCTAAGGAAGAATGGTGGTCATTCCGAGTTGTTCGCTCTGCATTTTTTTTCGCATTGCAGCGATTTTCCACTAACTGCGCATGCGCAATGTTCGCACTGCGACTGTGCCAAGTAAATTTGCTATGCAGTTAGGTAACTATTTTACTCACGGCATTACGAGGTTTTTTTCTTCGTTCTGGTGATCGTAATGTGATTGACAGGAAGTGGGTGTTTCTGGGCGGAAACAGGCCGTTTTATGGGAGTGTTTGAAAAAACGCTACCGTTTCTGGGAAAAACGCGGGAGTGGCTGGAGAAACGGAGGAGTGTCTGGGCGAACGCCGGGTGTGTTTGTGACGTCAAACCAGAAACGACAAGCACTGAACTGATCGCACTGGAAGAGTAAGTCTCGAGCTACTCAGAAACTGCACAGAGAAGTCTTTTCGCAATATTGCGAATCTTTCGTTCGCAATTTTGATAAGCTAAGATTCACTCCCAGTAGGCGGCGGCTTAGCGTGTGCAAAGCTGCTAAAAGCAGCTTGCGAGCGAACAACTCGGAATGAGGGCCAATCAATCAATCTGATTTTATGTTGCTCAAGGGCTGGTCCCTGTTCTAGGGTGCCAACTGCAGCATTAAAATGGGTTATGCTATAGGAGTGATTAAGTCCAGAAAAATACCTTTGAATATTTTTTTCCAATATGATGACTCAAAAGGGGGAATCTAAATATTACTATAGAGAGTCTAAGTTTCCCTCAGCCCATAGTGAATAATCGTGTCACATTGAATTAGTAGATGTGGGTGTAGTAAATTGCTGTTTCCTTTATTCTGTACAGGCAATCAGAAGCCAGGTGGCAGGAGACGCCATGTTGAGTCAATATTTGAGGTATACTTAAGACACATCAATTGCGTGCCTTCACTTTCAACTGTCACCTCATGCTGTATCTTCAAATGTTCTAACAGGTACTGGGCACATAGGCATTACAATTGACTACAATTATTGTGTGATGCAACAGTCAAAAGTGCCAGCCGCAGCCGCCCCTTATAGGCTCCTGTATTGTGCGCTGCTCCAGGCTGGAGGCAGAATCAGGAGGAGTGACTCTCAAACTCTGCAGAGGCCAATGGGAGGAGCTGTCACAGCTGGGCATGCGCAGCAGCTCCCCCTTGCCCATTTTACTTTTACTACAATGAGCGTGTGTGTGTGTGTGTGTGTGTGTACAGAAGCTGCTTGTGAATGCTGCCCAATTGGAGCTAAGCCCCGATCGCGGCAGCAGACAGCCAATGTGAATCGGGTTGATGGAGGAAGGGGCAAGCAACTGAGGGGAATAGGGGGCCAACCCAACAGGCACTGTCCCATGCTCTCGCTGGCTTAATCCACCGCTGGTGCTATTACATTATTAAAACTATTCAATATAATTTGTGGATATATTGCTAGTTAATTATTTAATTATAGTGTCCCATTTTAATTTCTATTGCAGCCCATTAGAAATAAATCTAAAATTATTTTTGCAGAAGTTTTGTTTTCCATTGTGTCTCTGCCAGGACGTTGTCTGAGCCAAGAGTTGTCACAAAAGGAAAAAGTGAAAAGATTGATCCACCAGAGGTAACTTCTGTGCCACACCAAATCATCTGTATCATCTCCACTATGGGGTATTATATTTGCCATCATGAACAGGATAAGCAGAGTCTAAAGCAAGTATATTTACCCAGCACAGATAAAATGTCAGAATATAGGCCATCTGGAACAGGGGCGATGAATACCCTTGTGCCAAAAGAAGTGGTTGTGCAGCAGTGACATGCGGTGAGTTCAAAGTGTGGTGAGACACTGTGCACCCCCCAGTCTTCCACCTGTCAGGATGTCAGCCTGTAACTCCTACCAGTAGGTCCCACCATTACACCCATAGTAAGTAGCCCGATGCTCATCATAAACCAGCGGAACCAGGGGTGGCTGCTGTGCACTGGAGGGAGGATCCTAAATTGTTCATATATCTGAGCCCATTGGCCCATCGTGCAAGGCTGTAAACAGGGACACCACCAGCCCACCAGAGTCTGGAGCAGCAGTCACTCTCTCCATGCACAGGCACATAGCAGCAGCATCCCAGTGGTGAGCGAGAGGCACTTGCGTGACTCTCTATACACGGCCCCCACTGTGAGACATGATCCCCCTGATGGGTTTTTTTTTCCAGTGAAGTATTACCTGCGTTGTAGCCCCACCCCCATCTCCAGGCAGTTTCTGATTGAGAGGAAAGGCTCAGCTTGTCCCTGTCTCTCCTCTTGTCCCTCTCTGTCGATGTTCGGTACTTTGCGCATGTGCAGGACCCATACTGTTAATGTGTATTATGGATCTGCGACGTCGGACGCACTATAGCTTCATACTGTCAGTGATTGACAGTCTGCTGTCATTTGTGTCTCATCTTTGTTTTGGGGGGGAGCGATGATGCCAAAATTTCCGTTGGAGCATGGAGATTTAATGGCCTCTTTGTTGGATCTGTAATGGGCACCCCATGGGTCATGCAGCTGGCCGATGATGTCACAATTGATTAAATTCTGCACACTCGAACGCAGCATGGATCACTAGTGCATGCAGGAGGCCCAGGGGTGGAGAGCTGAAATGCACGTAAAGAGCCGTTTGGGCACTCAAACAGAACTTTTCACGTTCGCACCCATTAGTTTAGTCGGGTTTAGGTGCTTTGCACGCCTAAACCTGACTCTAATGGGTGGAATAGGTATGAAAAAAAGGAACAATTGAATATTGCCCTGCGATCTCCCGTCACGATAAAACAATTGAATACCCCTTATAAATTTCTCTTACGTCCTAGAGGATGCTGGGGACTCCGTAAGGACCATGGGGTATAGACGGGCTTCACAGGAGACATGGGCACTCTAAGACTTTAGATGGGTGTGGAAAAATGTGGTTATGAATACACTATAACAAGGCGCCACCTCTTAATTGTGCAACCATCACTCTGTGGTGGAGATATTGAAAGTATATTTACGTTCCTTGTGTATACACCAGTATCCTCTTTGCTCCAGAGCCCTGGATCTCACATGCTCAGCATATGCAAAGATAGATACAATCTCATGTGTAGTAATGTCAATTTAATACATAGATTTTATACAACACACATGTAACATGGACAATAACAAAAAGAATCCCACTATGGTTCCAGCAAATGTCCCCAGAGGACTGAAACAATTACCAGATGGTGTGGAGAACTGGTGGATAAGCAGTTCTCAAACAAGCGTTGTTAAATATCTGAAGTCAGTCCACCCGGGTAGGCAGCTCCAGAAAGGGCATCAGGTACCGTTCAGTGCTCTCCAAACAGCTCCAGGAACCAGGGGATCAGCATGCAACACCTTACAGCCAACGCGTTTCAACCCCTGTCAGCAGGGTCTTTTTCAAGGCAGTGTGTTGCTCTGTTCAACTGTTCCTTCTTTTAAACAAGAATTATCCAATCAAAAAAAACATCCCATTCCCGCTATTCCTATTTCCGGAAATACGTCACACATAAGTTGTGTGTGACGTATTTCCGGAAATAGGAATAGCGGGAATGGGATGTTTTTTTGATTGGATAATTCTTGTTTAAAAGAAGGAACAGTTGAACAGAGCAACACACTGCCTTGAAAAAGACCCTGCTGACAGGGGTTGAAACGCATTGGCGGTAAGGTGTTGCTGATCCCCTGGTTCCTGGAGCTGTTTGGAGAGCACTGAACGGTACCTGGTGCCCTTTCTGGAGCTGCCTACCCGGGTGGACTGACTTCAGATATTTAACAACGCTTGTTTGAGAACTGCTTATCCACCAGTTCTCCACACCATCTGGTAATTGTTTCAGTCCTCTGGGGACATTTGCTGGAACCATAGTGGGATTCTTTTTGTTATTGTCCATGTTACATGTGTGTTGTATAAAATCTATGTATTAAATTGACATTACTACACATGAGATTGTATCTATCTTTGCATATGCTGAGCATGTGAGATCCAGGGCTCTGGAGCAAAGAGGATACTGGTGTATACACAAGGAACGTAAATATACTTTCAATATCTCCACCACAGAGTGATGGTTGCACAATTAAGAGGTGGCGCCTTGTTATAGTGTATTCATAACCACATTTTTCCAGTTAATTTTGCGAGTGTAATTGGAGGGACACTCATTTTTGAATCTGCTGGACAGGGCTGCCTTATTGTTTTTGCGCAGACGATTTATCACCTTAAGTGCTTTCTTTTAGATGGGTGTGAACTTGCTCCTCCCTCTGTGCCCCTCCTCCAGACCTCAGTTAGATCCTGTGCCCAGAGGAGACTGGATGCACTGCAGGGGAGCTCTACTGAGTTTCTCTGAAAAGACTTTTGTTAGGTTTTTTAATTTTCAGGGAGCACTGCTGGCAACAGGCTCCCTGCTTTGTGGGACTGAGGGGAGAGAAGCAGCCCTCCTTTACTGATAGGCTCTGCTTCTTAGGCTACTAGACACCATTAGCTCCAGAGGGTCGGAACACAGGTGTCGTCCTCGCTGTTCGTCCCGGAGCCGCGCCGCCGTCCTCCTCACAGAGCCGGAAGATAGAAGCCGGGTAAGTATATGAAGTAAGAAGACACCAAAGGCGGCAGAAGACTTCAGTTCTTCAGAGAGGAACTGCGCAGCGGTCGCGCTGCGCGCCATTGCTCCCACACACACAGGCACAGCAAGGGTGCAGGGTGCAGGGGCGCGCCCTGGGCAGCAATAATTACCTCAAATAACACTGGCACCATTGTTAGATACTGCGGAGGCAGTATATTATAAAACCCCCGCCAGTATAAAAAAATGAGCGGGACCAAAGCCCGCCATTGTGGGGGCGAGGCTTGATCCTCCAGCACTAACCAGCGCCATTTTCTCCACAGCATGCTGCAGAGAAGCTGCTCCCGGACTCTCCCCTGCTGAACCAAGTAACAGGGGACAAAAAACGAGGGGGGGGGGCACATTTATTTGGCGCAAATCATATATATATAAAAAAGCGCTGTATAGGCTGGGACTGTGTTTTCAGTGTCTAGTGGCGCTTGGTGTGTGCTGGCATACTCTCTCTCTGTCTCTCCAAAGGGCCTTATTGGGGGGCTGTCCCCATATTCATATATCCCAGTGTGTGTGGGGGTGTCAGTACGCGTGTGTCGACATGTCTGAAGCGGAAGGCTCGTCTAGGGAGGATGCAGAGCAGATGGTGGTGGTGTCTCTGTCGGCACAGCCGACACCAGATTGCTTGGATATGTGGAATGTGTTAAATGCTAATGTGACTTTATTACATAAGAGATTGGACAAAGCAGAGTCCAAGGACAAAGCAGGGAGTCAATCCATGGCTTTGACTGTGTCACAAGACCCTTCAGGGTCCTATAAACGTCCCTTTTCCCAGGTAGCAGACACTGATACCGACACGGATTCTGACTCCAGTGTCGACTATGATGATGCGAGGTTACACCCAAGAGTGGCCAAGAGTATTCAATATATGATTATTGCAATAAAAAATGTTTTACATATCACAGAGGACCCTTCTTCCCTGACACGAGGGTCTGCATGTTTAAGGAAAAGAAACCTGAGGTAACGTTTCCCCCATCTCATGAGCTGAACGCTTTATTTGAAAAGGCTTGGGAAACTCTAGACAAGAGATTGCAGGTTCCCAAGAGAATTATTATGGCGTATCCTTTCCCCTCAAAGGACAGGTTATGGTGGGAATCCTCGCCCACGGTGGACAAGGCCTTAATGCGCTTATCCAAAAAGGTGGCGCTATCGTCCCCGGACACGGCGGCCCTAAAGGATCCTGCGGATCGCAGGCAGGAAACTACCTTAAAATCAATTTACGCGCATACGGGAGCCCTGCTCAGGCCTACAGTAGCGTCGGCATGGGTTGGTAGCGCAATTGCAGCGTGGGTAAATAACTTGTCATCGGACATTGACACCTTAGATAAGGATAGTATTTTGTTGACCTTGGGTCACATTAAGGACGCAGCGTTATATATGAGAGAGGCTGCGCGAGATATTGGGCTGTTGGGTTCAAGAGCCAATGCCATGGCAGTTTCTGCTAAAAGGTCCCTGTGGACCCGTCAATGGACGGGTGATGCTGATTCAAAGAGACTTATGGAAGCTTTGCTTCACAAGGGTGAAGTTTTATTTGTGGAGTGCCTCGCAGACCTGGTTTCCACAGCTACCGCGGGTAAGTCTTCTTTTTTGCCTTATGTCCCCCCACAGCAAAAGAAAACACCTCAATACCAGATGCAGTCCTTTCGGTCGCATAAGTTCAGAAAGGGTCGGGGCTCTTCCTTCCTCGCCAGAGGTAGAGGTAGAGGGAAAAGAACACCAGCTACAGCTAGTTCCCAGGAACAAAAATCCTCCCCGGCCTCTACAAAATCCACCGCATGACGCTGGGGCTAAGAGAGGGAAATAGTTTCAGCTGCCATACAAAAGCTGTGTCAACAGCAGGTGATTATCAAGGTTCCCCTAGGACAACAGGGGAAAGGGTTTTATTCAACCCTATTTGTGGTCCTGAAGCCGGATGGCTCGGTCAGACCAATCCGGAATCTAAAATCCCTAAACCTATATTTAAAAAGGTTCAAATTCAAGATGGAATCTCTCCGGGCAGTGATCTCCAGCCTCGAAGGGGGGGGATTTTATGGTGTCACTAGACATAAAGGATGCTTACCTTCATGTCCCCATATATCCTCCTCATCAGGCGTACCTGAGATTCGCTGTACAGGATTGTCATTACCAGTTTCACACGTTGTCGTTTGGGCTTTCCACGGCCCCGAGAATTTTCACCAAGGTGATGGCGGAAATTATGGTGCTCCTGCGCAAGCAGGGGGTCACAATTATCCCATACTTGGACGATCTCCTGATAAAGGCAAGATCGAGAGATCAGTTACTAAAGAGCGTGTCCCTCTCCCTGAGAGTACTACAACAAAACGGTTGGATTCTAAATCTACCGAAGTCGCAGTTGGTTCCGACAAATCGGCTGTCATTTTTGGGCATGGTTCTGGACACGGAAAAAAAGAGGTTTTTTCTCCCAATGGAAAAAGCCCAGGAACTCCAGAGCATGGTCAAGGATCTGCTGAAACCAAAAAGAGTGTCAGTTCCTCAATGCACTCGAGTATTGGGAAAAATGGTGGCGGCCTACGAGGCCATTCCGTTCGGCAGGTTCCATGCAAGAACTTTTCAGTGGGACCTTCTGGACAAATGGTCAGGGTTCCATCTACAGATACATCAGAGGATAAGCCTGTCCCCCAAGGCCAGGTTCTCTCTCCTGTGGTGGCTCCAGAGTGCTCACCTTCTAGAGGGTCGCAGGTTCGGCATTCAAGATTGGGTTCTTGTGACCACGGACGCAAGCCTCCGAGGATGGGGAGCTGTCACACAAGGAAGAAATTTTCAGGGAATATGGTCAAGCCAGGAGGCTTGTCTGCACATCAATGTGCTGGAATTAAGGGCCATATACAACGGCCTGCAACAGGCGGAGAGTTTTCTTTGCAACCTACCCGTTCTGATCCAATCAGACAACCTCACAGCCGTGGCGCATGTAAACCGCCAGAGCGGGACAAGGAGCAGAGCAGCAATGGCAGAAGCCACCAGGATTCTTCGCTGGGCGGAAAATCATGTAAGCGTTCCGTCAGCTGTCTTCATTCCGGGAGTGGACAACTGGGAAGCAGACTTCCTCAGCAGACACGATCTCCATCCAGGAGAGTGGGGACTTCATCAAGAGGTCTTTGCAGAGATAACAAGTCGTTGTGGACTTCCTCAAATAGACATGATGGCGTCACGCCTCAACAAAAAGCTTCGGACGTATTGTTCCTGGTCAAGGGACCCTCAGGCAGTGGCGGTGGACGCACTAGTGACACCGTGGGTGTTTCAGTCGGTCTATGTGTTCCCTCCACTTCCACTCATCTCAAAAATATTGAGAATCATAAGACGAACAAGAGTGCAGACAATACTCATTGTTCCACATTGCCCTCGAAGGGCCTGGTATTCAGATCTTCAGGAAATGATCGCGGAAGATCCGTGGCCTCTTCCTCCCAGAGAGGACCTGTTGCAACAGGGGCCCTGTGTGTTCCAAGACTTACCGCGGTTACGTTTGACGGCATGGCAGTTGAACACCAAATCCTAGCTAGGAAAGGTATTCCGGGGGAAGTCATCCCTACTTTCAAAGCTAGGAAGGAGGTAACGGCAAAGCATTATCACCGTATCTGGAGGAAATATATTTCTTGGTGTGAGGCCAAGCATGCTCCTATGGAGGATTTTCAGCTGGGACGTTTTCTCCACTTTCTACAGACAGGAGTGGATATGGGCCTTAAGTTAGGCTCCATTAAGGTGCAGATTTCGGCCTTATATATATTCTTTCAGATGGAATTGGCTTCTCTCCCAGAAGTCCAGACATTTGTAAAGGGAGTACTGCACATCCAACCTCCTTTTGTGCCCCCAGTGGCACCGTGGGACCTTAACGTGGTGTTACGGTTCCTTAAATCACACTGGTTTGAACCTCTTCAAACGGTGGAGTAAATATTTCTCACTTGGAAAGTGGTCATGTTGTTGGCGTTGGCATCTGCGAGGCGGGTGTCCGAATTGGCGGCTTTGTCTCACAAGAGCCCCTATCTGATTTTCCATGTGGATCGAGCAGAGTTGAGAACTCGTCCTCAATTTCTACCTAAGGTGGTTTCGTCGTTCCATATGAACCAACCTATTGTGGTGCCTGTGGCTACGGCTGACTTGGAGGATTCCAAGTCCCTTGATGTAGTCAGGGCCTTAAAAATGTATGTAGCCAGGATGGCTCGAGTTAGGAAAACAGAGGCACTGTTTGTCCTGTATGCGGCCAACAAGGTTGGCGCTCCTGCTTCTAAGCAGACTATTGCTCGCTGGATCTGTAACACGATTCAGCAGGCTCATTCTACGGCGGGATTGCCGTTACCAAATTCGGTAAAGGCCCATTCCACTAGGAAGGTGGGCTCTTCATGGGCGGCTGCCCGAGGCGTCTCGGCATTACAGCTGTGCCGAGCAGCTACTTGGTCGGGTTCAAACACTTTTGCAAAATTCTGCAAGTTTGATACCCTGGCTGATGAGGACCTCATGTTTGCCCAATCGGTGCTGCAGAGTCATCCGCACTCTCCCGCCCGGTCTGGAGCTTTGGTATAATCCCCATGGTCCTTACGGAGTCCCCAGCATCCTCTAGGATGTAAGAGAAAATAAGACTTTAAACCTACCGGTAAATCTTTTTCTCCTAGTCCGTAGAGGATGCTGGGCGCCCGTCCCAGTGCGGACAATTTCTGCAAGGCTTGTATATAGTTGTTGCTTACATAAGGGTTATGTTACAGTTGTGATCAGTCTCTGGCTGATGCTGTTTTACTTATACTGTTAACTGGTTTGGTATATTCCATGTTGTACGGTGTGGGCTGGTATGTATCTCGCCCTTAGATTAACAAAAATCCTTTCCTCGTACTGTCCGTCTCCTCTGGGCACAGTTCTTTAACTGAGGTCTGGAGGAGCGGCATAGAGGGAGGAGCCAGTTCACACCCATCTAAAGTCTTAGAGTGCCCATGTCTCCTGTGGAGCCCGTCTATACCCCATGGTCCTTACGGAGTCCCCAGCATCCTCTACGGACTAGGAGAAAAAGATTTACTGGTAGGTTTAAAATCTTATTTTTGATGACACCAAAAGACATGTTTGTGCACCCCACTGCTATTCAGAACAAGCTGAGAAAATATCTTTACATCCTGGGAGATTGGGAAACTTTTTGAACAGAGGAAAGGGTGCAAAAATAGGATTATAATAACCTACCGGTAAATCCTTTTCTCGTAGTCCGTAGAGGATGCTGGGGTCCATTTTAGTACCATGGGGTATAGACGGGGTATAGACGCAGGAGCCTTCGGCACTTTAAGACTTTTTAGCATTGTGAACTGGCTCCTCCCTCTATGCCCCTCCTCCAGACCTCAGTATAGGAACTGTGCCCAAGGAGACATACATATTTGAGAGAGGATTTACTAATAAACTTGTGGCGAGATTCACACCAGCTCAACCATACACAAGAAACATGTCGGCTAACATGGCCTTTAACATAACTCATGCCAACCAGCATGTATAACGTAACAGCAACGGCTGTCAACTTCTAAACAGAAGTGTGTAAAAAAATTTAAACGTAATCAGCAGGAAAAATGGAGCACTGGGCGGGCGCCCAGCATCCTCTACGGACTACGAGAAAAGGATTCACCGGTAGGTTATTAAAATCCTATTTTCTCTTACGTCCTAGAGGATGCTGGGGTCCATTTTAGTACCATGGGGATATACCAAAGCTCCCAGTACGGGCGGGAAAGTGCTAATGTTCCTGCAGAACCGACTGACCAAATCTTAGGTCGTCAGCAGCCAAGGTGTCAAACTTATAAAACTTAGCAAACGTGTTTGCACCTTACCAAGTAGCGGCTCGGCAGATTTGCAATGCCGAGACACCCCGGGCAGCCGCCCAGGACGAACCCACTTTCCTTGTAGAGTGGGCTTTAACTGAAATCGGTAACGGCAATCCTGCCGTGGAATGAGCATGCTGAATGGTACCTCTGATCCAGCGCGCAATAGTCTGCTTAGAAGCAGGACCCCCAATCTTGTTGGGGTCATATAGGACAAATAAAGATTCTGTTTTCCTTATCCTAGCCATTCTTGCGACATAAGTCCTCAATGCTCTGACGACATCCAAGGACTTTGGGACGGCTGAGGTGTCAGAAGCCACTGGCACCACCACTGGTTGGTTGATATGAAAAGAAGACACAACCTTTGGAAGAAAATTATGACGCGTCCGCAGTTCAGCTCTATCTTCATGAAATATTAAGTAAGGACTCTTGTGTGACAGAGCTCCTAACTCAGACACTCGTCTGCCTGAGGCCAAGGCCAACAGCATGACCACTTTCCAAGTGTGAAACTTCAACTCTACCTCTTGTAGAGGCTCAAACCAGTCCGATTTAAGGAACTGCAACACCACATTAAGATCCCATGGTGCCGCAGGAGGCACAAAGGGAGGTTGGATGTGCAGAAACCCTTTCACGAAGGTCTGGACCTCAGGAAGAGAAGCCAATTGTTTCTGAAAGAAAACTGACAAGGCCGAAATCTGAACCTTGATAGATCCTAATCCCAAACCAGCATCCACACCCGCCTGTATAAATAGGAGAAGTCGTCCAAATTGAAACTCCACCGCAGGAGACTTCTTGGATTCACACCAAGATACATATTTTCTCCAAATCTGATGGTAATGTTTGGACGTTACCCCTTTCCTGGCCAGAATAAGTGTGGGAATGACTTAATTGGGAATACCCTTACGGGCTAGGATCTGGCACTCAACAGCCATGCCGTCAACCGCAGCCTCGCTAAGTCCTGATAAATTAACGGCCCCTGCTGAAGCAGGTCCTTGCGAAGAGGAAGAGGCCGAGGATCTTCCAGTAATAACTCTTGAAGATCTGGATACCAAGCCCTCCTTGGCCAATCTGGAGCAATGAGTATTGCTCAAACTCTTGTTCTTCTGATGATCTTGAGAACTTTTGGAATAAGTGGAAGTGGAGGGAACAGATACACCGACTGAAACACCCACTGGGTCACCAGTGCATCTATCGCTATTGCTTGTGAGTCTCTGTACCTGGAACAATATTTCTGAAGCTTCTTGTTGAGGCGTGATGCCATCATATCCACTTGAGGAACGCCCCAACGACTTGCCACCTCTGCAATTGCCGCTCTGCTTTTTGTTCCGCCTTGACGGTTTATGTAAACTACTGCCGTTACATTGTCTGACTGGATCTGTATGGGACGACCTTGAAGAAGGTGTGCCGCCTGATGAAGACTGTTGTACGCAGCTCTCAATTCCAGAATGTTTATGTGAAGTCGAGTTTCTTGACTTGACTACCTTCCTTGGAAGCTTTCGCCTTGCGTGACTGCTTCCCATCCTCGGAGACTTGCATCCGTGGTCACCAGAATCCAGGTCTGAATCCTGAACCTGCGTCCCTCCAGGAGGTGAGACATTTGTAGCCACCACAGGAGCAAAATTCTGGCTTTTGCTGACAAGATTATCTTTTGATGCATGTGGAGATGCGACCCGGACCACTTGTCTAGTAGGTCCCACTGGAAGACCCTGGCATGGAATCGGCCATATTGTAGCGCCTCATAAGCCCCTACCATTTTTCCCAACAGGCGAATGCACTGATGAATTGATACTGTTCTTGGTCTCAAAAGTTGTTTGACCATGCTCTGGATCTCCTGTACCTCGGTGTCCAGTATCATTCCCAAAAATGATAACCTCATCGTCGGTTCCAACTGAGATTTTGTTAAGTTGATGATCCAACCGTGCTGTTGAAGTACTGTCAGGGATAACGCTATGTTCTGGATTAGCTTGTCCCTGGATCTCGCTTTTATGAGGAGATCGTCCAGGTATGGAATTATGTTGACTCCTTGTTTGCGAAGGAGAACCATCATCTCAGTCATCACCTTGGTGAATATTCTCGGAGCCGTGGAGAGCCCGAACGGTAATGTCTGGAATTGGTAGTGGTAATCCTGAACTGCAAACCTCAGGTATGCTTGATGTGGCGGGTAAATGGGGACATGCAAGTAAGCATCCTTGATGTCCACTGCCACCAGAAATTCCTTTTCTTCCAAGCTGGAAATCACCGCTCTCAAGGATTCCATCTTGAATTTGAATCTTTTTAAATAAAGATTCAGAGATTTTAGGTTTACAATCGGCCTGACCGAGTCACCCGGCTCCGGTACTACAAACAGGCTTGAATAAAAGCCTTGATTCCTTTGTTCGACAGGAACCAAGGCAATTACTTTGTCTTGACATAATTTGTGTATTGCATTCAGGACATTTGCGCTGTCCTGAGCAGAAACTGGTAAGGTTGATTTGAAAAATCGGCATGGGGAAGGTCTTGAAATTCCAACTTGTAACCTTGGGATATTATCTGTAAAATCCAAGGATCCAGGTCTGAGAGAAGCCAGACCTGGCTGAAAAATAGTAGACATGCCCTCACCTGATCGCACTCCCGCAGAGGAGCCCCAGCGTCATGCTGTAGTTTTTGCAGAAGTAGTTGCTAACTTCTGCTCTTGGGAGCCTGAGGGTGTTGTAGGTTTTCTACCTTTTCTTCTCCCTTTTCCTGTGAAAAAAGTGGTACTTTTAGCCTTTTTGTACTTGTTGGGCCGAAAGGACTGCATAGTATGAGAATGATATACTTTTTTAGCCGGCGTAGCTGCCAATGGCAGAAATGCTGACTTGCCAGATGTAGTAGTTGATATCATGGCATCTAATTTCTCTTCAAAGAGGGCCTCACCATTGTATGGGAGCGCCTCAATATTTCTTTTGGATTCTGCGTCAGCATTCCATTGGCGTATCCAGAGCACCCTGCGGGCTGAAACCGCCATAGCAGAGGCACGTGAGCCCAGTAAGCCTACGTCCTTCATAGCCTCAACCAAATAACCTGCAGAATCTTTAATATGACCTAGAATTTGCAGCATGTCATCTTTATTGACCGTGTCAATATTAACAATCAACTTGTCTGCCCACTTTTCGACTGCGTTACCTACCCACGCAGAAGCAATTGTGGGCCTGAGTAAGGTACCTGTAGCAACATAGATGGACTTTAAAGTTGTCTCTAATTTGCGGTCAGGAGGTTCTTTTAATGAAGCTGACCCTGGGGCAGGTAAAATGATTTTCTTTGACAACCTAGAAACTGAGGTGTCTATCATTGGGGGTGACTCCCACTTACACCTATCCTCTTCTGGGAAAGGGTACGCTACCCGCAACCTTTTAGGGATAGCAAATTTATTTTCCGGGTTAGCCCAGGATTCCTCAAAAAATTTATTTAAGTCCTTAGACGGAGGAAAAGTCACCACCTGTTTTTTATTTAATTTAAAATAATCTTTTTCCTCAGGTGGAGGTGTTGTGTCAGGAAATTCCAACACCTCTTTCATAGCGACTATCATACATTGAATGCTCTTAGCCAGTTTAGGGTCTACCCCCCCCTCAAATCCCCAGTGTCGACTTCAGTGTCGGAATCTGTGTCAGTGTCCCTTTGCATAATTTGGGCCAGAGACCTTTTCTGGGAACTGAACGGGTCCCGAGTGGATGATGTGTAACAATCAGTAAATAGAGCATCTTCCACAGACTGTGACCAATGCAAGCGCTTTTTATCCACAGTGAAGCCCGCAGACTTCAATAAATTATGTGCTCCCCTCCCCTTCTATAACACCCTGGTACTTGTATCAGCGATGTGTGAGGAGAAGCAGCCTGCAGGATCAGCGCTCCGGTGTCTCTGTGAGGAGAAAATGGCGCCAATTGAATGTTACAAGCAATTCTGAGGTGAAGCCCCGCCCCCTATAATGGCGCGGTTCAGCCACAGTAATATTCATACTGGCGGGGGTAGTGTACATCAGCGGTTCACATGTATGTACATTTTGCCAGTGAGAGTAAGGATTTATCATGTCCCTCAGAGCGCACCCCCCCCCCCCCCGCACGCGTTCTGCACCTTGTGCTGAGAAACATGTTGCTGCGCAGCGTCCCGCGCTGCACTGGTACCTTTATGCCGCCACGATGACCGGAGTGCCCCTCTCTGCAGGTCTCCGGTAAATACTCACCAACCTTCTGACTTCTGGCTCCTAACTGAGAAGTTGGTTCCTACTTCCCCACTAAGTCCCACGAAGCAGGGAAGCTGTTGCCAGCAGCTTCCCTGTAAAATAAAAAACCTAACAAAGTCTTTTTCAGCAGAACTCTGTAGAGCTCCACTGGTGTGCATCCAGTCTCCCAGGCACATTTTCTAAACTGAGGTCTGGAGGAGGGGCATAGAGGGAGGAGCCAGTTCACACTGTTAAAAAGTCTTAAAGTTCCGAAGGCTCCTGCGGAACCGTCTATACCCCATGGTACAAAAATGGACCCCAGCATCCTCTAGGACGTAAGAGAAAGCCACTATTACCCCTTTCAAACTGACAATAGCCGGGTCGCACCTGGGAATGTGTACACGGGTGCTTCCCAGGTGTGACCCGGCTTGAGACCCCTTCAGACTTGCGGTCCGACACGGCATATTGCCTGGTTGGTGATGTCACCGCTGACGCTACCGGATAATCATCTCCAAGCACCGGATAATCATCTCCAAGCACCGCCTCCTCCTATGCAGGGAACGGGTGCCGGGTCGCCTTGATCCGTCTTACCCATTCACACTGCACCGCATCCCGGTCGATTCCGGATTCAACCCAGGTCGAGACCTGGGATGAAATGCCGGGACGCTCGACCTGGGATATTCTTTCAGGACCCTTTCACACTGAGCAAATTCCCTGGTTGATGCGCGTTCATGTGAAATAACCCGGGAAATATTTGTCAGTGTGAAAGGGCTATAATGTGACCTGGAGGTACTCCAGTTCAAGGAAGAAGATATGCAGCTGACCGTGACCAGCAGTGATGTTACTTAACCTACAGAAGTTATTATCAGCAGCTGCCTTACCAGATATGTTGCTGTTCCCTATATCGATGAAGGAACCCATACTGATGCAGGCAGCAGTCTTTCAGAGTCCCAGTGCAGGATACATTGCTTGAGTTATTCATTATTCAGAGAGCTCTGCATACACTGTAGAGAAGTCTCTGGGAACATAGGTGGTCATTCCGACCCAATCGCACGCAGCACTTCGTTGCAGCCGTGTGATCGAGTCGGAACTGCGCATGCGCAGTGGCCGCATTGCACAGGCACGTCGTTGCTTGGCGACAGCCGTCACCGGGCAGCGATGCTGCTAACGTAGAAAGCAAGAAGATTGACAGGAGGAAGGCGGAACCGGGCGGCAACTCACCGTTTTCGGGGAGTGGTGAGTCCAACGCAGGCGTATCCAGGCGTTTGGAGGGCGGATGTTTGACGTGAATTCCAGGACCTGCAACGCTGGATCGATCACACAGGGTAAGTAACTCTTATCCTGGTCTTCTTTTACACAAAACTTTTTTTGCATAGCAGGGCTGCACAAGCGTTCGCAGCCTTGCTATGCAGAAATACCCTCCCCCATAGGCGGCGTCTAGTTGATTGCATGGGTAGCAAAAAGTTGTTACGTGCGATCAACTCGGAATAACCCCCCCATAGGGCCTAATTCAGATCTGATCGCAGCAGCAAATTTGTTAGCAAATGGGCAAAACCATGGGCCTAAGTCAGACCTGATCGTAGATGTGCTAAATTTAAATCGCACAGCGACGATGCTGTTGTACTGGAAGAGTAGCTCCCTGCCAGCGCAGCTCCTGCTACTCATCGCTGTGAGGGTCGCAGCGGCTGCGTGTGATGTCACACAGCCGCGGCCCACCCCCCAATAGTCCAAACACGCCTGCGTTGCCTGGTCCGCACCCCGTAAACGGCGGACGAACGCCACCGGCGCGCCCCCTACCGCCCAGCGACCGCGTCTGCCTGTCAATCAGGCAGAGGTGATCGCAGGGCTGAAACAGCCGTCGGCTATCTGGCATGCGCCAGCACATGTGCAGTTCAGACCTGATCGCTGCTGTGCGAAAACGCACAGCAGTAATCAGGTCTGAATTAGCCCCCATGTGCAATGCAGATATGGCAGATATAACATGTGCAGAGAGAGTTAGATTTGGGTGTGTTCAAACTGAAATCTAAATTGCAGTGTAAAAATAAAGCAGCCAGTATTTACCCTGCACAGAAGTAAAATAACCCACCCAAATCTAACTCTCTATGCACATATTGTATCTGTTCCCCCCCTGCAGTGCACATGGGGCCTAATTCAGATCTGCGTTTTTTGCTGCTCTGCGATCAGATAGTCGCCGCCTACAGGGGGAGGGTTAAATCGATGTGCAAGTGTGCGATCGCATGTGTTGCACAGCTGAACAAAAATCAGTTTGCACAGCCCAGGACTTACTTATCCAGTGCGATATAATCCTGATGATCGGGACCAGAGCTGACGTCAGACACCCTCCCTGAAAACACTTGAGCCCGCCTGCGTTTTTCTGGACACTCCCTGAAAACGGTCAGTTACTACCCACAAATGGCCGCTTCCTGTCAATCTCCTTGTGAACACCCGTGCAAATGGATCCTTCGCACCATCCCATTGCTGACCGCCGATGCCCATTGTAGTCATCTGACCCAATGGTGCATTGCGGTGCATACGCAAGGACAGTTCGGATCTGATCTCCCGCTGTATGAAAATACCAGTATTTACCCTGCACAGAAACAATATAACCCATCCAAATCTAACTCTCTGTGCACATGTTATATCTGCCCCCCACCCCCCTGCTGTGCACATGGTTTTGCCCATTTGCTAACAAATTTGCTGCTGCAATCAAATCTGAATTTGGCCCATAGTGCCATTCCATGTCTCCAAAACCCTACACATTTGCAGTAGAGTCAGAGGGGGTAATTCCAAGTTGATCGCAGCAGGAAATTTTTTAGCAGTTTGGGCAAAACCATGTGCACTGCAGGTGTGGCAGATATAACATTTGCAGAGAGAGTTAGATATGGGTGGGTTATTTTATTTCTGTGCAGGGTAAATACTGGCTGCTTTATTTTTACACTGCAAATTAGATTGCTGATTGAACACACCACACCCAAATCTAACTCTCTCTGCACATGTTATATCTGCCTCCCCTGCAGTGCACATGGTTTTGCCCAATTGCTAACAGAATTCCTGCTGCGATCAACTTGGAATCACCCCCAGAGTCTGCTGTGCTCCCAGAGAGGAGATGGCCCGCAACAAGCCTGCACAAGAACCCTCTCCTCTCTTAAACTGCCCCTGGTGAAGACATGCATCTTTTGTCTTTTGAAAGGAAAGCATTTCATACCCACAGTTGTGAGGTATAACTTAAACACCTGTTACAGCTGCAGATAATGTCCCACCGATGTGAACTACTACTACAACTACTGTGCCAGTTAAACATAGCTGATTTAAAAAAGAGCAATTAGAAGAGTGATAGTTGGAGCCGATGAGAGAAGAGAGCTGGAGGACACAATTGAGCAGAGATAAGCAGCTAAAGAGATATGGGGGGTAATTCTGAGTTGATCGCAGCAGCAAGTTTGATAGCAATTGGGCAAAACCATGTGCACTGCAGGGGAGGCAGATTTAACATGTGCAGAGAGAGCAGTGCCTTTTCTAGCAGCGGACGAATCGTGCAATCGCACAGGAAGCCTATCGCAGCACTTTGTGGCTCCCTTCTTCGCACAACGACATCACAATGCAACCGCTCCATTCCGCGAAATGCCACCTCCCGAGCAGAGTACTATGGAAGAGGGAGGAGGGGGAGCAGCATAGCAGTGCTGGTAGGCTGGTGCCCGCCAGCAGATATGCACCCCTAGCAACGAGCATTACCCATGGTAACGTGCATGGATCCCACAGCATGAAACCACTGGCAACGAGCATTACCCTTGGCAATGAGCATTACTCATGGCAACGAGCATGCATCCCAGAGCATGAAACCCCTGGCAATGAGCATGACACTCAGTGCATGAAACCCCTGGTAACGAGCTTGACACCCAGCGCATGAAACCCCTGGCAACGAGCATTATCCTTGGCAACGAGTATGGATCCAAGAGCATGAAACCCCTTGGAAATGAGCATGCATTCCAGAGCATGAAACCCCTGGCAACGAGCATGACACCCAGCGCATGAAACACCTGGCAATGATCAGATAATTTAAAAGTGATTAGAAGCTTTACTGTAGTGTAATAACCTAATGTATTAAATTCATATGGTACATTGTATAACATGTATATGACTTGTGAACCCTCACAGAGGGAAAACTAATTGCAGATGGGGATGCTCTCATAGAGAGGAAGTGTCAGTATATGTGTATTCCCCTCATACAGGAGAGTTGGAATGCCCCAAACAACTGGGACTGTAGGTAAAATGGGCAGGGAGGACGAACCCATACTCTCTATAAGGAGGGTTCCCAATGGGAGTTGGTTAAGAGAAAAAATCTGACTCGTGCAGGAGACAGTTGGTGGGGCTAATCTGGGCACCCAAAAAGGAAAGTATAAATAAGAGGCACAAAAAGAGATCGGTTGGTCGTCGTCGGAGAAAGAGGAGAGTGGGGAGGTATGCTGAACCAGTGTGCCCTGTCAACGGTATATTAATTCCCCACACACAGCCCTACCTACCAACCTTCTGACAGCTCCGGGGTCCGGTGTCTGAACGGAGCCCCGACAGTGAGATGATCCGTGAGTGACGGCGGCAGGCGGAGCTCATATACCCGTCCCTTCTCAGCTCCAGTAAGAGGCGGCCCGGTGGGCGTGACGCAGTTAGCAGAAAGCCCGACGCGCCATAGAAAGGAGGCGCTAGAGACGCAGGCAGCCGGAGAAAAGGACACCCGCAGTGAGTAACGGAGATAGCGGGAACCTTTCCTTTACACCTCCCGTGGTGACCTGGTAGAGAAGGAGGTCCGGTAGAGGCTAGATAGGAAGAGACTAAGCCCCAGCTACGCCTTCTGGGCGGCGGCATCAATCAGTCAGCCAACCCGACCGCAGCAGCAGGGAGGCAGGAATATTTAGGGGCGCAGCAGAGGGACAGAGAGGGGCAGACACAGCCACTCCATATAAGGTCGGAGGTGGGCCAGCATAGCTTGTGATAGAAATGATCCCTTACTGAAGGGGATATACCACAGTATCTCACCATCCTACATACAATCTATCCTCTAGCGGCATGTCAGGCATTGACTGGAGTAAATCAGCAGACAGTATTTGAAGAGACAGTGTCACTTTGTATATACAAATATATAATATAAAGTGAAATTTAGTCAGCAAAAGAGTGCTTCTCGATTTCATACAGGGATGGACTCACCTCAGACATAGTGTCGACATAGCGGGTGCTGATACGGTACCATTCTGTTCTCTTGTGTTCAATCTTACAAGCCTCTTACAGCTGCAGTAAAATCAAACATATAGAAATTATTGGCATCAACTCTCTGCAACCTTTATAAGGAATATTGAGTGCAGTACAGCCTAGCATTAATATTGTAGGATACAGAAGTTAGATACCCCTGCATTGAGACGGAATATACTCCAGCTTCCAGATGCTCCCACATCTTTAAATTCTTTCAACCTTGCGTAGCATTGGCTGCTACCGAACTCGATGATAAGGCTTTTTAACACCGGAATTGTACCGAACACCTAATTAGGATTTATCTTACTCGATACAAAAAGATTGTGGGGCTATTAAATAACAGGGATTTCATGTGCACCAACGACATGGCCATTAGACGTTGCGCAGCGTAGACATTTGGGAAAAAGGTTACCGCATTTGATATAGGGACTAAAATTGAAACAAGAGTATTCCCTTCCGGGGTTTGTTTTATTTGTAATTACTTTTGTCCAGTTGTTACAAGTGATTATATTCAATTGAGTGTGTTGATTTTAGTAAATTTGTTGCATATAATTTAAGAAAACGTTTGAACCCTGCAGGACGACGAACTACGGAGATCCTCAGTTGCGGATAAATAAAATGCATATATTTGTTTGTCATATAGCTATCTGCAGAAATATATTGCTACATTTTAGAGTTATCTGATTTGAGTGTGGGTTAATATTCCTAAGGGCTTCTTAGAAACCCAGTGACAATAGTGAATAAAGTGAAGTATTCATTTAAAAAGAAAACTTACCCTTGTCTGGAGTGCTTTAAGAATACTTACCTATCAGCGAAGACTCGGACAGCTGTGAGTAAAAGGTACGACTGACAAACTATATTTATTAAGGGATCTCTAGGAATAACACTTGGAGATTACAGTAGGGCATAATGTATCACGGGCATTGCGGTGTATGGCATTTGCCAGAAGTGCCAGATAGGCAGTCCGGCCCTGTGTGACAGTTAGAGGGAGTCTGAGGTGACCTACACAAGAGACATACCTGCTCTGGAATGCCAGTGATGTGAATGCCAGAAAGAGTGACCTGGTTAAGACTAGAGATGAGCGGGTTCGGTTTCTCGGAATCCGAACCCCCCCGAACTTCAGCCTTTTTACACGGGTCCGAGGCAGACTCGGATCTTCCCGCCTTGCTCGGCTAACCCGAGCGTGCCCGAACGTCATCATCCCGCTGTCGGATTCTCGCGAGGCTCGAATTCTATCGCGAGACTCGGATTCTATATAAGGAGCCGCGCGTCGCCGCCATTTTCACACGTGCATTGAGATTGATAGGGAGTGGACGTGGCTGGCGTCCTCTCCGTTTATAGTTACTGTTAGTAGTTAGTTGATCTGATTGCTGCTTAGCTTATTGTGGGGAGGATTGGGGAGAGCTGTTAGGAGGAGTACAGTCAGTGCAGAGTTTTGCTAGTTTTTTTTAATCCGTTCTCTGCCTGAAAAAAACGCTCCATACCATATCTGTGCTCAGCCTCAGTGTGCTGCATGATATATCTATCTATGTATATCTGACTGTGCTGAGTGCTCACTGCTCACACAACTGAATTGTGGGGGAGACTGGGGTGCAGTTATAGCAGGAGTACAGTGCACACTTTTGCTGCCAGTGTGACTGACCAGTGACCACCAGTATATTGTTTGCCTGAAAAAGTTAAACACTCCTGTGGTGTTTTTATTTATTTATTCTATAAACGCATTCTGCTGACAGTATCCAGCAGGTCCGTCATTCATTATATTATATAAATATTTACCTGCAGTAGTGTTATATTTTTTTTGTTCATCTCTATCATCTTTATCATCTCTATATTAGCAGACGCAGTACGGTAGTCCACGGCTGTGGCTACCTCTGTGTCGTCAGTGCTCGTCCATAATTGTATACCTACCTGTGGTGGGGTTTTTTTTTCTATCTTCTTCATACTAGTAGTTTAGGAGTCTGCTGACAGTGTCCAGCAGGTCCGTCATTATATTATATATACCTGCAGTAGTGATATATATATATTTTTTATATCATTATCATCTCTATACTAGCAGACGCAGTACGGTAGTCCACGGCTGTAGCTACCTCTGTGTCGTCAGTGCTCGTCCATAATTGTATACCTACCTGTGGTGGGGTTTTTTTTTCTATCTTCTTCATACTAGTAGTTTAGGAGTCTGCTGACAGTGTCCAGCAGGTCCGTCATTATATTATATATACCTGCAGTAGTGATATATATATATTTTTTATATCATTATCATCTCTATACTAGCAGACGCAGTACGGTAGTCCACGGCTGTAGCTACCTCTGTGTCGTCAGTGCTCGTCCATAATTGTATACCTACCTGTGGTGGGTTTTTTTTTTCTATCTCCTTCATACTAGTAGTTTAGGAGTCTGCTGACAGTGTCCAGCAGGTCCGTCATTATATTATATATACCTGCAGTAGTGATATATATATATATTTTATATCATTATCATCTCTATACTAGCAGACGCAGTACGGTAGTCCACGGCTGTAGCTACCTCTGTGTCGTCAGTGCTCGTCCATAATTGTATACCTACCTGTGGTGGGTTTTTTTTTAGAGATGTGCACATGAAATTTTTCGGGTTTTGTGTTTTGGTTTTGGGTTCGGTTCCGCGGCCGTGTTTTGGGTTCGACCGCGTTTTGGCAAAACCTCACCAAATTTTTTTTGTCGGATTCGGGTGTGTTTTGGATTCGGGTGTTTTTTTCAAAAAACACTAAAAAACAGCTTAAATCATAGAATTTGGGGGTCATTTTGACCCCCAAAGTATTATTAACCTCAAAAACCATAATTTCCACTCATTTTCAGTCTATTCTGAATACCTCACACCTCACAATATTATTTTTAGTCCTAACATTTGCACCGAGGTCGCTGGATGACTAAGCTAAGCGACCCTAGTGGCCGACACAAACACCTGGCCCATCTAGGAGTGGCACTGCAGTGTCACGCAGGATGGCCCTTCCAAAAAACACTCCCCAAACAGCACATGACGCAAAGAAAAAAAGAGGCGCAATGAGGTAGCTGTGTGAGTAAGATAAGCGACCCTAGTGGCCGACACAAACACCTGGCGCATCTAGGAGTGGCACTGCAGTGTCACGCAGGATGGCCCTTCCAAAAAACACTCCCCAAACAGCACATAACGCAAAGAAAAAAAGAGGCGCAATGAGGTAGCTGTGTGAGTAAGATAAGCGACCCTAGTGGCCGACACAAACACCTGGCCCATCTAGGAGTGGCACTGCAGTGTCACGCAGGATGGCCCTTCCAAAAAACACTCCCCAAACAGCACATGACGCAAAGAAGAAAAAAAAGAAAAAAGAGGTGCAAGATGGAATTGTCCTTGGGCCCTCCCACCCACCCTTATGTTGTATAAACAGGACATGCACACTTTAACCAACCCATCATTTCAGTGACAGGGTCTGCCACACGACTGTGACTGAAATGACGGGTTGGTTTGGACCCCCACCAAAAAAGAAGCAATTAATCTCTCCTTGCACAAACTGGCTCTACAGAGGCAAGATGTCCACCTCATCATCATCCTCCGATATATCACCGTGTACATCCCCCTCCTCACAGATTATCAATTCGTCCCCACTGGAATCCACCATCTCAGCTCCCTGTGTACTTTGTGGAGGCAATTGCTGCTGGTCAATGTCTCCACGGAGGAATTGATTATAATTCATTTTAATGAACATCATCTTCTCCACATTTTCTGGAAGTAACCTCGTACGCCGATTGCTGACAAGGTGAGCGGCGGCACTAAACACTCTTTCGGAGTACACACTTGTGGGAGGGCAACTTAGGTAGAATAAAGCCAGTTTGTGCAAGGGCCTCCAAATTGCCTCTTTTTCCTGCCAGTATAAGTACGGACTGTGTGACGTGCCTACTTGGATGTGGTCACTCATATAATCCTCCACCATTCTTTCAATGGGGAGAGAATCATATGCAGTGACAGTAGACGACATGTCCGTAATCGTTGTCAGGTCCTTCAGTCCGGACCAGATGTCAGCATCAGCAGTCGCTCCAGACTGCCCTGCATCACCGCCAGCGGGTGGGCTCGGAATTCTGAGCCTTTTCCTCGCACCCCCAGTTGCGGGAGAATGTGAAGGAGGAGATGTTGACAGGTCGCGTTCCGCTTGACTTGACAATTTTCTCACCAGCAGGTCTTTGAACCCCAGCAGACTTGTGTCTGCCGGAAAGAGAGATCCAAGGTAGGTTTTAAATCTAGGATCGAGCACGGTGGCCAAAATGTAGTGCTCTGATTTCAACAGATTGACCACCTGTGAATCCTTGTTAAGCGAATTAAGGGCTCCATCCACAAGTCCCACATGCCTAGCGGAATCGCTCCGTGTTAGCTCCTCCTTCAATGTCTCCAGCTTCTTCTGCAAAAGCCTGATGAGGGGAATGACCTGACTCAGGCTGGCAGTGTCTGAACTGACTTCACGTGTGGCAAGTTCAAAGGGCAGCAGAACCTTGCACAACGTTGAAATCATTCTCCACTGCGCTTGAGACAGGTGCATTCCACCTCCTATATCGTGCTGAATTGTATAGGCTTGAATGGCCTTTTGCTGCTCCTCCAACCTCTGAAGCATATAGAGGGTTGAATTCCACCTCGTTACCACTTCTTGCTTCAGATGATGGCAGGGCAGGTTCAGGCGTTTTTGGTGTTGCTCCAGTCTTCTGTACGTGGTGCCTGTACGCCGAAAGTGTCCCGCAATTCTTCTGGCCACCGACAGCATCTCTTGCACGCCCCTGTCGTTTTTTAAATAATTCTGCACCACCAAATTCAAGGTATGTGCAAAACATGGGACGTGCTGGAATTTGCCCATATTTAATGCACACACAATATTGCTGGCGTTGTCCGATGCCACAAATCCACAGGAGAGTCCAATTGGGGTAAGCCATTCTGCGATGATCTTCCTCAGTTGCCGTAAGAGGTTTTCAGCTGTGTGCGTATTCTGGAAACCGGTGATACAAAGCGTAGCCTGCCTAGGAAAGAGTTGGCGTTTGCGAGATGCTGCTACTGGTGCCGCGCTGCTGTTCTTGCGGCGGGAGTCCATACATCTACCCAGTGGGCTGTCACAGTCATATAGTCCTGACCCTGCCCTGCTCCACTTGTCCACATGTCCGTGGTTAAGTGGACATTGGGTACAACTGCATTTTTTAGGACACTGGTGAGTCTTTTTCTGACGTCCGTGTACATTCTCGGTATCGCCTGCCTAGAGAAGTGGAACCTAGATGGTATTTGGTAACGGGGGCACACTACCTCAAGAAATTGTCTAGTTCCCTGTGAACTAACGGCGGATACCGGACGCACGTCTAACACCAACATAGTTGTCAAGGCCTCAGTTATCCGCTTTGCAGCAGGATGACTGCTGTGATATTTCATCTTCCTCGCAAAGGACTGTTGGACAGTCAATTGCTTGGTGGAAGTAGTAAAAGTGGTCTTACGATTTCCCCTCTGGGATGACCATCGACTCCCAGCAGCAACAACAGCAGCGCCAGCAGCAGTAGGCGTTACACGCAAGGATGCATCGGAGGAATCCCAGGCAGGAGAGGAATCGTCAGAATTGCCAGTGACATGGCCTGCAGGACTATTGGCATTCCTGGGGAAGGAGGAAATTGACACTGAGGGAGTTGGTGGGGTGGTTTGCGTGAGCTTGGTTACAAGAGGAAGGGATTTACTGGTCAGTGGACTGCTTCCGCTGTCGCCCAAAGTTTTTGAACTTGTCACTGACTTATTATGAATGCGCTGCAGGTGACGTATAAGGGAGGATGTTCCGAGGTGGTTAACGTCCTTACCCCTACTTATTACAGCTTGACAAAGGCAACACACGGCTTGACAAATGTTGTCCGCATTTCTGTTGAAATACTTCCACACCGAAGAGCTGATTTTTTTTTGTATTTTCACCAGGCATGTCAACGGCCATATTCTTCCCACGGACAACAGGTGTCTCCCCGGGTGCCTGACTTAAACAAACCACCTCACCATCAGAATCCTCCTTGTCAATTTCCTCCCCAGCGCCAGCAACACCCATATCCTCCTCATCCTGGTGTACTTCAACACTGACATCTTCAATCTGACTATCAGGAACTGGACTGCGGGTGCTCCTTCCAGCACTTGCAGGGGGCGTGCAAATGGTGGAAGGCGCATGCTCTTCACGTCCAGTGTTGGGAAGGTCAGGCATCGCAACCGACACAATTGGACTCTCCTTGTGGATTTGGGATTTCGAAGAACGCACAGTTCTTTGCGGTGCTTTTGCCAGCTTGAGTCTTTTCATTTTTCTAGCGAGAGGCTGAGTGCTTCCATCCTCATGTGAAGCTGAACCACTAGCCATGAACATAGGCCAGGGCCTCAGCCGTTCCTTGCCACTCCGTGTGGTAAATGGCATATTGGCAAGTTTACGCTTCTCCTCCGACAATTTTATTTTAGATTTTGGAGTCCTTTTTTTACTGATATTTGGTGTTTTGGATTTTACATGCTCTGTACTATGACATTGGGCATCGGCCTTGGCAGACGACGTTGCTGGCATTTCATCGTCTCGGCCATGACTAGTGGCAGCAGCTTCAGCACGAGGTGGAAGTGGATCTTGATCTTTCCCTAATTTTGGAACCTCAACATTTTTGTTCTCCATATTTTAATAGGCACAACTAAAAGGCACCTCAGGTAAACAATGGAGATGGATGGATACTAGTATACTTATGGATGGACGAGCGACTGCCGACACAGAGGTAGCTACAGCCGTGGACTACCGTACTGTTTCTGCTGCTAATATAGACTGGATGATAATGAGATGAAATGAATATATATATATATATAATATCACTAGTACTGCAGCCGGACAGGTATATATATTTATTATGTAATGACTGATGACGGACCTGCTGGACACTGTCAGCTCAGCAGCACCGCAGACTGCTACAGTAAGCTACTATAGTAGTATGTATCAAGAAGAAGAAAAAAAAAACCACGGGTAGGTGGTATACAATTATGGATGGACGAGCGACTGCCGACACAGAGGTAGCTACAGCCGTGGACTACCGTACTGTGTCTGCTGCTAATATAGACTGGATGATAATGAGATGAAATTAATATATATATATATATATATATATATATATATATAATATCACTAGTACTGCAGCCGGACAGGTATATATATTTATTATGTAATGACTGATGACGGACCTGCTGGACACTGTCAGCTCAGCAGCACCGCAGACTGCTACAGTAAGCTACTATAGTAGTATGTATCAAGAAGAAAGAAAAAAAAACCACGGGTAGGTGGTATACAATTATGGATGGACGAGCGACTGCCGACACAGAGGTAGCTACAGCCGTGGACTACCGTACTGTGTCTGCTGCTAATATAGACTGGATGATAATGAGATGAAATTAATATATATATATATATATATATATAATATCACTAGTACTGCAGCCGGACAGGTATATATATTTATTATGTAATGACTGATGACGGACCTGCTGGACACTGTCAGCTCAGCAGCACCGCAGACTGCTACAGTAAGCTACTATAGTAGTATGTATCAATAAGAAAAAAAAAAAACCACGGGTAGGTGGTATACAATTATGGATGGACGAGCGACTGCCGACACAGAGGTAGCTACAGCCGTGGACTACCGTACTGTGTCTGCTGCTAATATAGACTGGATGATAATGAGATGAAATTAATAGATATATATATAATATCACTAGTACTGCTGCCGGACAGGTATATATATTTATTATGTAATGACTGATGACGGACCTGCTGGACACTGTCAGCTCAGCAGCACCGCAGACTGCTACAGTAAGCTACTATAGTAGTATGTATCAAGAAGAAAGAAAAAAAAAACCACGGGTAGGTGGTATACAATTATGGATGGACGAGCGACTGCCGACACAGAGGTAGCTACAGCCGTGGACTACCGTACTGTGTCTGCTGCTAATATAGACTGGATGATAATGAGATGAAATTAATATATATATATATAATATCACTAGTACTGCAGCCGGACAGGTATATATATTTATTATGTAATGACTGATGACGGACCTGCTGGACACTGTCAGCTCAGCAGCACCGCAGACTGCTACAGTAAGCTACTATAGTAGTATGTATCAAGAAGAAAGAAAAAAAAAAACCACGGGTAGGTGGTATACAATTATGGATGGACGAGCGACTGCCAACACAGAGGTAGCTACAGCCGTGGACTGCCGTACTGTGTCTGCTGCTAATATAGACTGGATGATAATGAGATGAAATTAATATATATATATATAATATCACTAGTACTGCAGCCGGACAGGTATATATATTTATTATGTAATGACTGATGACGGACCTGCTGGACACTGTCAGCTCAGCAGCACCGCAGACTGCTACAGTAAGCTACTATAGTAGTATGTATCAAGAAGAAAGAAAAGAAAAAAACCGCGGGTAGGTGGTATACAATTATGGATGGACGAGCGACTGCCGACACAGAGGTAGCTACAGCCGTGGACTACCGTACTGTGTCTGCTGCTAATATAGACTGGATGATAATGAGATGAAATTAATATATATATATATATATATATATAATATCACTAGTACTGCAGCCGGACAGGTATATATATTTATTATGTAATGACTGATGACGGACCTGCTGGACACTGTCAGCTCAGCAGCACCGCAGACTGCTACAGTAAGCTACTATAGTAGTATGTATCAAGAAGAAAGAAAAAAAAAAAAACACGGGTAGGTGGTATACAATTATGGATGGACGAGCGACTGCCAACACAGAGGTAGCTGCAGCCGTGGACTACCGTACTGTGTCTGCTGCTAATATAGACTGGATGATAATGAGATGAAATTAATATATATATATATAATATCACTAGTACTGCAGCCGGACAGGTATATATATTTATTATGTAATGACTGATGACGGACCTGCTGGACACTGTCAGCTCAGCAGCACCGCAGACTGCTACAGAAAGCTACTATAGTAGTATGTATCAAGAAGAAAGAAAAAAAAAAAAAAACACGGGTAGGTGGTATACAATTATATATATTATATACAATTATATATATATATATATATATATATATATATATATATTAAACTGGTGGTGATTAATTAAACTGGTGGTCAGGTCACTGGTCACACTATCAGCAACTTGCAAGTAGTACTCCTAAGCAGACAATCACAATATATACTGGTGGTCAGTGTGGTCACAATGGCAGTGTGGCACTCTGGCAGCAAAAGTGTGCACTGTACGTTAAAATATGTACTCCTGCTCTCAGACTCTAACTGCTCCCCACTGTCTCCCCCACAAGTCAGATATACAGTCACACTATCACTTCAGCAAGTAGTAGTACTCCTCCTAATGCTCCCCAAAATTACTAAAGTAAATACTGTGTCTCTCTCTACTCTAGTCTCACTCTCTTCTCTATAAACGGAGAGGACGCCAGCCACGTCCTCTCCCTATTAATCTCAATGCACGTGTGAAAATGGCGGTGACGCGCGGCTCCTTATATAGAATCCGAGTCTCGCGATAGAATCCGAGCCTCGCGAGAATCCGACAGCGGGATGATGACGTTTGGGCGCGCTCGGGTTAACCGAGCAAGGCGGGAAGATCCGAGTCGCTCGGCCCCGTGTAAAAAAAACTGAAGTTCGGGCGGGTTCGGATTCCGAGGAACCGAACCCGCTCATCTCTAGTTTTTTTTCCTATCTTCTTCATACTAGTAGTTTAGGAGACTGCTGACAGTGTCCAGCAGGTCCGTCATTATATTATATATACCTGCAGTAGTGATATATATATATATATTTTATATCATTATCATCTCTATACTAGCAGACGCAGTACGGTAGTCCACGGCTGTAGCTACCTCTGTGTCGTCAGTGCTCGTCCATAATTGTATACCTACCTGTGGTGGGTTTTTTTTTAGAGATGTGCACATGAAATTTTTCGGGTTTTGTGTTTTGGTTTTGGGTTCGGTTCCGCGGCCGTGTTTTGGGTTCGACCGCGTTTTGGCAAAACCTCACCGAATTTTTTTTGTCGGATTCGGGTGTGTTTTGGATTCGGGTGTTTTTTTCAAAAAACACTAAAAAACAGCTTAAATCATAGAATTTGGGGGTCATTTTGACCCCCAAAGTATTATTAACCTCAAAAACCATAATTTCCACTCATTTTCAGTCTATTCTGAATACCTCACACCTCACAATATTATTTTTAGTCCTAACATTTGCACCGAGGTCGCTGGATGACTAAGCTAAGCGACCCTAGTGGCCGACACAAACACCTGGCCCATCTAGGAGTGGCACTGCAGTGTCACGCAGGATGGCCCTTCCAAAAAACACTCCCCAAACAGCACATGACGCAAATAAAAAAAGAGGCGCAATGAGGTAGCTGTGTGAGTAAGATAAGCGACCCTAGTGGCCGACACAAACACCTGGCCCATCTAGGAGTGGCACTGCAGTGTCACGCAGGATGGCCCTTCCAAAAAACACTCCCCAAACAGCACATGACGCAAAGAAAAAAAGAGGCGCAATGAGGTAGCTGTGTGAGTAAGATAAGCGACCCTAGTGGCCGACACAAACACCTGGCCCATCTAGGAGTGGCACTGCAGTGTCACGCAGGATGGCCCTTCCAAAAAACACTCCCCAAACAGCACATGATGCAAAGAAGAAAAAAAAGAAAAAAGAGGTGCAAGATGGAATTGTCCTTGGGCCCTCCCACCCACCCTTATGTTGTATAAACAGGACATGCACACTTTAACCAACCCATCATTTCAGTGACAGGGTCTGCCACACGACTGTGACTGAAATGACGGGTTGGTTTGGACCCCCACCAAAAAAGAAGCAATTAATCTCTCCTTGCACAAACTGGCTCTACAGAGGCAAGATGTCCACCTCATCATCATCCTCCGATATATCACCGTGTACATCCCCCTCCTCACAGATTATCAATTCGTCCCCACTGGAATCCACCATCTCAGCTCCCTGTGTACTTTGTGGAGGCAATTGCTGCTGGTCAATGTCTCCACGGAGGAATTGATTATAATTCATTTTAATGAACATCATCTTCTCCACATTTTCTGGAAGTAACCTCGTACGCCGATTGCTGACAAGGTGAGCGGCGGCACTAAACACTCTTTCGGAGTACACACTTGTGGGAGGGCAACTTAGGTAGAATAAAGCCAGTTTGTGCAAGGGCCTCCAAATTGCCTCTTTTTCCTGCCAGTATAAGTACGGACTGTGTGACGTGCCTACTTGGATGCGGTCACTCATATAATCCTCCACCATTCTTTCAATGGGGAGAGAATCATATGCAGTGACAGTAGACGACATGTCCGTAATCGTTGTCAGGTCCTTCAGTCCGGACCAGATGTCAGCATCAGCAGTCGCTCCAGACTGCCCTGCATCACCGCCAGCGGGTGGGCTCGGAATTCTGAGCCTTTTCCTCGCACCCCCAGTTGCGGGAGAATGTGAAGGAGGAGATGTTGACAGGTCGCGTTCCGCTTGACTTGACAATTTTCTCACCAGCAGGTCTTTGAACCCCAGCAGACTTGTGTCTGCCGGAAAGAGAGATCCAAGGTAGGTTTTAAATCTAGGATCGAGCACGGTGGCCAAAATGTAGTGCTCTGATTTCAACAGATTGACCACCTGTGAATCCTTGTTAAGCGAATTAAGGGCTCCATCCACAAGTCCCACATGCCTAGCGGAATCGCTCCGTGTTAGCTCCTCCTTCAATGTCTCCAGCTTCTTCTGCAAAAGCCTGATGAGGGGAATGACCTGACTCAGGCTGGCAGTGTCTGAACTGACTTCACGTGTGGCAAGTTCAAAGGGCAGCAGAACCTTGCACAACGTTGAAATCATTTTCCACTGCGCTTGAGACAGGTGCATTCCACCTCCTATATCGTGCTGAATTGTATAGGCTTGAATGGCCTTTTGCTGCTCCTCCAACCTCTGAAGCATATAGAGGGTTGAATTCCACCTCGTTACCACTTCTTGCTTCAGATGATGGCAGGGCAGGTTCAGGCGTTTTTGGTGTTGCTCCAGTCTTCTGTACGTGGTGCCTGTACGCCGAAAGTGTCCCGCAATTCTTCTGGCCACCGACAGCATCTCTTGCACGCCCCTGTCGTTTTTTAAATAATTCTGCACCACCAAATTCAAGGTATGTGCAAAACATGGGACGTGCTGGAATTTGCCCATATTTAATGCACACACAATATTGCTGGCGTTGTCCGATGCCACAAATCCACAGGAGAGTCCAATTGGGGTAAGCCATTCTGCGATGATCTTCCTCAGTTGCCGTAAGAGGTTTTCAGCTGTGTGCGTATTCTGGAAACCGGTGATACAAAGCGTAGCCTGCCTAGGAAAGAGTTGGCGTTTGCGAGATGCTGCTACTGGTGCCGCGCTGCTGTTCTTGCGGCGGGAGTCCATACATCTACCCAGTGGGCTGTCACAGTCATATAGTCCTGACCCTGCCCTGCTCCACTTGTCCACATGTCCGTGGTTAAGTGGACATTGGGTACAACTGCATTTTTTAGGACACTGGTGAGTCTTTTTCTGACGTCCGTGTACATTCTCGGTATCGCCTGCCTAGAGAAGTGGAACCTAGATGGTATTTGGTAACGGGGGCACACTACCTCAAGAAATTGTCTAGTTCCCTGTGAACTAACGGCGGATACCGGACGCACGTCTAACACCAACATAGTTGTCAAGGCCTCAGTTATCCGCTTTGCAGCAGGATGACTGCTGTGATATTTCATCTTCCTCGCAAAGGACTGTTGGACAGTCAATTGCTTGGTGGAAGTAGTAAAAGTGGTCTTACGATTTCCCCTCTGGGATGACCATCGACTCCCAGCAGCAACAACAGCAGCGCCAGCAGCAGTAGGCGTTACACGCAAGGATGCATCGGAGGAATCCCAGGCAGGAGAGGAATCGTCAGAATTGCCAGTGACATGGCCTGCAGGACTATTGGCATTCCTGGGGAAGGAGGAAATTGACACTGAGGGAGTTGGTGGGGTGGTTTGCGTGAGCTTGGTTACAAGAGGAAGGGATTTACTGGTCAGTGGACTGCTTCCGCTGTCGCCCAAAGTTTTTGAACTTGTCACTGACTTATTATGAATGCGCTGCAGGTGACGTATAAGGGAGGATGTTCCGAGGTGGTTAACGTCCTTACCCCTACTTATTACAGCTTGACAAAGGCAACACACGGCTTGACAAATGTTGTCCGCATTTCTGTTGAAATACTTCCACACCGAAGAGCTGATTTTTTTTTGGTATTTTCACCAGGCATGTCAACGGCCATATTCTTCCCACGGACAACAGGTGTCTCCCCGGGTGCCTGACTTAAACAAACCACCTCACCATCAGAATCCTCCTTGTCAATTTCCTCCCCAGTGCCAGCAACACCCATATCCTCCTCATCCTGGTGTACTTCAACACTGACATCTTCAATCTGACTATCAGGAACTGGACTGCGGGTGCTCCTTCCAGCACTTGCAGGGGGCGTGCAAATGGTGGAAGGCGCATGCTCTTCACGTCCAGTGTTGGGAAGGTCAGGCATCGCAACCGACACAATTGGACTCTCCTTGTGGATTTGGGATTTCGAAGAACGCACAGTTCTTTGCGGTGCTTTTGCCAGCTTGAGTCTTTTCATTTTTCTAGCGAGAGGCTGAGTGCTTCCATCCTCATGTGAAGCTGAACCACTAGCCATGAACATAGGCCAGGGCCTCAGCCGTTCCTTGCCACTCCGTGTGGTAAATGGCATATTGGCAAGTTTACGCTTCTCCTCCGACAATTTTATTTTAGATTTTGGAGTCCTTTTTTTACTGATATTTGGTGTTTTGGATTTTACATGCTCTGTACTATGACATTGGGCATCGGCCTTGGCAGACGACGTTGCTGGCATTTCATCGTCTCGGCCATGACTAGTGGCAGCAGCTTCAGCACGAGGTGGAAGTGGATCTTGATCTTTCCCTAATTTTGGAACCTCAACATTTTTGTTCTCCATATTTTAATAGGCACAACTAAAAGGCACCTCAGGTAAACAATGGAGATGGATGGATACTAGTATACTTATGGATGGACGAGCGACTGCCGACACAGAGGTAGCTACAGCCGTGGACTACCGTACTGTTTCTGCTGCTAATATAGACTGGATGATAATGAGATGAAATGAATATATATATATATATATATATAATATCACTAGTACTGCAGCCGGACAGGTATATATATTTATTATGTAATGACTGATGACGGACCTGCTGGACACTGTCAGCTCAGCAGCACCGCAGACTGCTACAGTAAGCTACTATAGTAGTATGTATCAAGAAGAAAAAAAAAAAAAACCACGGGTAGGTGGTATACAATTATGGATGGACGAGCGACTGCCGACACAGAGGTAGCTACAGCCGTGGACTACCGTACTGTGTCTGCTGCTAATATAGACTGGATGATAATGAGATGAAATTAATATATATATATATATATATATATATATAATATCACTAGTACTGCAGCCGGACAGGTATATATATTTATTATGTAATGACTGATGACGGACCTGCTGGACACTGTCAGCTCAGCAGCACCGCAGACTGCTACAGTAAGCTACTATAGTAGTATGTATAAAGAAGAAAGAAAAAAAAAACACCACGGGTAGGTGGTATACAATTATGGATGGACGAGCAACTGCCGACACAGAGGTAGCTACAGCCGTGGACTACCGTAATGTGTCTGCTGCTAATATAGACTGGATGATAATGAGATGAAATCAATATATATATATATATATATAATATCACTAGTACTGCAGCCGGACAGGTATATATATTTATTATGTAATGACTGATGACGGACCTGCTGGACACTGTCAGCTCAGCAGCACCGCAGACTGCTACAGTAAGCTACTATAGTAGTATGTATCAAGAAGAAAAAAAAAAACCACGGGTAGGTGGTATACAATTATGGATGGACGAGCGACTGCCGACACAGAGGTAGCTACAGCCGTGGACTACCGTACTGTGTCTGCTGCTAATATAGACTGGATGATAATGAGATGAAATTAATATATATATATATAATATCACTAGTACTGCAGCCGGACAGGTATATATATTTATTATGTAATGACTGATGACGGACCTGCTGGACACTGTCAGCTCAGCAGCACCGCAGACTGCTACAGTAAGCTACTATAGTAGTATGTATCAAGAAGAAAGAAAAAAAAAACCACGGGTAGGTGGTATACAATTATGGATGGACGAGCGACTGCCAACACAGAGGTAGCTACAGCCGTGGACTACCGTACTGTGTCTGCTGCTAATATAGACTGGATGATAATGAGATGAAATTAATATATATATATATAATATCACTAGTACTGCAGCCGGACAGGTATATATATTTATTATGTAATGACTGATGACGGACCTGCTGGACACTGTCAGCTCAGCAGCACCGCAGACTGCTACAGTAAGCTACTATAGTAGTATGTATCAAGAAGAAAGAAAAAAAAAACACCACGGGTAGGTGGTATACAATTATGGATGGACGAGCAACTGCCGACACAGAGGTAGCTACAGCCGTGGACTACCGTAATGTGTCTGCTGCTAATATAGACTGGATGATAATGAGATGAAATCAATATATATATATATAATATCACTAGTACTGCAGCCGGACAGGTATATATATTTATTATGTAATGACTGATGACGGACCTGCTGGACACTGTCAGCTCAGCAGCACCGCAGACTGCTACAGTAAGCTACTATAGTAGTATGTATCAAGAAGAAAAAAAAAAAACCACGGGTAGGTGGTATACAATTATGGATGGACGAGCGACTGCCGACACAGAGGTAGCTACAGCCGTGGACTACCGTACTGTGTCTGCTGCTAATATAGACTGGATGATAATGAGATGAAATTAATATATATATATATAATATCACTAGTACTGCAGCCGGACAGGTATATATATTTATTATGTAATGACTGATGACGGACCTGCTGGACACTGTCAGCTCAGCAGCACCGCAGACTGCTACAGTAAGCTACTATAGTAGTATGTATCAAGAAGAAAGAAAAAAAAAACCACGGGTAGGTGGTATACAATTATGGATGGACGAGCGACTGCCAACACAGAGGTAGCTACAGCCGTGGACTACCGTACTGTGTCTGCTGCTAATATAGACTGGATGATAATGAGATGAAATTAATATATATATATATAATATCACTAGTACTGCAGCCGGACAGGTATATATATTTATTATGTAATGACTGATGACGGACCTGCTGGACACTGTCAGCTCAGCAGCACCGCAGACTGCTACAGTAAGCTACTATAGTAGTATGTATCAAGAAGAAAGAAAAGAAAAAAACCACGGGTAGGTGGTATACAATTATGGATGGACGAGCGACTGCCGACACAGAGGTAGCTACAGCCGTGGACTACCGTACTGTGTCTGCTGCTAATATAGACTGGATGATAATGAGATGAAATTAATATATATATATATATATATATATAATATCACTAGTACTGCAGCCGGACAGGTATATATATTTATTATGTAATGACTGATGACGGACCTGCTGGACACTGTCAGCTCAGCAGCACCGCAGACTGCTACAGTAAGCTACTATAGTAGTATGTATCAAGAAGAAAGAAGAAAAAAAAACCACGGGTAGGTGGTATACAATTATGGATGGACGAGCGACTGCCAACACAGAGGTAGCTACAGCCGTGGACTACCGTACTGTGTCTGCTGCTAATATAGACTGGATGATAATGAGATGAAATTAATATATATATATATATAATATCACTAGTACTGCAGCCGGACAGGTATATATATTTATTATGTAATGACTGATGACGGACCTGCTGGACACTGTCAGCTCAGCAGCACCGCAGACTGCTACAGAAAGCTACTATAGTAGTATGTATCAAGAAGAAAGAAAAAAAAAAAAAAAACACGGGTAGGTGGTATACAATTATATATATTATATACAATTATATATATATATATATATATATATATATTAAACTGGTGGTGATTAATTAAACTGGTGGTCAGGTCACTGGTCACACTATCAGCAACTTGCAAGTAGTACTCCTAAGCAGACAATCACAATATATACTGGTGGTCAGTGTGGTCACAATGGCAGTGTGGCACTCTGGCAGCAAAAGTGTGCACTGTACGTTAAAATATGTACTCCTGCTCTCAGACTCTAACTGCTCCCCACTGTCTCCCCCACAAGTCAGATATACAGTCACACTATCACTTCAGCAAGTAGTAGTACTCCTCCTAATGCTCCCCAAAATTACTAAAGTAAATACTGTGTCTCTCTCTACTCTAGTCTCACTCTCTTCTCTATAAACGGAGAGGACGCCAGCCACGTCCTCTCCCTATTAATCTCAATGCACGTGTGAAAATGGCGGTGACGCGCGGCTCCTTATATAGAATCCGAGTCTCGCGATAGAATCCGAGCCTCGCGAGAATCCGACAGCGGGATGATGACGTTTGGGCGCGCTCGGGTTAACCGAGCAAGGCGGGAAGATCTGAGTCGCTCGGCCCCGTGTAAAAAAACCTGAAGTTCGGGCGGGTTCGGATTCCGAGGAACCGAACCCGCTCATCTCTAGTTTTTTTTTTCTATCTTCTTCATACTAGTAGTTTAGGAGTCTGCTGACAGTGTCCAGCAGGTCCGTCATTATATTATATATACCTGCAGTAGTGATAGATATATATATATTTTATATCATTATCATCTCTATACTAGCAGACGCAGTACGGTAGTCCACGGCTGTAGCTACCTCTGTGTCGTCAGTGCTCGTCCATAATTGTATACCTACCTGTGGTGGGTTTTTTTTTTCTATCTTCTTCATACTAGTAGTTTAGGAGTCTGCTGACAGTGTCCAGCAGGTCCGTCATTATATTATATATACCTGCAGTAGTGATATATATATATATTTTTTATATCATTATCATCTCTATACTAGCAGACGCAGTACGGTAGTCCACGGCTGTAGCTACCTCTGTGTCGTCAGTGCTCGTCCATAATTGTATACCTACCTGTAGTGGGTTTTTTTTTTCTATCTTCTTCATACTAGTAGTTTAGGAGTCTGCTGACAGTGTCCAGCAGGTCCGTCATTATATTATATATACCTGCAGTAGTGATATATATATATTTTTTATATCATTATCATCTCTATACTAGCAGACGCAGTACGGTAGTCCACGGCTGTAGCTACCTCTGTGTCGTCAGTGCTCGTACATAATTGTATACCTACCTGTGGTGGGGTTTTTTTTTCTATCTTCTTCATACTAGTAGTTTAGGAGTCTGCTGACAGTGTCCAGCAGGTCCGTCATTATATTATATATACCTGCAGTAGTGATATATATATATTTTTTATATCATTATCATCTCTATACTAGCAGACGCAGTACGGTAGTCCACGGCTGTAGCTACCTCTGTGTCGTCAGTGCTCGTCCATAATTGTATACCTACCTGTGGTGGGGTTTTTTTTTCTATCTTCTTCATACTAGTAGTTTAGGAGTCTGCTGACAGTGTCCAGCAGGTCCGTCATTATATTATATATACCTGCAGTAGTGATATATATATATTTTTTATATCATTATCATCTCTATACTAGCAGACGCAGTACGGTAGTCCACGGCTGTAGCTACCTCTGTGTCGTCAGTCAATCGTCATCCATAAGTATACTAGTATCCATCCATCTCCATTGTTTACCTGAGGTGCCTTTTAGTTGTGCCTATTAAAATATGGAGAACAAAAATGTTGAGGTTCCAAAAATAGGGAAAGATCAAGATCCACTTCCACCTCGTGCTGAAGCTGCTGCCACTAGTCATGGCCGAGACGATGAAATTCCATCAACGTCGTCTGCCAAGGCCGATGCCCAATGTCATAGTACAGAGCATGTAAAATCCAAAACACAAAATATCAGTAAAAAAAGGACTCAAAAACCTAAAATAAAATCGTCGGAGGAGAAGCGTAAACTTGCCAATATGCCATTTACCACACGGAGTGGCAAGGAACGGCTGAGGCCCTGGCCTATGTTCATGGCTAGTGGTTCAGCTTCACATGAGGATGGAAGCACTCAGCCTCTCGCTAGAAAAATGAAAAGACTTAAGCTGGCAAAAGCACAGCAAAGAACTGTGCATTCTTCGAAATCACAAATCCACAAGGAGAGTCCAATTGTGTCGGTTGTGATGCCTGACCTTCCCAACACTGGACGTGAAGAGCATGCGCCTTCCACCATTTGCACGCCCCCTGCAAGTGCTGGAAGGAGCACCCGCAGTCCAGTTCCTGATAGTCAGATTGAAGATGTCAGTGTTGAAGTACACCAGGATGAGGAGGATATGGGTGTTGCTGGCGCTGGGGAGGAAATTGACAAGGAGGATTCTGATGGTGAGGTGGTTTGTTTAAGTCAGGCACCCGGGGAGACACCTGTTGTCTGTGGGAGGAATATGGCCATTGACATGCCTGGTGAAAATACCAAAAAAATCAGCTCTTCGGTGTGGAAGTATTTCAACAGAAATGCGGACAACAGGTGTCAAGCCGTGTGTTGCCTTTGTCAAGCTGTAATAAGTAGGGGTAAGGACGTTAACCACCTCGGAACATCCTCCCTTATACGTCACCTGCAGCGCATTCATCATAAGTCAGTGACAAGTTCAAAAACTTTGGGCGACAGCGGAAGCAGTCCACTGACCAGTAAATCCCTTCCTCTTGTAACCAAGCTCACGCAAACCACCCCACCAACTCCCTCAGTGTCAATTTCCTCCTTCCCCAGGAATGCCAATAGTCCTGCAGGCCATGTCACTGGCAATTCTGACGAGTCCTCTCCTGCCTGGGATTCCTCCGATGCATCCTTGCGTGTAACGCCTACTGCTGCTGGCGCTGCTGTTGTTGCTGCTGGGAGTCGATGGTCATCCCAGAGGGGAAGTCGTAAGACCACTTTTACTACTTCCACCAAGCAATTGACTGTCCAACAGTCCTTTGCGAGGAAGATGAAATATCACAGCAGTCATCCTGCTGCAAAGCGGATAACTGAGGCCTTGGCATCCTGGGCGGTGAGAAACGTGGTTCCGGTATCCATCATTACTGCAGAGCCAACTATAGACTTGATTGAGGTACTGTGTCCCCGGTACCAAATACCATCTAGGTTCCAGTTCTCTAGGCAGGCGATACCAAAAATGTACACAGACCTCAGAAAAAGACTCACCAGTGTCCTAAAAAATGCAGTTGTACCCAATGTCCACTTAACCACGGACATGTGGACAAGTGGAGCAGGGCAGA
This sequence comes from Pseudophryne corroboree, assembly GCF_028390025.1. Taxonomy (NCBI): domain Eukaryota; kingdom Metazoa; phylum Chordata; class Amphibia; order Anura; family Myobatrachidae; genus Pseudophryne; species Pseudophryne corroboree. The sequence goes on from NC_086445.1 coordinate 725,772,721, forward strand.
CTGAGGACTATATGACTGTGACAGCCCACTGGGTAGATGTATTGACTCCCGCCGCAAGAACAGCAGCGGCGGCACCAGTAGCAGCATCTCGCAAACGCCAACTCTTTCCTAGGCAGGCTACGCTTTGTATCACCGCTTTCCAGAATACGCACACAGCTAAAAACCTTTTACGGCAACTGAGGAAGATCATCGCAGAATGGCTTACCCCAATTGGACTCTCCTGTGGATTTGTGGCATCGGACAACGCCAGCAATATTGTGTGTGCATTAAATATGGGCAAATTCCAGCACGTCCCATGTTTTGCACATACCTTGAATTTGGTGGTGCAGAATTATTTAAAAAACGAGAGGGGCTCGCAAGAGATGCTGTCGGTGGCCAGAAGAATTGCGGGACACTTTCGGCGTACAGGCACCACGTACAGAAGACTGGAGCAACACCAAAAACGCCTGAACCTGCCCTGCCATCATCTGAAGCAAGAAGTGGTAACGAGGTGGAATTCAACCCTCTATATGCTTCAGAGGTTGGAGGAGCAGCAAAAGGCCATTCAAGCCTATACAACTGACCACGATATAGGAGGTGGAATGCACCTGTCTCAAGCGCAGTGGAGAATGATTTCAACGTTGTGCAAGGTTCTGCAACCTTTTGAACTTGCCACACGTGAAGTCAGTTCAGACACTGCCAGCCTGAGTCAGGTCATTCCCCTCATCAGGCTTTTGCAGAAGAAGCTGGAGACATTGAAGGAGGAGCTAACACTGAGCGATTCCGCTAGGCATGTGGGACTTGTGGATGGAGCCCTTAATTCGCTTAACAAGGATTCACGGGTGGTCAATCTGTTGAAATCAGAGCACTACATTTTGGCCACCGTGCTCGATCCTAGATTTAAAACCTACCTTGGATCTCTCTTTCCGGCAGACACAAGTCTGCAGGGGTTCAAAGAACTGCTGGTGAGAAAATTGTCAAGTCAAGCGGAACGCGACCTGTCAACATCTCCTCCTTCACATTCTCCCGCAACTGGGGGTGCGAGGAAAAGGCTCAGAATTCCGAGCGCACCCGCTGGTGGTGATGCAGGGCAGTCTGGAGCGACTGCTGATGCTGACATCTGGTCCGGACTGAAGGACCTGACAACGATTACGGACATGTCGTCTACTGTCACTGCATATGATTCTCTCACCATTGAAAGAATGGTGGAGGATTATATGAGTGACCGCATCCAAGTAGGCACGTCAGACAGTCCGTACGTATACTGGCAGGAAAAAGAGGCAATTTGGAGGCCCTTGCACAAACTGGCTTTATTCTACCTAAGTTGCCCTCCCACAAGTGTGTACTCCGAAAGAGTGTTTAGTGCCGCCGCTCACCTTGTCAGCAATCGGCGTACGAGGTTACTTCCAGAAAATGTGGAGAAGATGATGTTCATTAAAATGAATTATAATCAATTCCTCCATGGAGACATTCACCAGCAGCAATTGCCTCCACAAAGTACACAGGGAGCTGTGATGGTGGATTCCAGTGGGGACGAATTGATAATCTGTGAGGAGGGGGATGTACACGGTGATGAATCGGAGGATGATGATGAGGTGGACATCTTGCCTCTGTAGAGCCAGTTTGTGCAAGGAGAGATTAATTGCTTCTTTTTTGGTGGGGGTCCAAACCAACCCGTCATTTCAGTCACGGTCGTGTGGCAGACCCTGTCACTGAAATGATGGGTTGGTTAAAGTGTGCATGTCCTGTTTATACAACATAAGGGTGGGTGGGAGGGCCCAAGGACAATTCCATCTTGCACCTCTTTTTTCTTTCATTTTTCTTTGCGTCATTTGCTGTTTGGGGAGTGTTTTTTGGAAGGGCCATCCTGCGTGACACTGCAGTGCCACTCCTAGATGGGCCAGGTGTTTGTGTCGGCCACTAGGGTCACTTATCTTAGTCACACAGCTACCTCATTGCGCCTCTTTTTTTTCTTCTTTGCGTCATGTGCTGTTTGGGGAGTATTTTTTGGAAGGGCCATCCGGCCTGACACTGCAGTGCCACTCCTAGATGGGCAAGGTGTTTGTGTCGGCCACTAGGGTCGCTTAGCTTACTCACACAGCTACCTCATTGCGCCTCTTTTTTTCTTTGCGTCATGTGCTGTTTGGGGAGTGTTTTTTGGAAGGGCCATCCTGCGTGACACTGCAGTGCCACTCCTAGATGGGCCAGGTGTTTGTGTCGGCCACTAGGGTCGCTGAGCTTAGTCACACAGCTACCTCATTGCGCCTCTTTTTTTCTTTGTGTCATGTGCTGTTTGGGGAGTGTTTTTTGGAAGGGCCATCCTGCGTGACACTGCAGTGCCACTCCTAGATGGGCCAGGTGTTTGTGTCGGCCACTTGGGTCGCTGAGCTTAGTCATCCAGCGACCTCGGTGCAAATTTTAGGACTAAAAATAATATTGTGAGGTGTGAGGTGTTCAGAATAGACTGAAAATGAGTGGAAATTATGGTTATTGAGGTTAATAATACTTTGGGATCAAAATGACCCCCAAATTCTATGATTTAAGCTGTTTTTTAGGGTTTTTTGAAAAAAACACCCGAATCCAAAACACACCCGAATCCGACAAAAAAAATTCGGTGAGGTTTTGACAAAACGCGTTCGAACCCAAAACACGGCCACGGAACCGAACCCAAAACCAAAACACAAAACCCGAAAAATGTCCGGTGCACATCTCTAGTTAAGACAGGCGTGAGGAGCGCCCTCCTCCGTACAGAGCCAAAGAAGACAAAAAATAGGATTTTAATACCTACCGGTAAATCCTTTTCTTTTAGTCCGTAGAGGATGCTGGGGACTCCAAAAGGACCATGGGGTATAGACGGGATCTGCAGGTGACATGGGCACTTTAAGACTTTAAATGGGTGTGAACTGGCTCCTCCCTCTATGCCCCTCCTCCAGACCTCAGTTATAGGAACTGTGCCCAGGGAGACGGACATTTCGAGGAAAAGGATTTTTGTTAACTAAGGGTGAGACACATACCAGCTCACACCACACACACACACACCGTACAACATGGCTTTTAAGAAAATACTAGTTAACGGAATGAACTAAAATCAGCAACAGGCTGATCAAAACCGAAACACAACCTTTTTGTAACAAAAGCAATAACTAAAGCAAGTACTGCAGATAGAGTCCGCACAGGGACGGGCGCCCAGCATCCTGTATGGATTAAGAGAAAAGGATTTACCGGTAGGTATTAAATTCCTATTTTCTCATACATCCTAGAGGATGCTGGGGACTCCAAAAGGACCATGGGGATTATACCAAAGCTCCAGAACGGGTGGGAGAGTGCGGATGACTCTGCAGCACTGATTGAGCAAACATGAGGTCCTCATCAGCCAGGGTATCAAACTTGTAGAATTTTGCAAAAGTGTTTGAACCCGACCAAGTAGCTGCTCGGCAAAGCTGTAACGCCGAGACCCCTCGGGCAGCCGCCCAAGATGAGCCCACCTTTCTGGTAGAATGGGCCTTCACCAACTTCGGTAACGGCAATCCAGCCGTAGAATGCGCATGCTGTATCGTATTACAGATCCAGCGTGCAATAGTCAGCTTGGAAGCAGGAGCACCAAGTTTGTTGGACGCATAGAGGACAAACAGAGCCTCCGTTTTCCGAATACGAGACGTTCTGGCGACATAAATCTTCAAAGCTCTGACTACATCAAGAGACTTTGACTCAGCCAAGGCTTCAGTAGCCATAGGCACCACAATAGGTTGGTTCATGTGAAACGAAGAAACCACCTTTGGTAGAAATTGTTGTCGAGTTTGCAATTCCGCTCTATCCACATGGAAGATCAAATAGGGACTCTTGTGAGACAAGGCCGCTAATTCCGACACCCGCCTTGCGGACGCAAAGGCCAAAAGCATGACCACCTTCCAAGTGAGGAATTTTAACTCAACCTTCTGTAAAGGTTCAAACCAATGTGACGTAAGGAACTGCAACACCACGTTAAGGTCCCATGGTGCCACCGAAGGCACAAATGGAGGTTGGATGTGCAGCCCGCCCTTCACGAAAGTCTGAACTTCCGGAAGGGGGGCCAATTCTTTTTGCAAGAAGATCGATAAGGCCGAAATCTGGACTTTAATGGAGCCTAACATTAGGCCTGCATCCACACCTGCCTGCAAAAAATGGAGAAAACGACCCAGCTGAAAATCTTCCAAAGGAGCCTTCCTGGCTTCACACCAAGACACGTATTTTCTCCAAATATGGTGATAATGCTTCGCCGTTACCTCCTTCCTTGCTTTAAGCAGTGTAGGGATGACTTCACCAGGAATACCCTTCCGGGCTAAGATTTGGCGTTCAACCGCCATGCCGTCAAACGCAACAGCGGTAAGTCTTGAAACATGCACGGCCCATGCTGTAACAGATCCTCCCTTAGAGGAAAAGGCCAGGGATCTGCTATGAGCAGTTCCTGAAGATCCGGATACCAGGCCCTCCGTGGCCAATCTGGAACGACGAGTATCGCCTGAACCCTTGTTCTTCTTATGAGGCTTATCACCTTTGGGATAAGTGGAAGTGGAGGGAACACATAAACCGACTGAAACACCCACGGTGTCACCAGGGCGTCCACCGCACTGGCTTGAGAGTCCCTTGACCTGGAACAGTATCTCTGAAGTTTCTTGTTGAGGCGAGATGCCATCATTTCTATTTGAGGAATTCCCCACCGACTCGTCACTTCTGCAAAGACCTCTTGATGAAGACCCCACTCTCCTGGATGGAGATCGTGCCTGCTGAGGAAGTCTGCCTCCCAGTTGTCCACGCCTGGAATGAATACCGCTTACAGAGCGCTTGTATGTTTTTCCACCCAGCGGAGAACCTTTGTGGCCTCCGCCATCGCCGCTCAGCTCCTTGTTCTGCCTTGGCAGTTTATGTATGCCACTGCTGTTATGTTGTCAAACTGAATCAGGACGGGCGGGCCTCGAAGGAGATGCTCCGCTTGTAGAAGGCCATTGTAGATGGCTCTTAATTCAAGAATGTTTATGTGCAGACAAGCTTTCTGGCTTGACCATTTTCCTTGGAAATTTTCACCCTGTGTGACTGCTCCCCAACCTCGGAGGCTTGCATCCGTGGTCACCAGGATCCAATCCTGGATCCCGAATCTGCGCCCCTCCAGGAGGTGAGAACTTTGGAGCCACCACAGCAGAGAAACTCTGGTCCTGGAAGATAGGCTTATCTTCCAGTGCATGTGGAGGTGAGACCCGGACCACTTGTCCAACAGGTTCCACTGGAACACCCTGGCATTGAACCTGCCAAACGGGATGGTCTCGTAGCCCGCCACCATCTTCCCCAGTACTCGAGTGCATTGATGAATCGACACTCTTGCTGGTTTCAGAATCTCTTTTACCATGCTCTGGATCTCCAGAGCTTTTTCTGCTTTTTCGTTCCGTATCCAAAATCATGCCCAAGAATGACAGGCGCGTTGTCAGAACCAACTGTGACTTTGGCAAATTCAGGAGCCAACCATGTTGTTGTAGGATCGTAAGGGAGTGCGTGACGCTTCTTAGCAACTGCTCCTTTGATCTCACCTTTATCGGGAGATCATCCAAGTATGGGATAATTGTGACACCCTGCTTGCGCAGAAGCACCATCATTTCTGCCATTACCTTGGTGAAAATCCTCGGAGCCGTGGAGAGCCCAAACGGCAACGTCTGAAACTGGTAATGACAATCCTGAACCGCAAACCTCAGATAAGCCTGATGTGGAGGAAAAATGGGGACATGTAAGTAAGCATCCTTTATGTCGACTGACACCATAAAATCCCCCCCTTCCAGACTGGAAATCACTGCCCGGAGAGATTCCATTTTGAATTTGAATCTTTTCAGATACACATTGAGGGATTTTAAATTGAGAATTGGTCTGACCGTGCAATCCAGCTTCGGAACCACAAACAGACGTGAATAGAAGCCTTCTCCACGTTGTGACGGAGGTACTGTGACAATGACCTGCTGTTGACACAGCTTTTGTATCCAGCGCATACTACCTCCCTTTCCGGAAGAGAAGCTGGCAAGGTTGAAAATCGTTGAGGGGGCACTTCTTGAAACTCCAATTTGTACCCTTGGGTCACTATTTCTAGCACCCAAGGATCGAGGGCCTAACGGGCCCAGACCTGACTGAAGAGTTGAAGACGTGCCCCCACCGGTGCGGACTCCCACAGGGGAGTCCCAGAGTCATGCGGTGGACTTGGCAGAGGCCGGGGAGGATTTCGGCTCCTGGGAGCCCGCCACGGCCGGCGACCTCTTTCCCCTTCCCCTACCCTTAGCAAGGAAAGAGGATCCACGTCCTTTTTTGAATTTATTAGACCGAAAGGACTGCATCTGATAATGGGGCGCTTTCTTTTGTTGGGCTGGGACATACGGAAAAAACGATGACTTACCTGCGGTAGCTGTAGATACCAGGTCCGCGAGGCCCTCACCGAACAAAACGCCACCTTTATACGGCAGAGACTCCATAGCCCTCTTCGATTCAGCATCGCCATTCCATTGATGAGTCCATAGCGCTCTCCTAGCCGAGATTGCCATGGCATTGGCCCTTGATCCCAAGAGGCCAATATCTCTCGCAGCCTCCCTTAGGTAGACTGCCGCGTCCCTGATATTACCCAGTGTCAAAAAAACGCTATCCCTATCCAGGGTGTCTAATTCAGATGACAAGTTCTCTGCCCATTTTTCAATAGCACTACTCACCCATGCCGATGCTACTGCAGGTCTGAGCAGCGTGCCCGTAGTGACATAAATAGATTTCAAAGAAGTTTCCTGCTTGCGATCCGCAGGATCCTTCATTTTTCTCTGTCCACAGAGGGAAAAGGATATGCCATAACAATTCTCTTTGGAAGCAATAACTTTTTGTCAGGAACTTCCCAAGCCTTCTCAAAAAGGGCATTCAGTTCATGAGAGGGAGGAAAAGTTACCTCAGGTTTCTTCCCTTTAAACATACAGACCCTCATCTCAGGAACGGCAGGGTCCTGCGTGATATGTAACACCTCTTTTATAGCCACAATCATGTACTGAATGCTTTTAGCCAGTTTCGGATTCAACCTGGCATCCCATTTGTCGACACTGGAATCGGAATCCGTGTCAGTATCAGTATCTGCTATTTGGGTAAACGACCGTTTCAGTGACCCCGAGGGGGTCTGAGTTTGGGACAAAGCATCTTCCATGGATTGTCTCCATGTTTGGTTCTGGGCCTCAGATTTATCCAATCTCTTGTTTAATAAAGCCACATTTGCATTCAAGACACTCCACATATTCACCAAATCAGCCGACAGAGTCACTCCCTCAGTCTGTACTGTCCCCACTCCAGCTTCCTCCTGCGAAGAGCATTCAACCTCAGACATGTTGACACACCCGTACCCACACTAAGGTCTGTTAGAGAAACACAGAGAGAGTTTGCCAGCTCACACCCAGCGCCTATACCGGGCTGAAACTAATAAATATATCAAGTCCCAGGTCCACCAGCGCTTTTTATATAAATATATATAAGTATATCAACACCAATTTAGCTGTGCCACCCCCCTCGTTTTGCACCCTGTTACTTGACAGTAGTGAGGAGGCCAGGACCAGCATCTCTGCAGCTGCTGTGGAGAGAAAACAGCGCTGATTAGAGCTGTGAGGGCTAAGCCCCGCCCCCGTAATGGCGCGCTTAAGTCCCGCTTTTTTTTACATACTGGCGGGGGTCTATATGCCTATGCACTGTATAGCTCTTTGCCAGCCAGAAAAGAGGTTTATTGCTGCCCAGGGTGCCCCCCCCTGCGCCCTGCACCCATGTAATGCCGCTTGTGTGTGGGAGCAATGGCGCGCTGTGCGGTACCTCTGAGAACTGAAGCCTTCTGCTGTCTTTCTGAAGTCTTCTTTGCTTCTGCTACTCACCTGGCTTCTTTCTTCTGGCTCTGTGAGGTGGACGACGGCGCGGCTCCGGGAATGAGCAGCTAGGCTATACCAAGTGATCAGACCCTCTGGAGCTAATGGTGTCCAGTAGCCTAAGAAGCAGAGCCTTTAAACTCACAGAAGTAGGTCTGCTTCTCTCCCCTCAGTCCCACGAAGCAGGGAGCCTGTTGCCAGCAGGTCTCCCTGAAAATAAAAAACCTAACATAAAGTCTTTTTCAGAGAAACTCAGTAGAGCTCCCCTGTTATGTGTCCAGTCTCTCTGGGCACAGAAACTAACTGAGGTCTGGAGGAGGGGCATGGAGGGAGGAGCCAGTTCACACCCATTTAAAGTCTTAAAGTGCCCATGTCTCCTGCGGATCCCGTCTATACACCATGGTCCTTTTGGAGTCCCCATACAATGTAGCAGCTCAGTCACACTGCATTGTGACTAAGATGCATTTTTTCAGCAAAAAAAGATTCCCAGCGTTAGCAGAGTTGTACGGGACCTGGTGGCTCACTCATGCCAGGCATCTCACTCTACATGGCGTATTGAGGCTAGATATATGAGGATGCATATGTAGTTTGAATCCAAATAAATAATTTTCAGTACCCCTTTTAGGTAAAATTTCCCATTCTAATGTACCTATAAGGTCATTACTAATAAAAATGCTTGCCTACATTTTAACTCTCATTGTCTGCATTTGGTTGGGGAACTCATATCTCTCTGCTGGTGTTTCGTGTGAGCCAATAGTTGCAGCTGAAAGAGGAAGTAAAAAGATGGCTCCACTACAGAAGTAACTCCAGCTAACACTCACTTTACTCCATTTGTATCCTCACATTTATGGGGTAACACACATTACACTATAATAGCTATAATAAAAGTATTCGGAGTACATCAATTTGTCAAATCATGACAATATAGGAGTGCTTGAGAAACAGATTTGATCAAATTTGACATAGACAATTCTAAACACTTTTTACAACTGCACTACCAGCAACACATTACATTATACTTACCTAACCTCTTACCTCACCTGGGTGGTCATTCCGAGTTGTTCGCTCGGTAAATTTCTTCGCATCGCAGCGATTTTCTGCTTATTGCGCATGCGCAATGTTCGCACTGCGACTGCGCCAAGTAAATTTGCTATGCAGTTAGGAATTTTACTCACGGCATTACGAGGTTTTTTCTTCGTTCTGGTGATCGTAATGTGATTGACAGGAAGTGGGTGTTTCTGGGCGGAAACTGGCCGTTTTATGGGAGTGTGTGAAAAAACGCTACCGTTTCTGGGAAAAACGCGGGAGTGGCTGGAGAAACGGAGGAGTGTCTGGGCGAACGCTGGGTGTGTTTGTGACGTCAAACCAGGAATGACAAGCACTGAACTGGTCGCACTGGCAGAGTAAGTCTCGAGCTACTCAGAAACTGCACAGAGAATTCTTTTCGCAATATTGCGAATCTTTCATTCGCAATTTTGATAAGCTAAGATTCACTCCCAGTAGGCGGCGGCTTAGCGTGTGCAAAGCTGCTAAAAGCAGCTTGCGAGCGAACAACTCGGAATGAGGGCCCTAGTTTGTGCCCAGGTACTGTTGTGTGTGTGCCATGGCATAAAATTTTATCAGGATAACCAATCATAAGCCGAAATCAAAAGATGTTAAAAACCCCCATCAACTTTAAGTGATTAAGGGGGTTATTCATGTCGTATCACTAATTGATGTGCCCGCAGTTGATGCATTGGCGCTAGTGCGCACGTGCAGGTCTCATCCTGTGCATGTGTTAGCAGCCAATGCAATCTGACAGGCAGTGGCATTTGCAGGGCGGTGACGAAGTGTTGCGGGGGCGGCGCGGTAAAACGGAGGTCGGGGTAGTTGCATTTTCAGGGTGGATGCATGACGTCACATGCAACCGCTTTGATCAAGAAAATGGCTGCGGAATGCATGCATACACAGCCTAGCTGCGGCTGTAGGGGGTCGTCCTTAGTTGCTGTGACCACAGTTATATCGCGGTCGCAGCCTCTGGGCAGGCTATTTAGCATGCTTTTTAGTAGAGATGAGCGCCTGAAATTTTTCGGGTTTTGTGTTTTGGTTTTGGGTTCGGTTCCGCGGCCGTGTTTTGGGTTCGACCGCGTTTTGGCAAAACCTCACCGAATTTTTTTCGTCGGATTCGGGTGTGTTTTGGATTCGGGTGTTTTTTTCAAAAAACCCTAAAAAACAGCTTAAATCATAGAATTTGGGGGTCATTTTGATCCCATATTATTATTAACCTCAAAAACCATAATTTCCACTCATTTTCAGTCTATTCTGAATACCTCACACCTCACAATATTATTTTTAGTCCTAAAATTTGCACCGAGGTCGCTGGATGACTAAGCTAAGCGACCCTAGTGGCCGACACAAACACCTGGCCCATCTAGGAGTGGCACTGCAGTGTCACGCAGGATGGCCCTTCCAAAAAACACTCCCCAAACAGCACATGACGCAAAGAAAAAAAGAGGTGCAATGAGGTAGCTGTGTGACTAAGCTCAGCGACCCAAGTGCCCGACACAAACACCTGGCCCATCTAGGAGTGGCACTGCAGTGTCACGCAGGATGTCCCTTCCAAAAAACCCTCCCCAAACAGCACATGACGCAAAGAAAAAAAGAGGCGCAATGAGGTAGCTGTGTGAGTAAGATTAGCGACCCTAGTGGCCGACACAAACACCGGGCCCATCTAGGAGTGGCACTGCAGTGTCACGCAGGATGTCCCTTCCAAAAAAACCTCCCCAAACAGCACATGAAGCAAAGAAAAATAAAAGAAAAAAGAGGTGCAAGATGGAATTGTCCTTGGGCCCTCCCACCCACCCTTATGTTGTATAAACAGGACATGCACACTTTAACCAACCCATCATTTCAGTGACAGGGTCTGCCACACGACTGTGACTGATATGACGGGTTGGTTTGGACCCCCACCAAAAAAGAAGCAATTAATCTCTCCTTGCACAAACTGGCTCTACAGAGGCAAGATGTCCACCTCATCATCATCCTCCGATATATCACCGTGTACATCCCCCTCCTCACAGATTATCAATTCGTCCCCACTGGAATCCACCATCTCAGCTCCCTGTGTACTTTGTGGAGGCAATTGCTGCTGGTCAATGTCTCCGCGGAGGAATTGATTATAATTCATTTTAATGAACATCATCTTCTCCACATTTTCTGGATGTAACCTCGTACGCCGATTGCTGACAAGGTGAGCGGCGGCACTAAACACTCTTTCGGAGTACACACTTGTGGGAGGGCAACTTAGGTAGAATAAAGCCAGTTTGTGCAAGGGCCTCCAAATTGCCTCTTTTTCCTGCCAGTATAAGTACGGACTGTGTGACGTGCCTACTTGGATGCGGTCACTCATATAATCCTCCACCATTCTTTCAATGTTGAGAGAATCATATGCAGTGACAGTAGATGACATGTCCGTAATCGTTGTCAGGTCCTTCAGTCCGGACCAGATGTCAGCATCAGCAGTCGCTCCAGACTGCCCTGCATCACCGCCAGCGGGTGGGCTCGGAATTCTGAGCCTTTTCCTCGCACCCCCAGTTGCGGGAGAATGTGAAGGAGGAGATGTTGACAGGTCGCGTTCCGCTTGACTTGACAATTTTGTCACCAGCAGGTCTTTGCACCCCAGCAGACTTGTGTCTGCCGGAAAGAGAGATCCAAGGTAGGTTTTAAATCTAGGATCGAGCACGGTGGCCAAAATGTAGTGCTCTGATTTCAACAGATTGACCACCCGTGAATCCTTGTTAAGCGAATTAAGGGCTGCATCCACAAGTCCCACATGCCTAGCGGAATCGCTCCCTTTTAGCTCCTTCTTCAATGCCTCCAGCTTCTTCTGCAAAAGCCTGATGAGGGGAATGACCTGACTCAGGCTGGCAGTGTCTGAACTGACTTCACGTGTGGCAAGTTCAAAGGGCATCAGAACCTTGCACAACGTTGAAATCATTCTCCACTGCACTTGAGACAGGTGCATTCCACCTCCTATATCGTGCTCAATTGTATAGGCTTGAATGGCCTTTTGCTGCTCCTCCAACCTCTGAAGCATATAGAGGGTTGAATTCCACCTCGTTACCACTTCTTGCTTCAGATGATGGCAGGGCAGGTTCAGTAGTTTTTGGTGGTGCTCCAGTCTTCTGTACGTGGTGCCTGTACGCCGAAAGTGTCCCGCAATTCTTCTGGCCACCGACAGCATCTCTGCACGCCCCTGTCGTTTTTTAAAAAATTCTGCACCACCAAATTCAAGGTATGTGCAAAACATGGGACGTGCTGGAATTTGCCCATATTTAATGCACACACAATATTGCTGGCGTTGTCCGATGCCACAGATCCACAGGAGAGTCCAATTGGGGTAAGCCATTCTGCGATGATCTTCCTCAGTTGCCGTAAGAGGTTTTCAGCTGTGTGCGTATTCTGGAAAGCGGTGATACAAAGCGTAGCCTGCCTAGGAAAGAGTTGGCGTTTGCGAGATGCTGCTACTGGTGCCGCCGCTGCTGTTCTTGCGGCGGGAGTCCATACATCTACCCAGTGGGCTGTCACAGTCATATAGTCCTGACCCTGCCCTGCTCCACTTGTCCACATGTCCGTGGTTAAGTGGACATTGGGTACAACTGCATTTTTTAGGACACTGGTGAGTCTTTTTCTGACGTCCGTGTACATTCTCGGTATCGCCTGCCTACAGAAGTGGAACCTAGATGGTATTTGGTAACGGGGGCACACTGCCTCAATAAATTGTCTAGTTCCCTGTGAACTAACGGCGGATACCGGACGCACGTCTAGCACCAACATAGTTGTCAAGGACTCAGTTATCCGCTTTGCAACAGGATGACTGCTGTGATATTTCATCTTCCTCGCAAAGGACTGTTGGACAGTCAATTGCTTACTGGAAGTAGTACAAGTGGGCTTACGACTTCCCCTCTGGGATGACCATCGACTCCCAGCAGCAACAACAGCAGCGCCAGCAGCAGTAGGCGTTACACGCAAGGATGCATCGGAGGAATCCCAGGCAGGAGAGGACTCGTCAGAATTGCCAGTGACATGGCCTGCAGGACTATTGGCATTCCTGGGGAAGGAGGAAATTGACACTGAGGGAGTTGGTGGGGTGGTTTGCGTGAGCTTGGTTACAAGAGGAAGGGATTTACTGGTCAGTGGACTGCTTCCGCTGTCGGCCCAAGTTTTTGAACTTGTCACTGACTTATTATGAATGCGCTGCAGGTGACGTATAAGGGAGGATGTTCCGAGGTGGTTAACGTCCTTACCCCTACTTATTACAGCTTGACAAAGGGAACACACGGCTTGACACCTGTTGTCCGCATTTCTGGTGAAATACTTCCACACCGAAGAGCTGATTTTTTTGGTATTTTCACCAGGCATGTCAACGGCCCTATTCCTCCCACGGACAACAGGTGTCTCCCCGGGTGCCTGACTTAAACAAACCACCTCACCATCAGAATCCTCCTTGTCAATTTCCTCCCCAGCGCCAGCAACACCCATATCCTCCTCATCCTGGTGTACTTCAACACTGACATCTTCAATCTGACTATCAGGAACTGGACTGCGGGTGCTCCTTCCAGCACTTGCAGGGGGCGTGCAAATGGTGGAAGGCGCATGCTCTTCACGTCCAGTGTTGGGAAGGTCAGGCATCGCAACCGACACAATTGGACTCTCCTTGTGGATTTGGGATTTCGAAGAACGCACAGTTCTTTGCGGTGCCACTGCTTTTGCCAGCTTGAGTCTTTTCATTTTTCTAGCGAGAGGCTGAGTGCCTCCATCCTCATGTGAAGCTGAACCACTAGCCATGAACATAGGCCAGGGCCTCAGCCGTTCCTTGCCACTCCGTGTGGTAAATGGCATATTGGCAAGTTTACGCTTCTCCTCCGACAATTTTATTTTAGGTTTTGGAGTCCTTTTTTTACTGATATTTGGTGTTTTGGATTTGACATGCTCTGTACTATGACATTGGGCATCGGCCTTGGCAGACGACGTTGCTGGCATTTCATCGTCTCGGCCATGACTAGTGGCAGCAGCTTCAGCACGAGGTGGAAGTGGATCTTGATCTTTCCCTAATTTTGGAACCTCAACATTTTTGTTCTCCATATTTTAATAGGCACAACTAAAAGGCACCTCAGGTAAACAATGGAGATGGATGGATACTAGTATACAATTATGGATGGACTGCCGAGTGCCGACACAGAGGTAGCTACAGCCGTGGACTACCGTACTGTACTGTGTCTGCTGCTAATATAGACTGGTTGATAAAGAGATGTAGTAGTAGTATGTATGTATAAAGAAGAAAGAAAAAAAAACCACGGGTAGGTGGTATGCAATTATGGACGGACTGCCGAGTGCCGACACAGAGGTAGCTACAGCCGTGGACTACCGTACTGTACTGTGTCTGCTGCTAATATAGACTGGTTGATAAAGAGATGTAGTAGTAGTATGTATGTATAAAGAAGAAAGAAAAAAAAACCACGGGTAGGTGGTATACAATTATGGACGGACTGCCCAGTGCCGACACAGAGGTAGCTACAGCCGTGGACTACCGTACTGTACTGTGTCTGCTGCTAATATAGACTGGTTGATAAAGAGATGTAGTAGTAGTATGTATGTATAAAGAAGAAAGAAAAAAAAACCACGGGTAGGTGGTATACAATTATGGACGGACTGCCCAGTGCTGACACAGAGGTAGCTACAGCCGTGGACTACCGTACTGTACTGTGTCTGCTGCTAATATAGACTGGTTGATAAAGAGATGTAGTAGTAGTAGTATGTATGTATAAAGAAGAAAGAAAAAAAAACCACGGGTAGGTGGTATACAATTATGGACGGACTGCCCAGTGCCGACACAGAGGTAGCTACAGCCGTGGACTACCGTACTGTACTGTGTCTGCTGCTAATATAGACTGGTTGATAAAGAGATGTAGTAGTAGTATGTATGTATAAAGAAGAAAGAAAAAAAAAAACACGGGTAGGTGGTATACAATTATGGACGGACTGCCCAGTGCCGACACAGAGGTAGCTACAGCCGTGGACTACCGTACTGTACTGTGTCTGCTGCTAATATAGACTGGTTGATAAAGAGATGTAGTAGTAGTAGTATGTATGTATAAAGAAGAAAGAAAAAAAAACCACGGGTAGGTGGTATACAATTATGGACGGACTGCCGAGTGCCGACACAGAGGTAGCTACAGCCGTGGACTACCGTACTGTACTGTGTCTGCTGCTAATATAGACTGGTTGATAAAGAGATGTAGTAGTAGTATGTATGTATAAAGAAGAAAGAAAAAAAAACCACGGGTAGGTGGTATACAATTATGGACGGACTGCCCAGTGCCGACACAGAGGTAGCTACAGCCGTGAACTACCGTACTGTGTCTGCTGCGACTGGATGATAAATAATGATATAAAAAATATATATATATCACTACTGCAGCCGGACAGGTATATATTATATAATGACGGACCTGCTGGACACTGTCTGTCAGCAGAATGAGTTTTTTATAGAATAAAAAAAAAAACACCACACAAGTGAATTCACACGACGAGTGTTTAACTTTTTCAGGCAATCACAATATAGTATAGTATACTACTAACTATACTGGTGGTCAGTGTGGTCAGGTCACTGGTCAGTCACACTGGCAGTGGCACTCCTGCAGCAAAAGTGTGCACTGTTTAATTTTAATAATAATATGTACTCCTGGCTCCTGCTATAACCTATAACTGGCACTGCAGTGCTCCCCAGTCTCCCCCACAATTATAAGATGTGTGAGCTGAGCACAGTCAGATACGAGTGTTTAACTTTTTCAGGCAATCACAATATAGTATACTATACTACTAACTATACTGGTGGTCAGTGTGGTCAGGTCACTGGTCAGTCACACTGGCAGTGGCACTCCTGCAGCAAAAGTGTGCACTGTTTAATTTTAATAATAATATGTACTCCTGGCTCCTGCTATAACCTATAACTGGCACTGCAGTGCTCCCCAGTCTCCCCCACAATTATAAGATGTGTGAGCTGAGCACAGTCAGATATATACATAGATGATGCAGCACACTGGGCTGAGCAGTGCACACAGATATGGTATGTGACTGAGTCACTGTGTATCGTTTTTTTCAGGCAGAGAACGGATATATTAAATAAAACTGCACTGTCTGGTGGTCACTGTGGTCAGTCACTAGTAAACTCTGCACTCTCTACAGTTCTACAGTACTCCTAAGCTCCAGTAAATCAGGTCAATCTCTCTCTCTCTCTCTTCTAATCTAAATGGAGAGGACGCCAGCCACGTCCTCTCCCTATCAATCTCAATGCACGTGTGAAAATGGCGGCGACGCGCGGCTCCTTATATAGAATCCGAGTCTCGCGAGAATCCGACAGCGTCATGATGACGTTCGGGCGCGCTCGGGTTAACCGAGCAAGGCGGGAAGATCCGAGTCGCTCGGACCCGTGAAAAAAAACATGAAGTTCGTGCGGGTTCGGATTCAGAGAAACCGAACCCGCTCATCTCTACTTTTTAGCAGAATCTGCAATACTTACTGAATAACCTCCTAAGAGGTATTGTGGTAAGAAAAGTGACTATGAGAATAGCTGGGAAAGATTGGGTTAGGGGAACCATTTCTTCATAAAGACAATTAGAGTTAACATGAACACCTATTTTATTTGTCAAAATGGCGAAACAAAAGACAAAACTCAGATAATAACGTCTGAATATTTAAATGCTTATTGGTTTGTACTAGTCTGTTAGGTCTTCCAATAGGACTAAAATAAATGAAGTGATGCAAATGATGACTGATGCTGGTTGTCCATTTATCTGTGAGATAATCTTTATCTGCAGCAGTTCACATTTTTGTATTCCAACTGTTGAATACAAGTTCTAAAGGACAAGACATCACATTTCCTCATTATGTAGGAAGTTCTCTTTGCATCATGAATTAAAAAGATAAACAAGTAGAGTAGGTCTCTATTGCTGCTGCTTTGGCTTTTTTGTTAATGTAATTTAGCCATCAGTTTTATTGTCTTAGCAGTAGATAGACCTGTATTTGTGAGTCTCTGCATTGAAATCTGTTTTTCAAACAACCTATGTACACCATGCAAAACTTCTCCAATACATATGTTCTGTATTGTGCCCAGGGGCGGATCCAGAAGAAAATTATAGGGGGGCACCATGGAAGGGGCAAGTACATTTGCGTGCGGCTTCGGTGCATGCGCTCCCAGAAATGGGGTATGTCCCCACTACAAGGGGCAGCGTGTGAGGGGCAGGTGGCAGCGTGTGAGGGGCAGCATGTGAGGTGCAGGGGGCAGTGTGTGAGTGGCAGGGTGCAGGGGGAAGCGTGTGAGGGGCAGGGGGCAGCGTGTGAGGGGCAGTGGGCAGCTTGTGAGGTGCAGGGGGCAGCGTGTTAGGTGCAGGGGGCAGCGTGTGAGGGACAGGGTATAGGGGGCAGTGTGTGAGAGGCAGGGTGCAGGGGGAAGCATATGAGGGGCAGGGGGCAGCGTGTGAGGGGCAGGTGGCAGCGTGTGAGGGGCAGCATGTGAGGTGCAGGGGGCAGTGTGTGAGTGGCAGGGTGCAGGGGGAAGCGTGTGAGGGGCAGGGGGCAGCGTGTGAGGGGCAGTGGGCAGCTTGTGAGGTGCAGGGGGCAGCGTGTTAGGTGCAGGGGGCAGCGTGTGAGGGACAGGGTATAGGGGGCAGTGTGTGAGAGGCAGGGTGCAGGGGGAAGCATAAGAGGGGCAGGGGGCAGCGTGTGAGGAGCAGGGGGCAGGTTGTGAGGGGAAGGGGGCAGCGTGTGAGGTGCAGGGGGCAGCGTGTTAGGGGCAGGGGCCAGGAGGCAGCGTGTGAGGGACAGGGTGTAGGGGGCAGTGTGTGAGAGGCAGGGTGCAGGGGGCAGCGTGTGAGGAGCAGGGGGCAGCATGTGAGGTGCAGGGGGCAGTGTGTTAGGGGCAAGTGGCAGGAGGCAGCATGTGAGGGGCAGGGGCCAGGAGGCAGCATGTGAGGGGCAGGGGCCAGGAGGCAGCATGTGAGGGGCAGGGGCCAGGAGGCAGCATGTGAGGGACAGGGTGTAGGGGGCAGTGTGTGAGAGGCAGTGTGCAGGGGGCTGTGTGTGTCAGTGTGTGAGTGTGGGATTGAAGAGAACTCTCACATGTGGGCTGCATCCAGGGTAGTGAGCTGATCACAGGGGCTGCCTCTTAGCAGCAAAGCTGGCCAGCCACCCCCCCCCCCCCCCCCTGCTTACCTAGGCCTGCTTCCTGGCACCAGTGTCTAGGCTCAGCAGCTGAGGTCGGAAGCTGTTTCTCAGCCATCATACCCGCCGGCCGCCGCAGTCCTGCACTCCACAGCAGCTCCGGTCTTCAATGAAGCAACGTCGTAGGTTGGACTAGTACCAACACGATGCTGTCCACTATGCAAATACTCCAGCCGCAGCAGCGCAGCTCTGACTGTGGCTGGAGTATTTGCATAATGGGCGGGCGGCATCCAGCAACTTCATAGCCGCAACTCCAGCCTAAGCTGCGGCTGCAGTTGTGAAATGGATCGACCCAGCGCGGGCGGGCGGGGGGCACGGACCACAAATGACAGGGGGTGCACGGGCGCGAGTGCCCCCCCCCCACACTGAATCCGCCACTGATTGTGCCTATTGTAAGGCTCCCTGGCATTTCCCCTTTATTTGAGATCTAAACAAATGTGTAGCTATATCTTCTCCACACAGTAAGTGCTGTGTAAAGGAAAAGTGGGATAAACAAGCGAATGTATTAAAAACAGGAAACGGGATGGGTTGTATTTCTGCTTATCACAACAAGAGACAAGCTCCTATTGCCAAAATGTATCATAAATAATTGCCACTGGTCAGTAGAGGTAAGGGTTGACTTACTGCTATGAACGTGACCGAACTGGCTAGCTAACGAATAAAGTGTAACTGAAAGCCTGACTTTGGCTTTCAGTTCCAACTGTATACAAAAGAAAGTTTTAAAAAAAAATAGCTAAATAAAATAAAAAACACTTTATAATCCACATGTGAAAAAGTTTGTTACCTAAATAATAAAATATACGTTTTTTTTTTTAGAATACTAGTGTTTGCCCATGGTTTCACTCGCGTGGATGTCTCATATTGCTCAGCCGAACTAATTTTACAAATACTGTCATGCCAACTAATATTGTACTGATCAGAGTCCAGTATAAATTCACTTTAGTCAAACAAATATTATAGATAAAAAAATCTGTTGCTACTTAACTCTAACACCAAAAGGTTGCAAGTAATATGACCTGCTAGATATCAACTAGCATTGTGTGTAACCATAACATGCAGCATTTGTCTTGGTGCGCCATCTACTGAATTGATGTGTAAACTGAAATTTCATGGGTTAAGATAACCTGCCTGATTAGTGATTGATATATAGGGGTGTATTCAATAGATGTCGGATCCTTTCCGACGGAAAGGATCCGACATCTCAGTATTCAATGAGCGGCCAGGATTTGGCTCTTCCTGACAATGCCAACCCGACTTTTTTTAAAGTCGGATTGACATTGTTGGAAATGGGGCTAAAACCCAGTGGCAAACGCAGGATTTTCATGGGGGGGTTTCCGTACATGTATGTAAATATACATACATGTATTTTCCCGGTAAAAAAAGCCAGGGGCCCTTAGGATTTTATAAAAAAAAAAAACAATAATGATGCAAGATTACAGCATACCAACAAGTCGGGGTTACAGGCTCCTGTCTTTTTTACTTGGATTCAAATTAAATACAGAGTGCACCTGAGTATCATTTTGTATGTCAAAGGAGTGCCATACACACATACATTAACATACTTACAAACACACGCAGCATACACACATACACACGGTGTACATGCACACAGCATACACACACACACACACACACACATTATAGGTGCACACACAGTGTACATGCACACAGCACACATACATACATCCAGTATACATGCACACAGCACACATACATACACACAGTATGCATGCACACAGCATACTTACATACACACAGTATACATGCACACAGCACACATACATACATACATACATACATACATACATACATACATACATACACACACACACACACAGCAAACATAAGGAGACCGGCAACTGCCAAGCCGTGACATGGAGCAGATTCATGGGACCAGCAGGTGACGTCATCAACAACTGCCGATCGCGGCCAGACGCACCTGAAAACAACGCCATTCAAATGACATTCTTTTCTTCAGCTTTATCATTACTTTTTCATTAGCACCTATGTCAATTGTTACACACAGCACATACACACACACACACACACACACACACACACACTATACATGCACATGCACACAACACACAGACACAGTATACATGCACACAGCCACACACAGTATACATGCACACAGCACACATACAGTATACATGCACACAGCACACACACATACATACATACATACATACATACATACATACATACACACAGAGTATACATGCACACATACATGCCATACATACACATACAGCATACATGTATAGAGCTTACAAACACACCATTGACAGGAAGCACAGCCCTTCCACCCATCCACATGCTACTCACAGTAATCGGGACATCATGTAGACTACTGGCCCGGTGGCCCCTCTTTCACCTGGCTGCTGTACTGCCTGAAAGGAGCTGCGCGCTTTCGCTGCAGCTCACCCTACAGGCAGACAGGCACTCGGAACCCCTCCCCCCCCCCCTTCGTGCGTGTATGAAACCTGTCGGATTTGTCCGCGTTTCCAACAAAACAAGTGGGTCAGCGGCTGAAGACGCCATTCCACGTGCTTTCCGTCAACTCGCAATTCCCGACTTGTTGGAAAAATGGAGGCAGCATTGAATAGGGTGAAACCACTTCCGACCTAAAAAAGTCAGAAACTGCCGTCTTTCCGGCAAGACGGCAGTTTCTGACTTCAATTGAATACCCCCCATAGTTAGATTTTCTTGTGAAATATATTGTAATAAAGCGACCTTTCAACAAACAAGACGCTGACACAGTTGTATGGAGAAAGCAGTCTGTTTACTTCCACAGCACAGTAAACAGGTCGTTATCACGGCAAGTTTACAGGGTACCTTAACCAGGCACCGGTCCACAAACAGCATGTACACAAATCTCAGGCTCCCTGTCTCTAACCCACAGTATAGCTGGGTCCCTTGTTGGGGTCTGCAGATTTAAATGCATTGATCAATACATGATCCAAATGACCTAAAACTCCACTGTTTATTATTGTTAGTTAATATAGTGGGTGCAGAGCCTCTGTGATTTATAAGCGAGAATATAGGCGGCACTCAGGAGTCTGTTCAGTGAATATTTAATGTATCCGACATATGTTTGGGATGGAAGAAAAATAATTATTTATCTTTGCAGCACATTTGAATACCTTTAATTATATATGTGGGGGGGTGAAGGTAAATTGCATTAATGACACGTGTTCAGAGTGTGGCTGGAGGGATCCTCCCACACAGGGGAGAAAAAGGAGGTGTTACCACACCTAATGGCTGCTGCAGAGAGGAGACAGTCCAGGTGGGACTGTGCACTCAAGGGCTGGCTGATGCCTGTGTATCCAGTCCAAGTGGGATTGTGTGTACTGCCCTGGTGAGAAGGGATGCGGTTATGTGACCCCGCCGGTCACTATACCGACACCGGAATCCCACCCATAATGCTGACAGGGACTATTCCCACTCGTGGGTGTCCACAACACCCATAGAGTGGGAATAGAACCTGTGCTGCAAGTGGCTTAGTTGTGCTCGCCCCCCCCCCCCCCCCCCCCCCCTCCTCCCCGGCAACTATCTAAACACCGGGATCCCGGCGTCAGTATGGTGACCGGCAATATCCCAACCGCCGGTCACCCATATCCAACCCGGTGAGACAGAACCCAGATGGAAGTGGTACAGTCAGAGTGAGGCAGGCCAGTTAGTCAGGATTCTATCTGCAAGAAAGCAGGACTGAGCTATGTGTTGCTGAGAAGAAGCCAGGTCTGAGAGCTTGAATGTGAGTAGGCCGGAGAGCCTGAATGTCAGTAGGCCAAATCTTATGTTACTCTGCAGGAGCAGGGCTGAGACTTTGTGTGACAATCCAGAGGCCAAGCTAACTATATTTGAGAGACTTTACATTTGCAGATTAGCTGCCCAAGGTAAGTCAGGGGCGAAGAAGTGAGTCAGTTCCCTGCATGGGGGCTAGGCGTTTATTTTCTGTTTATTTGTGTTGTACTATTTCATCCGGAAAGTAAAGCACAATTCCATTTATTTACTTGAAAAGCTGTGCTGAATCCTGTTTGAACACCTAGACACTGCACAAATTCACCCCCCTACCAAGCTAATTACCCCAGGTCATCACATCAGGGGTAGGTAGTAGGTTGTGTTTAGTTTTATTTTCCCATGTAGTCTTGTGTTTTGTCTAGAGAAATGAGCATGTTTGAGTTGGTATATGATATATGTATAGAATAAGGTAGGGTGACCATATTATCCCTTTTACCTGGGACGCTCATGGATTACACAGGTTCTGTGGCTGGCTGACTTCAAGCCTACATTTCAGCTGGTTTTAATCAGCCACAGAACCTGTGTAATCCATGAGAGTCCCAGGTAAAAGGGATAATATGGTCACCCTAAATAAGGGCATGAGCTGCAGGCTATGGGGGTTATTCAGAGTAAGCATTTGTGCAAAACCATGTGCACTGCAGGTGGGGCAGATGTAACATATGCAGAGAGAGTTAGATTTGGGTGGGGTGTTGTCATGTTTAAATACAGAAAGGAGGATCACAAATTGTATGTGATATAAGGTGTGGTGATTACCTGCAGGAATAATCACCAATAATGTTTTCAAGTGACTGTATATACTGTATATAATTTTGTATTCTTTCAGCCTAAATGTGACAACATGGCTGACAGGCAATATCCTGCATTTGACCTCCATAGGTCCAGGCTGGGGGAGATCTGCAGACCATAAAGTTTGAGATGACATGTGCAATGACCAGACCAGAGGTTATAAATACTGATAAGAGGGAGATGGCCACATCAATTACCTGATGGAAGGTAAAAGGAGGCCACATGTTTAGATAACGGAGCCAAAACTTCCTGGCTAGCAGGGACGTGCAGTCAGGGGAGGCAGGGGAGGCAGTGCCTCCCCTGTCCCTAATCATTAAATTACATAGAAGATACTTATGACACAGATTATGTGTCATAAGTATCTGTTATCCTTTATATCATTAAAAACATGTAAAAAAAAATGTTTTAAACTTGTTCGGAGGCATCGTTCTTGGTGCCTCCTGCTGTCAATATATAAGTGCCGGAAACGGGGGGCGGGGCCAAACATCGGGCAGTAGAAGCCCATTGAAAAAAGCCAGATAAGCGGCACCCATAGAAGTGCCTCTGTGACAGGGGCGTGCTTTCAGCCCGTATGAAAGCATGCCCCTGTCACTAACACTGATGTGATTGGGCAGCGGGCAGGGCCGGACTGGCTGCCCAGCACCAAACCACCCCCCATTCCTGGGCTGGCTGACACGAGCAACACGCCCCCTGCCCCATACACGCACGCAGGGGCCCCCACCTGGCCGCCGATCGGCGCAGCTTACCGATTTTTTTTTATTTTTAGATAACTTCACGGAGCCTCAGGTATGCTCTGAGGCTGCCGGCAGCATGATCCAGCTGCCTCCTATTGCACTGAGACGCTGGCTGAACACATAGGGGGAGCTAGCTGCAGAAGCAGCATGCAGCTCCTCCCAGGCAGATCTCCCAGTGGTGCTTTGCAAGAGCTGGCCGGATGTGCCAGTGAAATGTCCGACTCCTCTTCAGCTGTGCTGGTGGTGTGTGCCATATGAGGGGGGCTTACTCATGATGTTGGACAGGTGAGGCTCTGTCCTGATGCTTGTTTAACTGGTGGTGGGGAGAGATGTGTGTGTGGGAATTGTTTAATGCAGGGGAGGGGTGTGTGTGTTTCACTGAGGGGGAGGGTGTGTGTATTTCACTGAGGGGGAGGGGTGTGTGTGTTTCGCTGAGGGGGGAGGGATGTGTGTTTCACTGTTGGGGAGTGTGTGTGTGTGTGTGTGTGTGTGTGTGTGTGTGTGTGTGTGTGTGTGTGTTTTTTTTAAGGAGAGGGGGGGGTTTACTGGTGGGGTGGGTCTGTGTCATGTTTCACTGGTGGGGAGGGTGTGTGTGTGTGTGTGTGTGTGTGTGTGTGTGTGTGTGTGTGTGTGTTTTACTGGGGATCTGTGTCATGTCTCACATGGGTGTCTGTGTTTGTCATGTTTTACTGGGTGAGGGAAGTGTGTGTGTCCTGTTTCACGGGGAGAAGAGGGGAGGGTGTGTGTATGTTTCACTGGGAGTCTGCGTGTATTGTTTCACTGTAAGTGCTGAAACACACTACCCGGCTTTTGCCGGCCGGGAAAAAGCCGGACGGCTTTTTCCCGTGCCGGCATTGTAGTTAACAGTGTGAGGGCTAGGGTCCCTTCACACTGCACGGCCCCGGCCCGGCTGCCGGGTTGCAGCCGGGTCTCACCACTGGAAGGTCCGGCGGCCGGGCGGCCGCCGGGCCGTCTTTGGAGCCAGTAAACCATGTGTGTGAAGGGGAGCTTTCACACACAACGTTTTTTTCTGAAGCCGTGTCTGATGCTGCGCATGCGCACAGCATTACACACGGCTCAAAGCCGTCCTGTGTGAGCGACTCTGCCGGTTTCTCCCGGATGGCAAAAAGCCGGAAAAAACGGAGTGTGTGTTACAGCCCTAAGGGGGAGGGTGTGCGTGTTTGTCATGGTTTACGGGGGGAGAGTGTGTCTGTATGTTTCACTGGGAGTCTGTGTGTGTCGTGTTTCACGTACTTTGTGGGGTGGTGGTGTATGTTTGAGGCATGTTCTACTGGGTGTGTTTGTGCGTTTTTAGGACATGTTCCACAGGGCATACTGGAAGATAGTTTCATACATGTCAATAGTACATATAAAGCATGCATGGAAATTCAGGAAGGCAAGGGGAACATGGATATCTTTTATTTACCACACTATGGGGTAAATGTATGAAACTACGATATGGGGGAGGTAGTAGTATCCGCGCACGTTATATGCGCGGATACCATTCCTCCCCACCATGTATTAATGCGGCGTGCGTGCCCAGTGACAGGGGCGCTAAGCACCCCTGTCCATATCGGTGCTGCTATCTAAAAGATAGCACGCTGATGTGCAGGGCAACGTATGACCGTTCTGACACCTGCAGCTATCAATTTTGAGAGCTGCAGGTTAGAGATGCCCTATCTCAGCAGCAGACTTTTTTTCATTGGTTCTGTAAACAAGTATTTGCAAACCCCCCATTCAAAATCCTGCATTTGCCACTGTGCCCCCCCCCCCCCCCCCGATCTTATACCAGCAGCGGACGATAATCCGGCCCCCGCTCCCCCTGCTGGAGTTTACAGCCGATTATATGCAGGGAGAGCAGGGCTGCAGCGGAGGTTCTGCCCCCCTTCCAGGACCACCCATCGCCGCCGACTTTCTCATAGACCGCACCAGTGCTCAGGGGCGCGGACTCTGGGGCACTGGCAGCGGGCAGCGCTGCTGCCATTGCTGCGCTGCCCGCTGCCAGTGCCCCAGAGTCCGCGGTAATGTGGCCACTGTAGTGTTCGGGTTCTGGACGGGAGGGGGAAGAGCCGCGTTCTCAGCTCCTCCCCCCAGAGTCAATAATGCAGCCTGTTTGGAATTGGCCAGCTGGAGGGGAAGGAAGGGCGTCTCTCTCAGCTCCTCCCCCATACTCCCTAATGCTGCCCGTTTGGGACTCCCCAGCTAGAGGGGGGAGGAGGGGTCCATACTTCTCCATGTCCCCTGACGTCCCGAGCGCCAAAACGACCATTGGACGGAAGCAATTTCGATGTGCAGCAGCAGCACGATTGTCCACGCCACAGACGCAGGTAGGAAAAACAAAATCCTGGAGTTGTACAAGTGGCAAGTGCTGTTCAGCATCTCTTTGTCTGTCCATTGGCCCCCCTCTCTCTCTTTCTGTCTATCTCCCCCTCAGCTCCCACTCTCTCTCCCTCCCTCTGCCCTCTCCCTCCCTCTGCTCTCTCTCTCTCTTGTTTACGCTCTCTTCCTTGCCCCCCCTATCTCTCTCTCCACCCCCCCTCTCTCTCTCTCTCTCTCTATTCTACCCCCATCCATCTCCCACTTCACTGTCTCTCCCTCTTGCCTTATTCCCCCATTTGTAACTGCTTGTAGTCCCTTTTCCTTTCATTAACTAGTTCTGATTTGGGTGTAGTATGAGTTGCCGGCGGCCGGGTCCCCAGCGGCCAGCATACCGGCGCCGGGATCCCGACCGCCGGCTTGCTGACAGCCGGACGAGCGCAAATGAGCCCCCATTTTCTCCCAAGAGGGAGGAAAGGTGTTGGTATGCCAGTTGTCGGGATTCCGGCACCGGTATACTGTGCGCCGGGATCCCAACAATCGGTATACTGAATACCACCCTTCTGATTTTTACTTACATACTGGTGTATTGCTATATTTGGTGGTCTCCCCCTATTCCTCCTCTCTCTCTCATCTCTCCAGTCACCCCCTATTCCTCCTCTCTGCCATCTCCCTCTATTCCTCTCTCGCTCCCATCTCCCCCCCATTTCTCCTCTCTCCTGATTCTCCGCTACTTCTTCTCTTTACCGTATACCCCTATTCCTCCTCTCTCTCTCTCTCTCTCTCTCTCTCTGCAATCTCCTCTATTCCTTCTCTCTCTCTCTCTCTCTCTCTCTCTATCTCTCATCTCTCTCTATTCCTTCCCCTATTCCTCTCTTGCTGCCTGCCGTCTCCCCCATTCCTCCCCTCTCCCTCTGTGTTGTCTCCCCCCTATTCCTTCTCTCTCTCTCCCATCTCCCCCTATTCCTTCTCCCCCTATTCCTCTCTCTCTGTCTGCCCTCTCCCCCATTCCTCCTCTCTCCCTTTGCGTTGTCCCCCCCTATTCCTCCTCTCTCCTGTCTCCCCCTGTTCCTCACATCTCCATACTTCTCCTCTCTCTTCCATCTCCCCATATTCCTCCTCTCTCTTTCCCATAAATGTATATAAATTGACAATATATTAGCCTTCTGCTCATCACAAGTTTGGCGGGGGCATTGCCAGTAGCGGGCATTGGCTCAGCGGCTGTAGGAGTCAGCGGTACTCAAAGGACATTATGGCTGCAGTGCCTCACCAGCCACTGACCTCACCGCACGCCACTGCTGGCTAGTCCAGGGGTGACAAGGTACAAATCCTCCCAGACCTCACTCTCTTTGAAGGAGATTTAAATGCCTTTGGGCTACACCCCCTGCCCTTCTCCTGTGCTTCTTTCTATCACCAACAAAATGTAAACCTGGTATAGGTGTTTTGTCCAGCAGGAAAGTAGTTAAAAATCCCAATAGAGGGGGCCTGATGAAGCTGGAGACTATATCTGTCCCTCTCATGAAAATAGAAGTTGTGACCTCTTGGGGATTCAACACTGTTGGAGGTGACCTGAGTTACTCTGTGAAGTCCCCCTCGGCAGAAATATCTAAAATTCGCTTGCGTAAGTGAATAGGGTTTCTGTAAGTTTTTATTTCCTTTTCATTTATTGAGATTGCTGTATTCTGTGTGTGTTTTTAAAATATAATTAATAATCTTTGTAACCTTTTTGTAACCAAAGGTCTGAAGTATTCTTGAAATTAAAATCCTAATTTTAGTTCTGATTCTGTTGTTCTTATGAACTCAAAGGCTGTGTGTGGCTCATGCCTACCTATTTTTCTAAGTATTGCAGTGTGTGTGTGACAGGTAAAGCTAAAGACGCCTGCAACGTCTGTAATACGTTGAAAAGTCTTTGCTGGTGGCAGCTAAAAATATTTAAGTAATCCCGTGTGTCAAAAGTGACCCCCATACGGCGCATGTGGCAATTCTCAAATTGGCGTATTTGTGGAATTGGCCGGCAGCGTCGTCACAAAGTGGTGGCAAGCGGTGGGATGATGATTGTTTGCTTTTATCTAAGAACTTAAGCGAATGTGGTAATAATTCCGTGAGTGGAACATCCACTTCACCAGAATCAGAACTCAGAGCTTTATTATAATTTTTAAAATCCACACAGTGAGTGGCAATCTCTGTTCCCCTCCCCATCTCTTGTTTTTCTTTTCTATTATTTTATTTTGGCAAAAATGAGATCAAAGATGACTAAGTCTAAGCATCTGATGAAGGATGATGGCAAATTTGTGCGTGGGAATGATGCATCGCCCTGTGCTGCCGAGACAGTAGGGGATGTATTGCGCACTGGAGTGTTTCGTACTGCAGGTAGTAATGGTGCCATGCTGATTTCTGATGTGGACTCTGTTATCGACGCAAGGTCTGTGCATATGGCCTTGGATGAATATTCGCCGACTGATATCAAGTATGGGAAAGATACAGAGCATCATGATGGCTGCAAACCTGTGCGTGGGAATGATACATCGGCCTGGGCTGCTGAGACAGTAGGAGATGTATTGCGTACTGGACTATTACGTACTGCGGGTAGTAATAGTGCAACGCTGGATTCTGATGTGGACTCTGTTATCAATGTGAGGCCTGCTGTGATTGCCTCAAATGTGGATCTTATTCCCCCGTTCCTGGAAACTGTCGGAGCTGCGTGCTGGACAGGAAGAAAGTGCTCCAGTGCACGAGAGGAGAGATAGGGCCTGCCAGTGCTGCACACCTGGTGCAGAGGGAGAGTTCTATGGCAGAAACAAGTTCTGAAAACCGACGAAAGGAGAGAGAGATAGAACTTGCCTGTGCTGCACAACTGGTGCAGAGGGAGCGTTCTATGGCAGAAAAGAGTTCTGCAAACCGAGTAGCTGAAAGAGAATGTAAGCTACAAATTGCATCGTGACAAGAAAGTGGTTGCTCGTGATACCATGAGACCAGGGAGGTCACCGTTAAACCTTGCCTGGATCAAGTCCCTAGTATGACGGACTATGTGAACTTGGACAGTACTGCAAATACCCAGTGGAGGTCAGGCACCTCTTACATCTACACTGTAGGTCCTGACCTGGATAAGTATTTACAGAGTGCAATTACATCTATGAAGACATATCCAGACTGGGCAACCCTTATGCAGCTGGTGCAACAGTTCCTTGCTGAAAGCCAAGCAGCTCTGGAACATGAGGCTGCCAGGGAGACGGCAGAAAGTGCTGGGCCACCATCTGAGACAGTGTCAGAAGAGCAATGGGGGATGACCCAGCCGACCTGTTTTCCAGGATGAGCACGGATGAGCTAATTAAAGAATGTCTGCTGCAGGGTATCCCCTGCCGCAACACTTCCTGCAGGGAGATGATCATGCAGCTGACCTCTGCACAGAAAGATGAGAGCAACGCCTTCAGCCAGTATAGAATCTCATTTCTGTGGTTAGGACCAGAGGAGAATCCTGCGTACCTGCTGCGTGAGTTGGCGGAATGTTTTGCAGATGCATGGAGAGAGGCTCACAGTTTGAGGAAGCTCGATACCCCATTCTGGCACGATCAGTGTCGCAGAGTGGATGATGAAAGACAACGTCTACGAAAGCTTCTTTTATCAGCGGAAGAAGCAGTAGTCCAGTCTGCAGGGGTGCCCCAAGAGGAACAGGTACCCCCAACATCTACAGTCAGTGTGGACTATGTTACAGAGTTCTCACCTTCCAAGGTGCAGAGTACCCTACTGAGAGAGGCTGTTGGTGCGGACAGCCTAGTACCGCCGTCTGCGCAGAATTTGCAGCTGGAAGAGGCTGATTTTCAGGAGGACCTGATTGTGGAGGAGATTATGTCGACAAGAGAGGTGGGAGTGTCAGATATTATTCCCAAGAATGTGTTCGTGAGAACTGACTTTGGACAATTGATAGCACAATGTGTGCCTGACATTTCTAAGTCTGGAAAAATGTGAATCATCTCAGGTAGTATGTGATGATGCTAAACCTTGCAATGGTATTACTCTGGGTACAATGCCTGTAATGCTATGTGATACTGCTGGATCTTGCACAGAAGTGACTCTGGGTAAAGACATAGTGCCTCGTGAACATTTAGAATTTTCTACTGTGACATAGACTTGTGATAATACCAGTGAAATTAACTATATTGCTGCAGGAACTAACCCTTCTTTTCCTCAGGGGACACCTGCTGATGCGCACAACATTAATGCCAATGTATGTGATGCTGAGAATGCTACCAACCTGTGTATAATAGAAAATAACTCTTTGTCATTACACGGGGCTGAATCTATTCTGTCAGAAAGTGCATGCCCTGATATAGAGTTGTGTGAGGTGCAGTCAGCAGATTATGTTCCACCTGTATCAGTAGTTGGGCTGAAGGCTGTATGCAACAATGTGTCCCGTGTCACCCTGATTAATGTGATAGGAAGTAACCCTGTCTGTCCAGAGGCATCTTACCACGAGGTGGGGAGAGGGGACCCTGTTATCATATGTGTGCTACCCAACCTGCCTAAGAGTGAGGTACTTGAAACTGGTTTGGGCCAAACACACTCCACCTGCATGAATGAGGGTGATGTCATTACTGATACTGCAACGTTGCCAGCTTTTCTTGCTATCACCAGTCTCCCCCAGGTACCGGATGATCCGGATAACATGCCAATGTCTATGTGTAGGGACAAGGAAATTACTCCCTGTATTGTTGAGACAGCTCATGTTGATTTGCAGGTACAGTGGGACCAAGATGAAATGCAAATGTTTATGTGTCAGGGGAGTACAGTGAATCCAGGTGTTGAGGAAAATGCTTAAATTGATCTGCAGGTACTGAGGGGCCTGAAAACAGGCAAACATCTATGTATAAAGGAGGGGCAATGATTCCTTGTATTGATGAAAATGCTTGTGTTGTGTTGCAAATACCCCAGGATGATGCACCCAGTCAGGATAATAATGAGGATGATGTATTGTCTTGTACCCGTGTTACCAGTTATTCTGATGATGCATGTATCAATGTAGGAAATAATGTGCCTGTTGGGGATGCTGCCAGCATGTTAGGTACCAAGGTTGTGTCAGAGAAGGGGGCTGTGTCAACAGCTGAGGGGAAGGGAGAAACACACGTTTCTGTCCCTCACAGTCAGACCCTCCTCCCTGCACTGCTCTTGCATGCAGACACCCAGCAGGGATTCCCATACACTGAGGCTTCAGTGGAAAACATACCTCTCCAGGCCAAACAGAGAGCTAGTCCCAATACAGCACAAGGGCAGGAAGAGATTGTTTGGGAAAAATGTCTAGGTGTATTTTCCCCAGTATGTGTTAATGAGGAAATATTTCCCCATTGTGGTACCACTACACCCACGGAGTTACAGACACCTGGGAATGATGTG
The DNA here is from genome assembly GCF_028390025.1 of Pseudophryne corroboree. Lineage (NCBI taxonomy): Eukaryota > Metazoa > Chordata > Amphibia > Anura > Myobatrachidae > Pseudophryne > Pseudophryne corroboree. The sequence goes on from NC_086445.1 coordinate 725,803,874, forward strand.
GGCACACTGTATAAAGATGTGCCTGGTGTGATGTGTGCCCTAGCTATAGGTACCCAGCAGAGGGCAATGCAGAAGGGCTGCACACATTATGATTTTCCCTATCACTTTGTATATATTATTTTAATCACACCACTTACATAGCACTTCTGTGCTTCTTATTAACACTTATTAATTCTCACCTGTGTGCTGACCTGGGGTGGCCGGCCTGTGCCGACATCATGGGGTCCTGCACCCCGGACCCATACCTAGTATTAGGGACCCCCAGTGACAGAGAAGCCTTGTCGATTGGCCTGGGGGCTTAACCCTATATCTGCAGATATACGCAACAAAGATCTCCGTATTATCTGACTATTATGTAGTAATATTTTTCACTCGGTGTGCATTAGGGAACATATTGATTTTCCTACACAGAATTACCCCTCCCTTTTAGCACCTGAGTGACATTACAATCTGATTGAGCAGCTTTCCATTTTGTGCATTGTATTTAGAGAGGCATGGATGGGTCAGCATTAGGAGGGATTGCTGACTCCAGAGTGCCATAGGGGAATCCAGGGGTATCTCCAGGTAAGCTGGCTCTCAGATGCTGTAGGAGCCATTACCATGTGGCCTTACACTGGGAATTAAACCCAGTCATATTTGTAATTATTTATGGGGTGGGTGTGGGGTGCGGTGGCCCCTGTGTCGGTATGGCTGGGCTGCTTCAGGTCGGCACACCCTAACACTTTATTAACACTTATGATTTTGCCTATCACTTTGTATATATTATTTTAATCACACCACATACATAGCACTTCTGTGCTTCTTATTAACCCTTATTAATTCTCACCTGTGTGCTGACCTGGGGTGGCCGGCCTGTGCCGACATCATGGGGTCCTGCACCCAGGACCCATACCTAGTATTAGGGACCCCCAGTGACGGAGAAGCCTTGTCGATTGGCCTGGGGGCTTAACCCTATATCTGCAGATATACGCAACTAAGATCTCCGTATTATCTGACTATTATGTAGTAATATTTTTCACTCGGTGTGCATTAGGGAACATATTGTTTTTTGGGCTGCACATTAACCCTGGAAAGGAATCAGAAAGTATTTCTGCTGATAAGAGACTGTCTCCTTTCAACTTAGCAATGGAAGTAGAAAGCTTATCAGTGTCAGGAATGGCTGTGCCTGACAGAGGCACTGATGTATGGAAAAAGTGTGAAATTATGTTTAATCAGAATGAGAATCCACATTTACAAGTGCCACGGGGTAAGATGAACAAAAGGGTTGGACAGGAGTGTGATGCAAGTCCTGCCATGCAAACCCCCCTCTGCCCTGACAGAGAGCAGCCAGGGAGGGGTGGGCCACAGTTGGATGCTGCAGAACCTCTGAGGGGGAGGGTCTATCAACAAATCTTCCCAGACCTCACTCTCTTTGAGGGAGATTTCAATGCCTTTGGGCTACACCCCCTCCCCTTCTGTGCTTCTTTCTATCACCAACAAAATGTAAACCTGTTATAGGTGTTTTGTCCAGCAGGAAAGTAGTTAAAAATCCCAAGGGAGGGGGCCTGATGAAGCTGGAGACTATGTCTGTCCCTCTCATGAAAATAGAAGTTGTGACCTCTTGGGGATTCAACATTGTTGGAGGTGACCTGAGTTATTCTGTGAAGTCCCCCACTTCAGAAATATCTAAAATTCGCTTGCGTAAGTGAATAGGGTTTCTGTAAGTTTTTATTTCCTTTTTCATTTATTGAGATTTTTGTATTCTGTGTGTGTTTTTAAAATATAATTAATAATCTTTGTAACCTTTTTGTAACCAAAGCTCTGAAGTATTCTTGAAATTAAAATCCTAAGTTTAGTTCTGATTCTGTTGTTCTTATGAACTCAAAGCCTGTGTGTGGCTCACGCCTACCTATTTTTCTAAGTATCGCAGTGTGTGTGTGACAGGTAAAGCTAAAGACGCCTGCAACGTCTGTAATACATTGAAAAGTCTTTGCTGGTGGCAGCTGAAAGTATTTAAGTAATCCCGTGTGTCAAAAGTGACCCCCGTATGGCGCATGTGGCAATTCTCAAACTGGCGGATATGTGGAATTGGCCGGTAGCGTCGTCACAGGTGTGTTCAAAATGAAATCTAAATTGCAGTGTGAAAAAATAAGCAGCCAGCATTTACCATGAACAGAAACAATATAACCCACCCAAATATAAATCTCTCTGTTCATATTACATCTGCCCCACCTACAATGCAACATGGTTTTGCCCATTTTGCTAACTTTTTTTGGTTTGATAATAACTCTGAATAACTATTTGTCTTTTTAATGGATTTTAATTTAATAATTTCAGTGCATCACTAAGGGGTGTATTCAATGAATGAATCTGACGGAAAGGATCCAACAATGCAGTATTTTTGGCTATTCTGTACAATGTTAATCCGACTTTTTTTTAAAGTCGGATTGACATTATCGAAAACGGGGCTAAAAGCTGCCTGATTTGGCCGCAAATCCAACAAAACACGTGGATCCGCTGCTAATCCGCCGATCCATGTTTTTTACGACAAGTCGGAATTGCTGACCTATCGGAAAAATGGCAGCACCATTGAATGGGTTGAATCACTATTCAAACTGAAAAAGTCGGTAACTGCCGTCTTTCAGACAAGATGGCAGTTCCGACAAGAATTGAATACACCTGTAAGTAGTTAGGATATAATTTATCTGGATATATCCCATTTTTTTATACTGTATATGTGTAATGTGCACAGGGAAATGAGATGTAGCCGACTGTTCTCTGTAGAGACAATGGGGATGATTCAGACCTGATCGCTGGGCTGCTAACTTTGCTGTCCTGTGTTCAGATAGTCCTCGTCCCCAGGAAGAGTGTAAATTCGCCATGCAAGTGTGCGATCCTATGTGTACGCCAGGCTGTTAAAATCATCTCTGTGCATTCTCTGCACAGCCCAGGACTCACTCCTACAGTACGATCACAACAGTCTGATCGGGGCCGTAGCGGACATCAGACACCCTCCCTGAAAATACTTTGGCACGCCTGCGTTTTTCTGGACACTCCCAATAAATGGTCAGTTACCACCCACCATCCTCCTGTCAATCACCTTGCAAACACCCGTGCGATTGGATTTTTCGCACCATCCCATCGCTGACCGGCGATGCCCTTTGTTGCTGTCCGATACGCGTTATCACTTTTTCCCCCTCTGTGCGAAAACGCAAAGCAGCAGTCAGGTCTGAATCACCCTCACTGATAGACGCTGTATAAATGCACAGATTTAAGCACACAAATATAACAGTAAAGTGTCCAGTTTAATATGGATGCTGTCATCGTAGAATGATGCCACAATAAGAAAAGACTACAGTATTTAATTGGGGATGCGTTTATATTACTGGATGTCAGGATTCCGGAATTCAGGATACCTATGCCGGAATCCCAACAGCCGACAATGCTGCCAGCTGGAATTCCGGCCCAACAGGGCTATTCCCCACGACACCCATAGAGTGGGAATAAATCCTGTGGTGAGCACAGCGAGCCACCGAGCCCACAGAGTGGCAAGCGCAGCGAGCCCGCAAGGGGACTCTTAGCGCTCGCCCCGCTACCGGTATTCTGGCAGGCGAAATGACGCTGTCGGGATTTTGATAGCCGGCATACCGCCATACCGAACCCAACATCGATATCAGATCCTTGGACAAAGGGCCTAATTCAGAGTTGATCGCAGCAGCAAATTTGCTAGCAGTTGAGCAAAACCATGTGCACTGCAGGGGGGGGGCAGATGTAACATGTGCAGAGAGTGTTAGAATTGGTTGGAGTGTGTTCAAACTGAAATCTAAATTGCAGTGTGAAGAAATAAAGCAGACAGTATTTACCCTGCATAGAAAGAAAATAACCCACCCAAATCTAACTCTCTCTGCAAATGTTATATCTGCCCCCCCTGCAGGGCACATGGTTTTGCCCAACTGCTAACAAATTTGCTGCTGCGATCAACTCTGAATTACACCCAATGGGGGTAATTCCAAGTTGATTGCAGCAGGAAATTTTTTAGCAGTTGGGCAAAACCATGTGTACTGCAGGGGAGGCAGATATAACATGTGCAGAGAGAGTTAGATTTGGGTGGGTTATTTTGTTTCTGTGCAGGGTAAATACTGGCTGCTTTATTTTTACACTGCAATTTAGATTGCAGATTGAACTCACCACACCCAAATCTATCTCTCTCTGCACATGTTATATCTGCCCCCCTGCAGTGCACATGGTTTTGCCCAACTGCTAAAAAGTGTCCTGCTGCGATCAACTTGGAATTACCCCCAATGTCCAGGAAGTGCAGCGGAATGCAGCCAGAGACACAGAATGCATAACGGCTATCTGCACATGTAGTTCAATATGAGAGTGAGGCCTGGACGAATACTGCACTGTTCATGTGCAAACTGGGAAGTGGCGGTGTCACGCCCGCAATCAGAACTCCTTTCAAGTCAGGCAGTCGTGACGTTGGTGCCTTTGCAAATTATACTGATAATCAGAATTAGAATCAATTTTTATTGGCCAAGTATACTTCCGTATACAGTAATTTATTTCTGGTTTACTGCACACCAGAAAACACATAAACAACTTATATTGCCCAATACATGAAACAATACACAAGTAATAACAAAAACAATAAAATCCCCTATTAAAAAAAAAAGAGATGTCCTAGTTCAAAAAAATATAATAATAATAATGAAAAAAAAAATAGTACAAAACTTAGCAGACCCTTCCATCAATTGTTCAACAAGCAAATTGCCCGCGTAAAGAAACTGTCTAGAGGATTTTACAGGCAGCGATCTATAGCGCATGCCTGACGGAAGAAGCTGGAACAGGGAACAACCAGAATGCGACTGATCCCATACAATATTACTTGCCCGCTTCCTCACCCTAGACAAGTACAACTCCTGAATGCAGAGGCGGATTAACAATGGGGTGGGTGGAGCTGCAGCTCCAGGCCCCCCATTAAAATAGGCCCACAACATCAGCTCTGCTGGTGTAGACAGAAAAAAGTTGTTTTCCTGCTACACAGCATGTGTGCCACTGAAAGTCCGACGGCCGCTGCCCACTCCAATACACTGGGAGAACACTGCACACTATAGGAATTTAATGCTTTAAATTAGAGAGCGTTAGAAGCTCATTCGAAGTGGAGGATCCTATATTGGGACACTGGATCTTTTCTAAGCTCCTATTGAATATCACGTCATTAACTGTACAGATTACCCCTATGAAGAAGTCCTGGAAGGACGAAACGTATCAGGGTTGTAAAGAGCGATACTCCTCCAAAAAATTAACTTGACAGAAATTTTTTTTTGTCAAAGTTAATATGTATGTGGAAAGGGTTTTGCTTCTTTATCTGTGACGAACTAGATATATTTTTAATAAACTTCTTTATGAAGACAATGGATTATCTGTACTAAATGCTGGTCTAGTAATGAAGTGAATCGAGTGCCCTCTAGTTTATTTGGTGGTTTTATATATCTCCTATATAATAGCCTTGTTATTCTGTGCCTGGCCCTCTAATGCTGGGCGGAGTCACAGGCACAGATCTGGGTGGCTGGATGCAGGCCAGGATCAGTCCCCTCCCTTGGTCCGCCCATCCCCGCCCAGTCCTCTCCCCATCTCCGCCCAGTCCCCTCTTTCCCTCCTCCCTGTACACTCCCTGCACCCTGGTGACACTGCAGCCGGTGAGTCTTGCTGCTGCTGCACAGTCCGGAGGAGAATGCCATGCACGAGCTCTGACTGCCGCACCTGCGGTACCCACAGCCTTCACATCATTCATCCCCCACCCGCGGCACACGCCCCGCACCCTCCCACCCACGGCACCCACACCTGCAGCACCCCCGCCCCACCCGTGGCACTCCCGCCCCTCCCCCACCTGCAGCACTCCTGGCCCCTCCCCCACCCATAGCACCCACATATGCAGCACACCCCACCCCCTCCCCCACCCATAGCACCCACATCTGCAGCACCCCCCACCCCTCCTCCACCCGCGGCACTCCCTCCCCCACCCATAGCACCCACATATGCAGCACCCCCCATCCCTCCCCCACCCGCGGCACTCCCAACTCTCCCTTACCCGTGGCACCCACATCTGCAGCCCACCCGCGGCACTCCCGATCCTCCCCCCCCCACGGCACAGTCTTCTCCCCCAACCGTGGCACTCCCGCCCCCTCCCCCACCCATTGCACCCACACCTGCAGCACCCCCCTGCGTCTCCCCCACCCACAGCACTCCCGCCCCTCCCCCACCCACGGCACTCCCGCCCCTCCACCCACCCGCGGCACACTCCCCTCCCCCAACCGGGGGACTCTCGCCCCCTCCCCCACCCGTTGCACCCACACCACCACCACCCCTGCACCTCCCCTACCTGCGACAATCTCACTCCTCCCCCACCCGCATCACATGCCCCTCCCCCACCCATGGCACTCCCGCCCCCTCCCCAATCCGATGCACCCACACCTGCAGCACCCCCCGCCCCTCCCCCACCCGAACACTCCCTCCCCTCCACCACCTGCAGCACATGCCCATCCCCCACCCACGGCACTCCCTCCCCCACCCAATGCACCCACACCTGCAGCACCCCCGCCCCTCCCCCTGCAACACTCCAGCCTTTCCCCTACCCGCAGCACCAGCCCCTCCACCACCCATGGCACTCCCTCCCACACCCATAGCACCCACACCTGCAGCACCCCCCGCCCCTCCCCCACCCGCGGCTCCCCCCGCCCCTTCCCCACCCGCTGCACTCACAGCACCCACCACATCCGTCCCCCACCCACGGCGCGTGCCCCTCCCCCACCTGCGCCACTCCCGTCCCCTCCCCCACCCGTAGCACCCGCAAACCGCTGCAGCCCCCACCCCCATACCCACCTCTCCTCCCCATAACACACCCGCACCCTCCACGCCACCTGCCCATCCCCCACCCACGGCACCCCCGCACCTCCCCCACCCACAGTATCCATTACATCCGCCCCCACCCGCGGCATCCACCACATCCGCCTCGCCCATAGCACCCACCCATGCAGCACCTCCTGCCCCTCCCCCACCCACGGCACTCCCACCCCCACCCGCAGCACCCACCACAACTTTGCTACCTGTGGCCACTGTGTATATAAGCGGCTCTGCTACCAGTGGCCATTGTGTGTATAAGTGACACTGCTACTTGTGGCCATTGTGTGTATAAGCGACACTGCTACCTGTGGCCATTGTGTGTATAAGTGGCCCTGCTATCTGTGGCCATTGTGTGTATAAGTGGCCCTGCTACCTGTGGCCACTGTGTGTATAAGCACCTCTGTTACCTATGGGAATTGTGTGTAGAAGTGGCACTTCTACCGGGGGCCATTGTGTGTATAAGCACCACTGCTACCTGTGGTCATTGTGTGTATAAACTGCTTTGCTACCTGTTGGCACGTTGTGTATAAGCGTCTCTGCTACCTGTGGACTCTGTGTGTATAAGCGGATCTGCTACCTGTGGGCACTGTGTGTACAAGCACCACTGCTACCTGTGGTCATTGTATGTATAAACTGCTTTGCTACCTGTGGGCACTGTGTGTATAAGCGTCTCTGCTACCTGTGGGCACTGTGTGTATAAGCGGCTCTGCTACAGTACCTGTGGGCACTGTGTGTATAAGCGGCTCTGCTACCTTTGGGTATTGTGTGTATAAGCGGCTCTGCTACCTGTGGACACTGTGTGTACAAGTGGCTCTGCTACCTGTGGGTATTGTGTGTATAAGCGGCTCTGCTACCTGTGGGTATTGTGTGTGTATAAGCGGCTCTGCTATCTGTGGGTATTGTGTGTATTAGCTGCCCTGCTACCTCTGGCCACTGTGTGTATACGCGGCTCCGTTACCTGTGGCCACTGTGTGTATAAGCTGCGCTGCATACACTAGCAGTATATACTACACTGCTATTCATTGTGCCATGCGGCCACTATTCACGCCTTCACAAAGGGCTACGCCCACTTGACAATCGCACGCCCTTCCCCCTTGCAATATTTAGCCCACATAATAACAATTATAGCACAGCTGAAGCCCGTGCAGGGGTTAACGGGTTGTAGCCTCTTGCAACGGTATTTTCTGTCTAACACCTTCCCTCTCTTTATCCTCTCCCTACCACCCTGCCTCTCCCTATCCTTTACCGATTGCACCGCGTTTCTGTACATTCCCTTTCTCCCCCCCCCCCCCCCCCTACGCCTCTCTATCTTTTCTCAACCGGACCCCATTTCTGTATGCCCTCTATACTGCCCTGTGTTTCTGATTCTGTTATCTACCGGCCTGCGTATGTCCAAAGGTGTGCAGGGGTTAACGGGGCGTAGCCCCAAACGACGGTGTGAAGAGCGCCCGTAGGGCGCGATGAATCACCTAGTATATGTATATATATATATATATATATATATATATATATATATATATATACAGTATATTGTTTCCTTTAACCTGATGACGATATGATTAAGTATTTAAACGTTGAAAGCATCACTGCTTCAATGAACTGTTGTTATAAATGCCTTGGGTGCCTCACCTACACTGTATGTGTGTGTGTGTGTGTGTGTGTGTGTGTGTGTGTGTGTGTGTGTGTATATATATATATATATAAGCGTTCAGAAAGAAAAGGTGTCACTCCAGGTCTTTAAAGTGGATAAAACTTCTAAAATTGTATTCAAAACATAATCACGAAACCAACGTTTCGGGCCCGCAGCCCCTTTGTCAAGGTGTGTGTGTCACACACACCTTGACAAAGGGGCTGCGGGCCCCGAAACGTTGTTTTCGTGATTATGTTTTGAATACAATTTTTGAAGTTTTATCCACTTTAGAGACCTGGGGCAATATTTACTAATATACGTGTTTGAGTCGGTTTGTGTAGTGTTTAAACTCGTTTTGTATCGGGTGCATTTTCATGCAACTTTTTGAATCCATATACGCAAAGTTACGAAACAGTCGACTTTATGGTTGTCGTGTTTTCCGATGTCGATGGCAGTCGTTTTTTTTGGCACATTTACGGCCGTCATTGTCGTTTGCGTACGTGTTTTTGTTGTATTTGCTGTTTTTTTCCTAAGTTAAACGCGGCAGGGTTTTTTTTTTCCCGCGGCCGCATTTTCACTTTCAGTTTCGATTTTCATCCCCGTTCGTGATTGGTTGTGTTTCAGATGGTAGGAGTGTCTGTGCGCAACCATATAAATACGCCCCAAACCCGTCCGCACCTCGTGGGTTTAGTTAGTGGTGAGGAGGAGGGAGGTTGTGCTGTGGAGGTAGGTGAATTTGTGGTTTGGTGAGGAGTGTTAGTAGCGATTTCTGAGTGTGGTATTGTGTTTGAAAGTCGTCTTGTCATTCTTGTTGTCTTGTATTTTGTGGTTTTGTCTCATTTTTAGTCCAAGTTATTTTTCTTTATAGTCCCTTGTCAGTGTGTGTGTGTGTGTGTGTGTGTGTGTGTGTGTGTGTGTGTGTGTGTGTGTGTTTGTGTGTGTGTGTGTGAGTTGTGTAGTGGTAGTGGAGGAATGTGTTGTTTGTCTTTTTTTTTCCCTGTGTTAACTGTTTAGACACACAATTATGTGTGAATCGGAGGTGGGTGAGGTGGAGGGTGTGAGTGAGGGGGAGGAGGCTGGTCAGGTGGAGGAGGTGAGTGTTAGTGAGGTTAGTGAGGTGGAGGAGGAGGGTGAGGTTGCTGCAGCAGCCTCAAGTGATAGTGACAGTCAGAGTGCTCCGCAGCCACGCACCACTACTAAGACTGGGCGGAATGTAAAGTTTAGTTTTGCTGAAAATGTGGCATTGGTGCGTGAGCTGATGAAGTATCAGAGGCAGCTATTTGGCCCCGAGTCCGCCAAGGTGCCAACACGGAGGAAGACGGTGTTGTGGGCGAAAGTTGTTGCTGCTGTCAATAGTGAGGGGGTGGTCAAGCGGACGGAGGACACATGCCGCAAACGGTACTATGACATAAAGCGACGTGTCAGGCCAAGGAGGCTCGGAAAACCGGTGGTGGGCAGCCCTATATTGCAAGTTATCTGGAGTATGAGGAGCCCATGCGGAGTGTAATCCCTCCAGAAGTTGTCTCTACAACCCATGTCCGGGATTCAGATAGGCCCAGGAAGAATGGTGAGCATGTGTATTTGCATTTACATTCTATGTTTTTTTTTGTGGTTTTTTTTAAATGTGTGTCATGTGACGTTGCATATTACTCCCATCTTCAAGTGTGTGTCAGCAAATACATTGTTTTGGTTAATGTTTTATACAAAAGCCAATGTAATATCTTATTTTATTGTATGTCATGTGTTTTTCTGACAGATATTTTGCATGTGTGTGGACTTGGTGTGTCTCTAAATTGTCCTGCAATAATGTTTTCCTTTTGGCTGTTTTTAATTTAAAATTGTGACTATGTTTTATATTTAAATGATCCATGTGCAATGTTTTAAAAACAGTGGTTGTCATGTTAGAGGCTGGAGTACTGGAAAGTGGTTTGTTAACCATTTACATGTGTAATGTCATTATTAGATAATGTTAATTATTTAATTAAAATAACACTATTTTTTTGTTTTGTTTTTTGCTTGTATTTGTACCGTGACACCACACTGCAGTGTAATTTTTTTAAAAATTGCTACATTTTGTTTTCGCTCATATAGTGGTAATGTGTCTTTGGAGTGCCACATCACAGAGCAATTTATATATTGCATCTGTAATATTTATCCTTTCAATACAAAATGAAGATGTGTGGGGTTTTTTTGTTTTTTTTTTCTTTAACTTGTGGCCTATGTCAGTGTCCTGTACATGTTTTCCTGTGTTGATGTTGCCATAGTGCATATGTGTTTTGGTCAATGTTTTTTGTTTTTTGTTTTTTATTTTTGTATTTCCGGTCCTTATGTTTTTTATAAATAAAAACCAAGCATTTCTAAAAGAATAAATGTTTATAAGCATAATGGGTGGATGTATACACAATAGCATGATAAAAAAAAAAAATTTCTATTATACAGTGTTAGAAAAAAGCAGTACTACTCGTCGGCCAGTAACTCCTATCACATCTGATGATGATGACGCTGCTGAAGCAGGTAAAGTGTCCATTGTAGTATAGGGTATGCTTGTAAAGGAATGGCCATAACAAAATTGCACTTTCATTAAAAGGTCCATCAAAAGAAGTATGGAGCAGCAGAAGTGGCACTTCTGTAAGACATCACCACAAAAAACCTCTGGCCGAAAAGAAAGCAAGGTCGTATGTCCCGGCCCAAACACAGCAGGCTACCCCGCCACGAAGATTATCGTCCGTATGTTCTGTCCCCCCACTCCAAAGTTTGGACACACCTACAAGACGTCATCCACACTCCCCTCATCTTGATTGTGAGTATCAAACTGAAAAAATTGTGAAAAATTTCAGAACGTAATCAAAATATTTCATAACCGCATTAAGTCAAAACACATCAAAAACTTAAATACTTACCGCAGTAAGTTAAAGCTGAAATGGAATCCAAGCTAAATTTTCTTGTCCACATCCGGTAAAGATATGTATGTCCACTTGAGCCATACAGTATGACATTGTGTGTAAGATGCTGCAACAAAAAAGCATGTTGGTTTTATTGCAAAAAGTAAGGTTGTTTTTCCAAATTTCACATGTGTGTTTGAGGTAACATTGCAAAATACATATAAAAACATTACTATGTTTGTTTGAACAAAGCTATAAGGTAACACATTATGTATTCCAATGTGTTTTTATGGTGGAGTATGTGTGAGCTACAATAAAACTAAAATGTTTGCTTTCACAATTAAGTAACCAGACACATTTGCCACAAACAGGCATATGTGTGTATTTAAGCTATGAGTGATGATGTTGCTAGGCAGAATAGTTGTAAGCAACAGTGAATCACATGTGTTCCATGTGTAGTGATTTGTTTACATTTCTCAAACATATGGATAGCTAACGGAGATTTGTTTAACATTTCAGCTTCTAGTACTGGGAACAGCATCCCTCCGCAACAACAGCAACACAGTGACATGGAGGAGACAAACATCTTAGAAATGCAGCCATTAATGCAAGGAATAAGCCCCCCAGCACCTGTGAGTACACCACCACAGCAAAGCACACCACCACCACAACACAGCCCAACAACACCAGGAACACAAGGCCCTGATCAGGTGTTTTGGTCCATTTGAGCTAGACAGCAGGCCACTAATGAAGATTGCCTGCGTAAGCAGACACAAATGTTTGCAAGCCTACCATCTCACCTCAGAAGAATATCAAGAAATCTGAGTAGACAAAATGAACAAACAACCAGAATAGGCAATACCATGGAACTCATGCGTACCGACATTACACAGGTCATGGGCAACTTACAGCGCATAATGGAAGAACAGTACAGACAACAGCAAAGTTATATGAGCATTTTTCAAAACAATCAAAAGATTAATGAAAGTTTATTCTGAATAGTAGACAATCAAAATGCTGCTACACGTGAACTCAATGCCACCCTCACTAACCTGAATGAAACACTCAGATGCATGCACCAACAGCAAACAAGCAGCAGTTCTGGTACGACTACTCCAAATATCACGCCAGTCTCATCACCACCAAGACGCTCCACCAGAGCACTACAACATGACAGTGCTAAAGGCAAAGGGCAGGACAAGCAGCCAACAAAAGAAACGTGAAAAAAATACAAGTTAGACATTTGTGATTGCCAGCCAGGCAGAATGTCTTTAGCAGGAAGTAAACTGACCACTTGATTTTTTTCTAATCATTACTCTTTCTAGATTCCAATAATTCTCTTTTCCTGCAGACACAATATTTGCCAGCCAGGCAGAATGTCTTTAGCAGGAGGTAAACTGACCACTTGATTTTTTTCCATTCATTACTCTTTCTAGATTCCAACCATTCTCTTTTCCTGCAGACACAATAATTGCCAGCCAGGCAGAATGTCTTTAGCAGGAAGTAAACTGACCACTTGATTTTTTTCTAATCATTACTCTTTCTAGATTCCAATCATTCTCTTTTCCTGCAGACACAATAATTGCCAGCCAGGCAGAATGTCTTTAGCAGGAAGTAAACTGACCACTTGATTTTTTTCTAATCATTACTCTTTCTAGATTCCAATCATTCTCTTTTCCTGCAGACACAATATTTGCCAGCCAGGCAGAATGTCTTTAGCAGGAAGTAAACTGACCACTTGATTTTTTTCTAATCATTACTCTTTCTAGATTCCAATCATTCTCTTTTCCTGCAGACACAATAATTGCCAGCCAGGCAGAATGTCTTTAGCAGGAAGTAAACTGACCACTTGATTTTGTCTAATCATTACTCTTTATAGATACCAATCATTCTCTTTTCCCGCAGACAATCAAAATTACAATGTTATTGATACATATTTTAGCTTTCTTCTCTATACAACATTACAAGAAGAACACAATTGAGTTGCGTAAAAAGCTTGTAGTAATATGTTGGCTTTGTTTTGTTTTAAAAACATTGTCAAAATGAATGTCAGTATTGTTGGGACATGTTTGTGTGTGTTAAAAATTAGTAAGAATGTTTTTACACATGATGCTGAAACAAACAAATATGTACTTTTACAACAAAAATCAAAGAATGTGTATAATAATGTATATGTGTGGGAAACTGTGTATTTACTTGCACATCATCAAGTTTACAGCATCAAACATTAGGAAATAAATTATTCCTGATTACAGTAAGTTTGTGTGTCTTAAATACGATGGTGCAACACACATAGGGACACATGTGTGTTGAGGAGTGTTTTTGGGTACACAGGTTCTCAAACTCGGCCCTCAGGAACGTGCGTGTTTTGCAGGTCTCCTCACAGAATCACAAGTGACATAATTAGCTCCACCTGTGAACCTTTTAACATATGTCTGTGAGTAATTCATACACCTGTGCTTTTACTGGGTTACGTGAAAAACATGCACTGTGTGTGTGGTCCTGAGGGCCGAGTTTGTGAACCTGTGCATTAGGACGTTACACACAATGATAAAGTGAAATACTAAATGGACTATGTGGGCTTGTAAGAAATTAGCACTGCAAGTTTACGATCACTTATCCAGACTTAATGCATGCCACTCATAATCTGTTGTTTTGAGAATAAAAATACACACAATACACATGCGACATTTGTTTTTCATAAAGCGAGGGTATGTTTGTATGTGTCAAGGAGACAGACACATTCTGAGTAATGGTTTTGGAAAAAAAAAGGCAAAACATCTATTTATGATTACACAACAAATGAAATAAGCAAACCAAGCTTACCTTAGAAATAGCGATAAATGATCTCTTGCCTAACCTGCCTCCCTACATCTGTACTCCAAGTATCACCAGATGTCTCTAATTCCTCTGCTTGCTGGCTGCTTTCTTCCTCCTCCTCCTCCTCCTCAACATGTGGCAGATGTTGTTGCAAACACATGTTATGAAGAAAGCAGCAGCAGAACACAATTTGAGTCACCTTGGAGGGACTATACAACAAAAGGCCACCAGACTTATCCAGACACCGAAACCTAGATTTCAGCACACCAAAACATCTTTCTATCACATTCCGCGTGGACTTATGTGCATGATTGTAATTGTGTTCAGCAGGGGTATCAGGTCGGGACAATGGAGTTAGAAGCCAAGAGAAACAGCCATATCCTCCATCACCTAAAAGACAGATATAGTAACGTGATTCATGTTAAGATACAGCAACACATAAGTAACACACTGTGGGGCAGATGTATTAACCTGTAGAAGGCATAAGGAAGTGAAAAACCAGTGATATGTACAAGGTAATAAAGGCAGCAGACAATCTGTTCCTAAATGTTCATTTACATATTGGAGCTGATTGGCTGGTGCCTTTATCATCTTGCACAGATCACTGGTTTCTCACTTCCTTATGCCTTCTACTGGTTAATACATCTGCACCTGTATTTGGACAAAGTATACGCAGGCCTACACATATCAAATTACATACACAGCAGCCATCCATCTGGCATTTGTCCGTCCTCAAACTTATCAAAGAGGGATGACTGACTGAGGATGAAGGAGTCATGGCAGCCCCCAGGGTAACCAGCAACAACACTCATTATTTTGAGATTTGCATCACAAACCACCTGCACATTTGTGGAGTTTTCGAAATGGCGGTTTGTATATATGTGCTGCCTGCCCCTAGGTGGTCTCAGCTGAATGTGTGTGCAATCTATGGCTCCAAGCACATTGGGCATGCCAGCCAGCTCATAGAAATCTACCCTGACGGCATGCCACTGAGACTCCTGGGTAGGGAAGCAGATTGAGGCCTCGATGTGGGGCTGCAAAACAGCCAACACCTGTGTGTATATTTTAAAGAAAAATAAACATGAGATTTTAGGACAGAACTGGCCACCGAGAAATTAAAACCAACACAAAACAGAAGAGGTAGTTAGGTATACATCACCTGTGTTAAGATTCTGGAAAATGAGGGCTGTGAGATTCCTATGACATCCCCAGACACAGCCTGAAAGCTGCCAGTAGCCAGAAAGTGCAACACAGCCAGGAGTTTGTGCAGGCCTGAGACAGAGCGAGAGCATGCTGTCTCAGGGTCTAGGCCCAGTTTGACAAGGTCATACAGACGGAAAATGTTGTTACGATTTAGACGGAACATCTGTATGACCTTATCATCGGACAATGCGTTCAAGTTTAAACGCCCCCTAAAAAAACGAGGCCTGCGCAGCCTCCGCGGAACCTGTACAACCTGCTGACCATGTTCAGTTTCTTGGCCCTGGTTACTTACAGGCTGATGTCTGAGTCTGAGGAATCCCACAGCACACAAAAGATCACTTGCCCACAGTCCTGCTGCCATTTCTGAGTGTAGGTGTATTGAAATGGGCCTAACATCCTTTTATAGGCATCCTAATTCAGGTGTGTGATTTTTTATTTGCAACACATGTAAATACGACTGAAAAAAGCAGGTCTATTTTTTTGCCGCTTTTTTTAACGAATCACAAAAAAATATGACCGCATTTGAGCACTCAGAGACTAACACCCAAATACGAATGAATAGTGAATTCCCGTATTCTATGTAATAACAGCCGTGTTTGACCGATGGTCTATTCATTCGTATTTGTGAACGTTGTCATTCAAACCATTACGAATAGTCCAAACACTGCCAAGATTTGTGCTTAGTGAATTCCCGGATTGGGAACACAAATTGGACAAACTCTGATTCTTAGTAAATACTTGCCCTGGAGTGACACCTTTTCTTTCTGAACGCTTATCCATACCACCATTGGAGGGCACCCAGGCAACTATACAGAATTAGGACCAGGAGTGCCGGGCACCATTGTTGCTATATATATATATATATATATATTAGTGATGTGCACCGGACATTTTTCGGGTTTTGTGTTTTGGTTTTGGATTCGGTTCCATGCCCGTGTTTTGGATTCGGACGCGTTTTGGCAAAACCTCCCTGAAAATTTTTTGTCGGATTCGGGTGTGTTTTGGATTCGGGTGTTTTTTTACAAAAAACCCTCAAAACAGCTTAAATCATAGAATTTGGGGGGTACTTTTGATCCCATAGTATTAATAACCTCAATAACCATAATTTCCACTCATTTCCAGTCTATTCTGAACACCTCACAATATTATTTTTAGTCCTAAAATTTGCACCGAGGTCGCTGGATGGCTAAGCTAAGTGAACCAAATGGCCGCCACAAACACCTGGCCCATCTAGGAGTGGCACTGCAGTGTCAGACAGGATGGCAGATTTAAAAAATAGGCCCCAAACAGCACATGATGCAAAGAAAAAAAGAGGTGCACCAAGGTCGCCGGATGGCTAAGCTAAGCGACCCAAGTGGCCAACACAAACACCTGGCCCATCTAGGAGTGGCACTGCAGTGTCAGACAGGATGGCAGATTTAAAAAAAATAGGCCCCAAACAGCACATGATGCAAATAAAAAAAGAGGTGCACCAAGGTCGCTGGATGGCTAAGCTAAGCGACCCAAGTGGCCGACACAAACACCTGGCCCATCTAGGAGTGGCACTGCAGTGTCAGACAGGATGGCAGATTTAAAAAATAGGCCCCAAACAGCACATGATGCAAAGAAAAAAAAGAGGTGCACCAAGGTCGCTAGGTGGCTAAGCTAAGCGACCCAAGTGCCGACACAAACACCTGGCCCATCTAGGAGTGGCACTGCAGTGTCAGACAGGATGGCACTTAAGAAAATAGTCCCCAAACAGCACATGATGCAAAGATAAATTAAAGAAAAAAGAGGTGCAAGATGGAATTGTCCTTGGGCCCTCCCACCCACCCTTATGTTGTATACACAGGACATGCACACTTTAACAAACCCATCATTTCAGCGACAGGGTCTGCCACATGACTGTGACTTAAATGACTGGTTGGTTTGGGCCCCCACCAAAAAAGAAGCAATCAATCTCTCCTTGCATAAACTGGCTCTACAGAGGCAAGATGTCCACCTCCTCCTCATCTTCCGATTCCTCACCCCTTTCACTGTGTACATCCCCCTCCTCACAGAGTATTAATTCGTCCCCACTGGAATCCACCATCTCAGGTCCCTGTGTACTTTCTGGAGGCAATTGCTGGTGAATGTCTCCACAGAGGAATTGATTATGATTCATTTTGATGAACATCATCTTCTCCACATTTTCTGGAAGTAACCTCGTACGCCGATTGCTGACAAGGTGAGTGGCTGCACTAAACACTCTTTCAGAGTACACACTGGAGGGGGGGCAACTTAGGTAAAATAAAGCCAGTTTGTGCAAGGGCCTCGAAATTGCCTCCTTTTCCTGCCAGTACACGTACGGACTGTCTGACGTGCCTACTTGGATGCGGTCACTCATATAATCCTCCACCATTCTTTCAATGGTGACATAATCATATGCAGTGACAGTAGACGACATGTCAGTAATCGTTGGCAGGACCTTCAGTCCGGACCAGATGTCAGCACTCGCTCCAGACTGCCCTGCATCACCGCCAGCGGGTGGGCTCGGAATTCTTAGCCTTTTCCTCGCAGTGGCTTTAGAAATATAACCATACTACCTAGTTACAAACGAGGACGAAACTTAAAAGACCTATTGGTGGTGAATGATGTTGGAAGATTACTCCCTGCTCCGACCACTACTTTCCTTACACGCAAGCCAGGATGCTATAAGTGCACAGGCTGCACTACGTGTAGATATTAGTGATGAGCGAGGTTCGGTTTTACTCGGTTTTACTCGGTTTTACTCGGTTCTCAAAACGGCATCTTATTGGCTATCCAAAACACGTGACATCCGTGAGCCAATAAGATGCCGTTTTGAGAACCGAGTAAAACCGAGTAAAACCGAATCCGCTCATCACTAGTAGATATATGGAGGCAGGATCTTCTTTTTCTCACCCGCATACAGGAAAACGACTTTCCATCAAGCATGTTCTTACCTGCTCTAGCAAGTTTGTCGTTTACTTCATCCGTTGCCCATGTGGGCTCCTTTATGTGGGCAAGACCACTTGTAGTTTCAAGGAAAGGATGGCCACCCACAGAATGTCTATTAGACATGCGCTTGATGGATCGGACTCTGAGCAACCGGTTGCCAGACATTTCAAAATGATGCAACACAGTCTGGCTACCCTTAAATATAAAATCATTGATCAGGTACCTGTGAACATCAGAGGGGGTGACAGATCAAGGAGACTTCTCCAGCTGGAGGCGCGCTGGATTCACTCCCTGGATACTCTGGTACCCAGGGGACTGAATGAACAATTAAATTGGAACTGTTTCCTCTAGTATAACTTATTGGATTTATTAGTTATAGCTAGAGTGGTATTTATCATGTATGCTGTATGGTAGATCATAGTTTGGCAGCTGAGTACTGTCTTGCATAGCATTAATAAGCATTAATTTGCATGGGGATGTCTATTGCGTTTTTGGATATCCATACAACCAGCGTTACTAAAAGAGGCTGACATCCGCTGTCTTGTTGTTATGGTGACGGTGCTGTATTGTTGATTTTGTTTCCTAGTTATGGCCCGACTGGAAGTGGCGCTGCAGAGCGCACGTCGCACTCACGCGACGTCACCGGAAGGCACCGCAGTCAGCACCCACGCTGTTTACTTCACATGGTGTATACAAGATATAAAGGTATGTACAGTTTACTGCTTCTTTGTTCTGATGAAAGTTTATGTATTAAACTGAAACGTTAACCTCTGCCAGGCGTCACTCCGCCGTTGATTTACTCTTTTCATACTAAAGACCCGTTGAGTGCCGCTTCTATTGGATTCCTATATATATATATATATATATATATATATATACATACAGTGTAGGTATGGAACTCAAGGCATTTATATCAATTCACGGAAGCAGTGATGCTTTCAACGTTTCAATATTTAATCATATCGTCATCAGGTTAAAAGAAACAATGAAACAACATTACATTTTATAAAGCATCCACCATTTTTAAAGCGGGGATTGCACTCCCACGATATGAGCACGCTCTATTGCCCGTTCCCCCCTACCCCATCCATTTTTTTTTCTGCATTTTTTTTTACTTGTTCCGCAGCTGGGTGAAATGGGAGGGTGAGCAGGGCAATCCATCACTACCGGAACCCACCTCCACTCACTATGTTTGCACTTGCACGTGTGTATGCCATCATGTCCCCCACAACCCTAGTGACCCAGTGTAAGTATGTCCCTATTCCCTCTGTGTGTTACCAAGTCCCCCTGCCCCAGACTCAGTGTGTGTCACCATGTCCTACCCCCCAGGGCCCAAGACCTAGTGTGTTTGTGCCACCATGTCCGTCCCATGGCCGTGTATGTGTGTCCCCATGTTACACCCCAAGCCCCAGTGTGTGTGTCACCATGTCCCCCTCTCCTAACCCTTGTGTTTATGTTTATATGTCTCCTTCTCCATTAGTATGTATATCACCATACCCATCCAGTCCCCAATATATGTATCCATGTCGCCTTGGCCCAAATGTTTCTCATATCCTTCTTTTTTCTTCTGCTCATTACTCCTTTTATATCTGACCCCCCCCCCCACCACCACCTTTTACCATTCACTCTCGCCACTCACCTTTCCCCTGTGCCCTTCATAAACCACCATAGCTCTTGCCATATATTTTTTTCCTTCCACCCCTTTTCTTCGGGTGTAGTATGTTATGCCGGCGGTCGGGCTCCCGGCGGCCAGCATACTGGCGCCTGAATCCCGACCGCTGGCATACCGACAGCTGGGCGAGCACAAATGAGCCCCTTGCTGGCTCACTGCGCTCGCCACGCTGTGGGCACGGTGGTGCACTAAGCGTGCCACGCTATCTATTCTCCCTCCAGGGGTGTCGTGGACCCCCAAGAGGGAGAAAAGCTGTCAGTATGCCGGTGGTCGGGATTCCGGCGCCAGTATGCTGGTTGTCGGGAGCCCGGCCGCCGGCAAACTGAAGACCACCCCTTTTCTTCCACTTCTCCCTTTTATACCACTTACCTTCCTCCTCATCTTTTTCTGAAGGTGATGGAGTCCTGTGGCAAGCAGTCAGAAGTGACCATTATGTACCAAACTCTGAAAAGCATAGCTTTTCAGAGTGTAGTCCTGCTGGCACCTAGGGGTTTGAGATGCCATGACCCAAGAAAGTTCGGGAATCACTGGATTACACTATTGTTTCATTATTTGTCTCAAACTGTTTATACATTGGGACCCTGAAACCATGAAGATGGGTGGGTAGATAGACAGACATACATATAAACATGTGTGAGTGTGTGCGTTACGTATGCATATCAGAGATGTGCGGTGAGCTAAATGGCTCAGGAGGCACTGGCTAGTACCAGTGCCAGATTTACATGCAATATATGAGCCAAAGCATGCATCTGGTCCTTATACACAGGTGCAGCAGTATATACTCCTGGAAATTTGGTGAGTTTTGATTAGAGATGTGCGGAAAAGATACATAGGGGAGACACTGCCTCACCTGTCATAGACTTTTTACTCTAGAGTTTTGGCTATAAAAATGATTCGAATAATACAAAGAAGATATTTCAAACATATTCTTTGTATTTTTCATATACTTTATTCAGCCAAAACTCTGACACAAACGTAAGTATGACAGGAAAGGCTCTTCCTCACCTGCCTCACCCCACCGCACGTCACTGCATATGTATGTCCTCCATCATGCTAGTCACAGTACTGACCACGGCCACACCTCCACATTTCAGCTCCAGGCCCATGTGGACCTTAATCTGGCTCTGCCTGAGTGGATGGGAGATCTGCCCCAATAATCCTTTCTGCTGTTCTCACAACCCTTTGGAGCCTACACATATCACATTCGCTTGCTGAACCAAACCAGACTATAACAGAAGAACATAACACAGACTCGATTTATAGCAGTATAATTTTTTTAGTGTTTTTTTTTTTAGCAAAATCTGCTACTGATGCTGAATAAAGTCCACGTATACCCATTACCGACAGATACCACTTAACAACAGAGACTCCCATTACTGACATATATTACACTAACTGACACAAACACACACGACTTACTGACTTATTGGCACATACATGCTTACTGACAGACACCTCTTGCTGACACAGATACAACTTACTGACACAAACACCCTTTACTGAGCTGCCCCTTACTGATACAGATTCTACTTACTGATAAATACCCTTTACTGGCAAATACATAGTGACAAACACCCCTTAATGACACAGATACCTCTTACTGACACACACAAAACTCCCTTACCCTTTACTGACACACATACACAGCCTCAGACAGTACATACTGACACACACACAACACATATAAACTTACTGAGAAACACCACTTACTGACAGACACTAGTTACTGTTACACAACACACACACACACACACACACACACACAAACTTACTGACACACAGGCACACACAACACAAACGTATTGGCAGACACCTCTTACTGACAGACACTACATACTAGAGATTAGTGTGTTTGGTTCTCAGAGAACCGACGCACCCGAACTTGGTGTACCGAGCCGGGATACGAGCCCAGCTCGGGTTTTCACGCCCCGATGACGTAATCGAGGCAAAACGTCATCATCCCGCTGTCTGATCTCTCGTGGGTTTAGGATTCTATAAATAAACCCCACGCCACCCGGCGCCATCTTCACTCCAGACCTGGAGAGTGCACAGCGCGGACGTGTCCGTGCTGTGTGCCATAAAAAAAAACACACTTAAAGTGAAAACAGGTTAGGCAGGCAGGCTAGGGAGGGGGGCAGGAGACTTGGGGGTTGTGGCAGCTTTTGGGGCTGCTGTAGGGAAGGGGGCAGGAGACTCGCAGCAGAGGGGTTGTGGAAGCTTTTTGGGGTGCTGTAGGGAAGGGGGCAGGAGACTCGCAGCAGAGGAGTTGTGGAAGCTTTTGGGGTTGCTGTAGGGAATACAAGGGGCTGTGCACTGTATTGTATAGGGGTGCTGCTTATATACTGTGGCTGTGTGTAGGTGTGCTCTGTTAGGGGCTGTGTAGGCAGGGCCGGATTAAGCCTTAGGGGTGCCCGGGGCACTTAAGACAGGGGGGCCCTGGTGGAAGGGGTGGGTGGTGTATATTAGATTGTGCATACCTCCCAACATGACCCATTCCAGGAGGGAAAAAATGCTCTCTACATGGACTTTCCTCTTATTATGTGATTGGCGTCACTTGTGTTGAACTATTTAATTGATAAGAAAGGTACTTCAACAGAGATGATTGCAATCATAAACTAAGAGGGACGTCTAGATAGAGAGTATTTTGACCCTTCTGGAATTAGTCATGTTGGGAGGTATGTATTGTGTATATTAAATTTAAACCAATGGTGTTTATTAGAATTAAACTAATAGTTTAATAATACCTGTGTACTGTTTATAGCTCTACCTAATTGAGAGACAACTATTTTTTAAAGTTTTCTTGTAGTGGAACAAAGACAACTTAACCTTAACATACACATAGAAAAATCAAATCTATCATCTATGGTGTCGCATGTAGAATAGCAGCAGCCTCTATACTACTTACACACTGGGACAGGAATCAGGAGGACTCTCTGTGTGTCTCTCTCTCTCTAGACCCTAATGTTCTCATTACATAACAGGTTACAAAGGACCCAGGCGAGGAGGAGAAGCTGGGATACCTTGGTGACTTACAGCTCTCTCCCCCCTTCTATTTCTCCTCTGGTCAGGAAGCTCCGTTGGTAGCTCATGAAACCTGATACTCCTATGTCTCTGCCTGCACTGCATACAGTCCTGCTCACATTCTTGCTGCCTGGTTCTGCAACTGCACCAGAAGGAGAGCTAGTGATATCACTGTGCTCCGGCCAGGGGGCACCCTGACAGAGGGGTGCCCGGGGTACAGTATGCCCTGCGTCCCCCCTTTAATCAGGCTGTGTGTGTAGGGGTGCTCTGTATACTGTGGCTGTGTGTAGGTGTGCTCTGTTAGGGGCTGTGTAGGGGTGCTCTGCATTCTGTGGCTGTGTATAGGTGTGTTGTGTATAGGGTGCTCTGTCCAAACCCATGACGGCTTGCGTCAATCACAAAGTGTTGGCTAACGTATAATAGAGTAAAATATTGCAAAGTCGTGCATCACAAGTACTATACTATATTTACCACTACTATATCGTCAGTGTGTGATGTATTGTATTTTTTGCTGACAGAGATTTGTGATTCAATCACAAAACCACAGAAATGGAGGTCAAACAAGTGCAAGCTCAGGAACTACTAGTGCTGTGGCTGCTACCACTAGTCATGACAATGATGCAATTCCGTCAAAGTCGTCAGCTAAGGCCGATGCCCAATGGCGTACAGGGCATGTAAAGTCAAAGAAGCAATATTATACGGTGATAAATAAAAAAAGAAAATTAGTTAGCTGAAGAGAAACATAAAATTGGGAATACAGATGGAGCAGCGCTCATCTAAAGCGGCTCCATCGCAAACGTGCACTCCCAGTGTGACTAGGCAATCTGGCACCGTACTACGGGAGTGCACTGAGATGCTTCCATTACAGTGAATGGGGTGTGTGCACATCATGGACGCGTGCCAGACGCTGTGATAGGCGCAGCACAGATGGAGCCACGATTAGCGTTGCTCCATCTGTATGCCATTCACTACACAAAGTGGTAAGGAAAGGCTAAGGCTTTGGCCTTTGTTTATGACTGGTGGTTGTGCAGCTCATAAAGATGATAATGTCAGCCCTCCTCCCTGTAGAAGAGCTAAAAAAGGAAACATGTAAAGGCACAAGAACCAAGTGTGCCTTCAAAAATATCACAAAGGAGGGTACAGTCCAGTAAGGAGGGCACAGCGCGCACATCTCCTGTGTCCGTCCTGATTCGTGTGTCTCCAGTTGCAGCGGCGTGTCTGTCAAATGAAGTGCCGGTTCGTGAGCCAATTAGAGCTCGCGGACCGGCAACCAATCAGGAGCCACAGCTGCAGGTCCGCGAGCTCTGATTGGCTCACGAACCAGCGCTTCATTTGACCGACACGCCGCCGGAGACACAGGGTGAACACAGGAGAGGCGCAGGCTGTGCCCTCCTTCCCGGACTGTATCCTCCTTCCCGGACAGCACAGCAGCTGTGTGCGAGGGGAGGGTGTGTGCCTGGCACTGGGAGGCATATTTGGCACTGGGGGCTTATATGTAGCTGGCACTGGGGGGCATATGGGGCACTGGGGGCATATGTGTATCTGGCACTGGGGGGCATATTTGGCACTGGGGCATATGTGTTCCTGGCACTATGGGGGCATATTTTTATCTGGCATTGGGGGGGAATATCTGGCACTGGGGGCATATGTGGCACTGGGGGCACACCCCTAGCAACAAGCATTACCCCCTGGTAACAAGTACGACACCCAGCTTATGAAATCCCTCGCAACAAGCATTACCCCCTAGCAACAAGCATAACATCTAGTGCATGAAACCCCTGGCAACGATCTTAACATCCAGCACATGATACCCCTGGCAACAAGCATAACACATAGCGCATAAAACCCCTGGCAACGAGCATGACACCCTGAGCATGAAAACCCCTGGCACTGTGCATGGAACAAAGAGCATGAAACCCCTGGCAATGAGCAGGTAATTTAAAAGTAAATAGAAGCCTAACTGTAGGGCATAATGTGTAATGGGCACTGCGGTGTGTGGCATAATGTATCACGGACATTGCGGTGTGTGTCATAATGTGTCACGGACATTGTGGTGTGTCATAATGTGTAACAGGCATTATGGTGTGTGGTATACTATATCACGGGCATTGTGGTATGTGGTATAATGTCTCAGGGGTATTGCAGTGTGTGACAATGTATAACGGGCATTGCGGTGGTTGTCATAATGTGTCACAGGCATGATGGTGTGTGGTGTATTGTATCACAGGCATTGTATGTGCTATAATGTCTCAGGGGCATTGCAGTGTGTAGCATAATGTGTAACGGGCATTGCAATGCGTGGCATAATGTGTCACAGGCATTACGGTGTGTGGCATAATGTGTCAGGGGCATTACGGTATGTGGCATATTGTAGGGTGGTCTTCGGGTTGCCGGCGGCCGGGCTCCAGGCGACCAGCATACTGGCGCCGGAATCCCGACTGCCGGCATACCGACATTTTTTATCCCTCTTGGGGGTCCACGACCCCCCTGGAGAGAGAGCAGATAGCGTGGCGCGCGTAGCGCACCTCCGTGCCCGCAGCGTGGTGAGCACAGCGAGCCCACAAGGGGCTCATTTGCGCTCGCTCAGCTGTCGGTATGCCGGCGGTCGGGATTCCGGCGCCGGTATGCTGGTCGATGGGACCCTGACCACCGGCAAACCATACTACACCCCATATTGTGTAATGGACATTTGTGTGCGGCATAATGTCTAAGGGCCATTGCAGTATGTGGCATAATGTATACTGGGCATTACTATAAGGAGGAAATATGTCAAATAATGTAAGGGGCATGAATCAGGATAATTTTTATTTCCCTGTGGTGGCCAGCATCTGGGCGTGCAGGTTGCAAAACTGGGGTATAAGGTAGTCTTTTCCTGCAATGCCACGCCTCTTTAAGCAAAGCGACACCCATTTCAGGAAAGTGTGTCCACATTTGCCATATCTCACCGTACTGTACCGGAAGAGTAGGCTCCTTCCACCATTTGCACGCACCTCTGCAAGTGGTGAGAGGAACAGTGCAAGTCCACATGTTGAGATTGAGGATGTCACTGTAGAAGTACACCAGGATGAGAGGGGGATATTGGTGTAGCTGGCGCTAATGAGTATGTTTAGATAAAGCCCCAGTGGACACAGTTGTTGCCCACGATGTAAAAAAAAGGCCAATGTCTTCATGCCTGGGCAAAAGACAAAAAGATCCACCTCTTCTGTGTGGAAATATTTTTCCCAAACCTAGACAATCACTGTATAGCAATCTATAGCCTTTGTAAAGGCATTATAAGTAGAGGTAGGGACCATAACCACCTAGGAGCCTCCACCATGTTACGCCACTTGCAACATGTCCATCACAAGTTGTTGACAAATTCTGAAACTTTGGATAAGAATGAAAACAGGGCCTAATTCAGAGTTGATCGCAGCAGCAAATTTGTTAGCAGTTGGGCAAAACCATGGGGGTAATAACAAGTTGATCGCAGCAGGAAATTTTTTAGCAGTTGGGCAAAACCATGTGCACTGCAGGGGAGGCAGATATAACATGTGCAGAGAGAGTTAGATTTGGGTGGGTTATTTTGTTTCTGTGCAGGGTAAATACTGGCTGCTTTATTTTTACACTGCAATTTAGATTGCAGATTGAACACACCCCACCCAAATCTAACTCTCTCTGCAAATGTTATATCTGCCTCCCCTGCAGTGCACATGGTTTTGCCCAACTGCTAACAAAAATCCTGCTGCGATCAACTTGGAATTACCCCCCATGTGCACTGCAGGGAGGGATGATATAACATGTGCAGAGAGAGTTAGATTTGGGTGGGGTATGTTCAAACTGAAATCTAAATTGCAGTGTAAAATTAAAGCAGCCAGTATTTACCCTGCACAGAAACAAAATAACCCACCCAAATCTAACTCTTTCTGCACATGTTATATCTGCCTCCCCTGCAGTGCACATGGTTTTGCCCAACTGCTAACAAAGTTCCTGCTGCGAGCAACTCAGAATTACCCCCATGGTTTTGCCCAACTGCTGACAAATTTGCTGCTGCAATCAACTCTGAATTACCCCCACAGTCCGGCGACACCTAGATCTTTTTTCTTTGTAGGATCCAAGCGCCAGAAAGCCCCACCACCAACACCCTCCTCCTCATCAATCTCCTCCTCAATCAGGATCGGAAGTAGTCCTCCTGTATCCCATTTCGCTTAGCTTAGTCATCCAGCTACCTTGGTGCAACCTTTTGACCTAAAAACAATGGAGGTAATTCTGAGTTGATCGCAGCAGGATTTTTGTTAACAGTTGGGCAAAACCATGTGCACTGCAGGGGAGGCAGATATAACATGTGCAGAGAGAGTAAGATTTGGGTGGGCTATTTTGTTTCTGTGCAGGGTAAATACTGGCTGCTTTATTTTTACACTGCAATTTAGATTGCAGATTGAACACACCACACCCAAATCTAACTCTCTCTGCACATGTTATATCTGCCCCCCCCCTGCAGTGCACATGGTTTTGCCCAACTGCTAAAAAATTTCCTGCTGCGATCAACTTGGAATTACCCCCAATATTGTGAGCTGTGAGGTGTTCAGAATAGAAATGAATGTTATTGAAGGTAATAATACCATAGGAACAAAAGCATCTGCCAAATTCTGTAATTTTAGCTGTTTTTATGATTTTTTCCAAAAAAAGATTAGAACCAAAACACACAAGAGCTGTTTTGATTGGGAACAAAAAGCATCCCTGGAAAATCTTGTACTAGTGGCCCCACTTGGGCAGTACCAGAGGTGTAAGGTCTAGCCATGGGCCATGGCAGCAGCACCCTCCCCCCAAGACTTTCCAGATAGTGGGGATGTCCAGCATCAAGGGGAAATTAAAAGGAAATAACATTAAATGTTATGAGCACATTATATGATACACCTTAGAATTTAGGAAACTATATAATTCTTTAGAAAGATATATTTTCTTGCTTATTACACCAACCGTATACCAATCACTATTCACTCAATCTTATATGTCAGCCAAGCAGGCAGACAGAGTATACACTAGATCCCAGGTTCTCAAACTCGGTCCTCAGGACCCCACACAGTGCATGTTTTGCAGGTCTCCTCACAGAATTGCAAGTCAAATAATTAGCTCCACCTGTGGACCTTTTAAAATGTGTCAGTGAGTAATTAATACACCTGTGCACCTGCTGGGTTACCTGCAAAACATGCACTGTGTGGGGTCCTGAGGACCGAGTTTGAGAACCCCTGCACTAGATCATCTGAAATCACAGGCTAAGTGGCAAAGTCATTTTCATATATGCAAATTGTTTGGCATCTTATTCATTATGTCTATAAATAGGACCACATGTCCTCATACAAAACAGGCCCCGTGAGTGCGTCGGCCCACTGGGAATCTTCCCTGTAGACCCTATGGCCAATACACACACACACACACACACACACACACACACACACACACACACACTTAAATTGAAGTAGAGGAGACCCCAGGAGGCCTGGTGTGCGCTATGACTCATGGGTTTTGTATCCACGCCCAGCTGGGAGTATGACATCCATGGACCTGGCTCTTCTAACAGACAGCAGCAGCCTCCTCCCTCAGACCCTTTCCCTCTTTCATTATGCCAAAGGTTCCCAAACGCGGTCCTCAAGGCACCCCAACCGTCCAGGATTTAGGTATATCCATGGCTCAGCACAGATGGTTAAATCAAATTGACTGCGGTGCTAATTAAGTCACCTGTGGCCAAGCATGGATACATTTAAAACCTGGACCGTTGGGGTGCCTTGAGGACCGCGTTTGGGAACCTCTGCATTAGGCATTTGATTGTAGTGAGAAGCAGCAGCAATGGTAAGTATAAGCAAAAATGTTGGAAGGACCAGGGGAAGGACCTAGGTTGATATGGGGAGCAGAGCCTCGGATAAGTCCATGGGCGTAGCCTCAGGCAAATTTAGCAGTTGGGAAGTGAGTGGTGGTGACAATAAAATTTTTTTCCTGTCAACACTTCATTACAGGGGAACTTGTGGGCCTATTTTCAATGGGGGGCTTGGAGCTGCAGCTCAATCTGCCCCATTATTAATCCAGCCCTGGCATCAGAAGCCAGTAGATATATTACTGCTTTTCTGCTAAAGTGATTTATTCTGAAGGCTCGTGCTAAGGAGTAGCCTCTACTAGCTATACTAACCCACATCAAATATTTGTATTTTCCTGGCCAGGATGGGACAGTGCAATGTGGATCAGTGAGTGTATATACAATTGTGATGGGCGCTGCGCATGTGCCTGCAGGCCGATCGTAAATATTCCGGTTGTATCGCGATTTGCGATCTAACCTGAATTAGGCTCTATGGGGGTAATTCCAAGTTGATCGCAGCAGGAATTTTGTTAGCAGTTGGGCAAAACCATGTGCACTGCAGGGGAGGCAGATATAACGTGCAGAAAGAGTTAGATTTGGGTGGGTTATTTTGTTTCTGTGCAGGGTAAATACTGGCTGCTTTATTTTTACACTGCAAATTAGATTGCAGTTTGAACACACCACACCCAAATCTAACTGTCTCTGCACATGTTAAATCTGCCTCCCCTGCAGTGCACATGGTTTTGCCCAACTGCTAAAAAAAATTCCTGCTGTGATCAACTTGGAATTACCCCCTATGTTTTTAAACCTGAGCTTTTTGATTCCGAGGAATGTTTGTGTAACAATACCTGCCAGTGTTTTTATTGTTCTATTTGTATGTATTACATTTCCAATTACAGGTCTTTTTAAGTTTTTGCCAGGGTTGAGTATTCCATATATTAGAAAGCAGCAAGTTATCAGGTGTTTGCGCTGATTGGAGATTACATCAGGTTTTCCGTTTCTATGCTATTTTTGTGGTAATCAGGTAGAAGGTTAAGAAAGTAGTTCAGAAATTAGGTGAATTTTCAAGGAAGGCTGAAGGAATTGACTCTAGGGAAAAGGTTTTTTATACGTTACTTGGGGAATGAGTGCAGCTTGTAAAAAGTCCTGTAGAGACATGGAAACAGGTAATAAGCATAGGCGAAACTAATCGGTAATGGGTGGTCCCAGTGCTATTTTTGTAGAAAAATAGGTTCAGCAACTCCCGGGGGTGGTCACTGGTGGGCAGAGCTGTGGGTAATGTGGGAGGAGCTAGAGTGTGTGTGTGTGTGTGTGTGTGTGTGTGTGGGGGGGGGTCCTTAAAAAGAAAGAATTATTCTTTGGAAGATAAGGAATTTGCATGCGCCACACCAAAAGGGTGTGTGGTCTCACTGAGAGGAGCATGGCATTGCTGCAAGAGGCATGGCCTTATAAGAAAAGACTACCTTATACCTTAGTTTTGCAACCTGCATGCCCAGACTTTGGCCACCACAAGAAATAAAAATCTGATTCATGCTTCTTACATTATTTGTAATTTTTCTCCTCATAGTAATGCCCCTTACGCAATATGTCATGCACTGTAATGCCCATTACACATTATGCCACACACAGTTATGGCCCTGACACCATTTTATGCCCCACACAAATTATGCCACACAGTAAGGCTTCTAATTACTTAGAAATTACCTGCTCGTTGTCAGGGGTCTTATGTTCTTTGCCAAAGGTTTCATGCTCGTTGCCAGGGGTTTCATGCTCTAGGTTCCATGTTCATTTCCAGGGGTTTCCTACTCATTGCTAGGGGTCTCATGCTCAAGTCAGGGATCTCATGTTCATTGACAAGGATTTCACACACTACATTGGTGACCCCATACACAACAGTGTCACGGGTAAGTTTGGTTATGGACCAGGACTGAGCTGAAGTACGGGGACCTGGCTTGCATTAAGAGCACAGAATGTAGCAGGTTTGATATACAGTAAGATTTATTCATGCACAATGGAAGGTTCAACAGGTATAAACGTAGCATTGGCAACAGATAAGAGACCAGTAATAACAACAGGTAGCTGGGAGAATGCAGGTGAGCTACTAGATGCTTTAGATAGTCGGTGCTGTAGAGAGTGCTGGAGAATGCAGGCCAGACTCTCATACGCTCTGGAGTACCTGGCTTGGATGGCGGTGAGCTGGGAGAATGCAGGCCAGCTACTCTGTTACAAGGAGGTACTTTGCATAGAGCGTCAGTGATGAGCTGGGAGAATGCAGGCCAGCTTTGCAGAGCTGAGTACCAGGATTGACCAATGAGCAGAACAGGACACCAGGATTGACCAATGAGCAGAGATGCACAGCAGGAGACAGGGATTGACCGATGAGCAGAGCTGCACAGCAGAACACCAGGATTGACCAATGAGCAGAGATGCACAGCAGGACATCGGGATTAACCGATGAGCAGAGCAGGATACCAGGATTGAGCGATAAGCAGAGATGCACAGGAAGACACTGGAGTTGACCGATGAGCAGAGATGAGTCTACTCAGATTAGCTGTTGGAGCCAGGCGGTGCTTCGGATGAAGTTTAGCACTGGAGTCTAGGATAACCAGGAACAGGTTTGCAGACTGCATACAGGGTATCAACAACAAAGCACTGGCAATTCCACAGTGCTGGGAGACTGGCTTTATATCCCTGGCTGGATGGTGATTGGCCATGGCAATCACCTGACGGCAGAGTGGCTCTGGATTGGATCCAGACCTGTCAGCTGACCTGGACTGTCATAGCTGCGTCCAGTACTGGGCTTGGAGGGAAACTCCTGCGTTGTGGGACCACATGGAGGCAGTAATGGCTGCAGAGTCAGCGGAGGTTGTAAACCGGACTCAGCACACTGAAGGAGCCAGTGGGTACTGACACATGGAGCTGAGAGAGTGACATGCACCTCTGAGCCCGGCGCAGGTAGGAGAATGCCATAGCCATTTTTTTTTAACATACAGACATCGTTGGTGACCATATACTACAGGAAAAACAGCAGCAGTTTCTTCTCAGGCTCTGATGGCTGATGTAGTATGGCCACAACCCATGCCTCGCGGGAGGACAGCACGGGAGGGAGTAAGGGTGGGACTCGGGAGGACAGCAGCAACTTCTCAGGCTCTGACGGACAGAGGCAGGCTTCGGCGGCCAGTGTAGTATGGTCGCAGCCCGCACCCCACAAAAGGACAGCATGGGCGGTTGGGAGGACAGCAGCTTCACCTCGCTCTGACAACGCGTGTCTAGTCCTTTTGGACTAGATATTTACATGTAAATCTGTGAACGTGGTTTTACTCAGTTCAGCTGTTTAGGTCACGTTTAGAAGAGCACTTGGATTTATGTAGAGATAACAAGGTTACTTATCGGTTAATTCATGTAAGCTCAGTGGGCAACTGAGCATTGCCGCAATGCCCCGCTGTGCACATGTTTACCAGTTACAATAACTACATAGCTTATTACGTGATATCTGCAATGTATGGGTCCCACAATGTTTCGTTACAAAAAGCAATGTTCAGCACATTCCAGCTAATTGAATCGACCCCTTAACACAGTGTTTCAGAATAGGTACAAATCTTGTCTAGACTAGGACCTGAGAAGAGGACCTCCAGCTCCAGCAGATGTCATCGCTGCGCAGCGTTGCTGTTGCTGCGCTGCCCGCAGGGGGACAGAGTCCGTGGCAGGCAGCTTGGGAAGGGAGAATGGCAGGACTCTACTCCTTAGGCTCTGAGTCTCTAACAGCCGATGTAGTAATGGCCGCAGCACATACAAAATAATTCAATTGGTTACTAACATGGGAGGGGTGGATTCAGGGAGCTACAACACGGCTATCATCCTCCCGGTAAGCAAATGCATTCCTGACCGAAAGTACACCAATTAAATTAATAAATCTGGGTTTCAGGCTAATGGGTGGTCTAGTGCACCTCCAGACCACCCCCCAGTTTCACCTATGGTAACAGGTATGGATGAGAGATGTAATTCATTGGAAAAGTGGAGGAGTTCAGTTGGCAGAGATTTTTTTAAAATAGTGAATAGCTGTATGTTGGTGCAATTTTATTAATGGCTCAGTATGTTATTGAAATGATTTTATCTTTGTGAAAATTCAGTCAACCAATGAAGGGATTGATAGAGCAGAGCAGCAGTAGAAGGATAGTTTGTGAAAAAAATTAGTCTAGAGCCCGATTTATGTTTGTAAGCAAAGCAAAAAAACAAGCAACTGGGCAAAACCATGTTGCGCACAGAGAGTTAGATTTGGGTGGGGTGTATTCAAACTGAAATCTAAATTGTAGTGTAAAAATAAACCTAACAATTTGTGGACTATTACTATTATTAGTATTTACTCTGCACATAAAAAAATATAAATGTATTTGCTACCCTTGCACGGCAACATGATTTGTTCCAGACACAAAGTAACTTTTTTTGCTTTACTTATCAACATGAATCAGGCCCACAATGTCAGGGTGTCACAATGCAGCTGAGAAGTTTTAGTTTATGAAGTCCTTCACTTTGCCGTTGGCTGGGCAGCCCCGTAGGATCTACAATGTCTAGGTTGACAGTCATTAGGTCGACGTGGACAAAAGGTCAACACTGAAAAAGGTTGACACTGAAAAAGGTCAACATTGACAAAAGGTCGACAAGGTCAAAGGGTCGACGTGGCAAAGGTCTTTTGTTTTTGTTTTGCTTTTTTTGGATTAGTGTGGATAGTTTTTCCATCTGTGACCACCATTTGTAGAAATGCATCCCCTCATAGGCTTGCTTCGCTCGCTGACATTCAGGCGCAGTGTCTCGCTTCGCTCGACACATAGTTACTAAAGGTTATGGTTTGTGACATTGATAGTCAAGGATGGAAAAAGTCCAAAAACATGGAAAAAACTCCCAAAAACATGTTGACCATTTGAACCTGTTGTTCTTTTGTCGATGTCAGCCTTTTCAGTGTCGACTTTCAAACATCAACCTTTTGCCCATGTCAACAATTTGTCAATGTCTACCTAATGTACTGTATGTCGACTGCGTAGGCGTTCGCAGAAGCCAACATTTGGGTACCATTCTGGGATCCACCCCCGCATTCTGGTCTACTCTCCACCTCCACCCCCCCCCCCCCCAGTCCAGGTTATAGACTGCTTACCTGGGCGGCCCAGCTGGGCAGTCTATGTCCCACAGCAAGGGGTGAAGTAGGTAGTCCGTTCCCTGGCAGAGGGGGAAGTCCCAGAGCTGTAGCCCCGTGTCTGCTCCTGCACACACCTATGTTGACCATATGGGGTCGACCTGTTGACTGTCAACCTATAGCCCGCATCCCACCCCGTAGATATGGTACTTTCCAACATTAGCAAAAAAATTGCGATTGGCTGTTTGATACCAGTTAGTAAGTTCTTTGTCACACAGACCTACATTATGCCTGTGTGCTTTAGAAAAACGATATAGTGTGTGTGTGTGTGCGTGCGTGCGTGCGTGCGTGCGTACGTACGTACGTACGTACGTACGTATATATATATATATATATATATATATACACACAGTGTGTATATGTATATATATATATATATATATATAATCGAGATTGGTACTTGTTTCTGCTATATTTTAGAAGTTTGTTGAACAAGTATACGAGTCAAATGCCTGGTGTACACCAGACGCATATGCGAATGTTGTGTGAAATAAATGTCCCTTTGCATATGCACGCAAGTGCGTATATTTTAATGAATGCAAATTGCGCATTCAGTTGTGTCCAAATCTACTCCAATGAGTGCATTGATTAAAGTGTTTGCTTATAATGGAAGTGTTTCTTAGGTATATGTAACAAACATTTCTCCTTCAGAACTAAAATTCTTTGAGTTTGAATGTGAACTACTGCAGATGAAGATTGCTGATGCAGCATCTAGTAACTTTTGTCTGCAGCAGTTTACCTTCAAATGCTAGACAATGACTCCTTAGGGATCACGGCAAGTGCTTTCTACTTTGAGATTTTTTTCAAGCCAACAGAGAAGTAACTCATTCTCCCATAATGCCAATAATCTACTGGCCAGTACCCCAGTTTCTGCTTTTACAAATGTATAAATGGATGGCTGACAAGTTTTGCTCCAGAAAAGTGTGTGTGTGTGTGTGTGTGTGTGTGTGTGTGTGTGTGTGTGTGTGTGTGTGTGTCTGTGTGTGTGTCTGTGTCTGTGTCTTATTAAGCCTTTAAACTGTACTCTAAATAGTAATACACTATAAAAAAAACAAACAGGAATTTAATACCTACCAGTAATTCCTTTTCTTGTAGTCCGTACTGGATTCTGGGAATAGTAGATTACCATGGGTATAGATCGGGTCCACTGTAGCCTGGCACTTTAAGAAATCAATAGTGTGTGCTGGCTCCTCCACTCGATGCCCCTCCTAGCAGACTCCGTCTAGGAAACTGTGCCCGAGGAGACAGACATACTTTGAGAGAAGGATATAATACATAAAGCGGTGAGGTAACGAACCAACACACAATAACCACAAAGATAGCAGAGCTTAACATAACAGAGGAAAGCAACGCTAACTATAGAAGGATAGCAACGCTAACCAAACAAGGAACAGGGAAAGCAACAGCAAACCCAACCAAGAACAGTTACTACCATGTAAGCAGGAATAAGAAGCACTGAGGCGAGCGCCCAGTATCAACTATGGACTATGAGAAAAGGAATTACCGGTAGGTATTAAATTCCTATTTTCTCTAACGTCCTAGTGGATACTGGGAATAGTAGAATACCATGGGGATGTCCCAAAGCTCCCAGAACGGGTGGGAGAGTACTG
The DNA here is from genome assembly GCF_028390025.1 of Pseudophryne corroboree. NCBI lineage: Eukaryota > Metazoa > Chordata > Amphibia > Anura > Myobatrachidae > Pseudophryne > Pseudophryne corroboree. The sequence continues at coordinate 725,839,546 of NC_086445.1, forward strand.
AGACCCCTGCAGAACTGCCTGACCAAACTGAAGGTCATATTTGGCCAAAGTGTCGAACCCATAGAACTTAACGAACGTGTTCGAACCAGACCATGTAGCTGCCCGGCACAACTGTAAGGCAGAGCCCCCCCGGGAAGCCGCCCAGGAAGAACCCACCGACCTTGTGGAGTGGGCCTGAATAGAACTCGGCAGCGGCAGAGATGCCGAAGTATAGGCTGGCTGGATAGTCAATTTGAGCCAACGAATAATGGACTGCTTGGAAGCAGGGTGACCAATTTTTGTAGCATCATAAAGGCCAAAAAACGAGTCAGACTTCCTGTGGCGAGCAGTCCTTTTGATGTAAATCCTCAAAGCCCTCACTACGTCCATGGACTTTCGAGTAATGGAAGTGTCGGATAAAACGGGAACCACAAGTGGTTGATTAACATGAAAGGCCGACACCACTTTCGGCAAAAACTGTGGGCGAGTTCTGAGCTCCGCCCTATCCTCATGAAATATCAAGTATGGGCTCTTACAAGACAAAGCCCCCAATTCTGACACCCGTCGAGCAGAAGCCAAGGCCAGCAACATAACAGTCTTCCACATTAGGTATTTTAAGTCCACCCTATGTAAGGGTTCAAAACAATCTGACTGGAGATAGGTCAAGACCACATTGAGGTCCCATGGAGCCGTGGGAGGAACAAAAGGGTGGTTAAATATGCAAAATTCTCTTTAAAAAAAGTCTGTGCTTCAGGAAGTACCGCCAGTTGTTTCTGGAAGAAGATAGAGAGAGCCAAAATCTGAACCTTGATGGAGCCTAAACGTAGGCCCTTATCTACTCCTGCTTGCAGGAACAGTAGAAATGGCCCAGATGAAATTCTACAGGGGAACATTTTCTACCCTCACACCAAGAAACATTTTTTTTCCAAATACGGTGGTAATGTTTGGAAGTGACCCCCTTACGGGCCTGGATCATAGTGGAAACCACCTTGCATTGAAGACCCTTTCTGGTTAAAATCTCCCTCTCAACTTCCAGGCTGTGAAATGTAGCCGCTGTAAGTCTGGATAGTCGAACAGTCCTTGTTGAAGAAGATCCTTGAGAAGCAGCAGAGGCCAGCTGAAGGGACAGCTACCTGTAGGGAGAGTAAACGAGGTGGCTGAATGTAATTCCTCCTTATGGGATGGAAGCCAAACTAAGTGTTAACTTTGGCCGGAGGGCGTAAAGAAAAGGAGGACTTCATAAGAAGATAACTGTAGTTTTAATGAATAATCAAACTGTACACGAATATTGGAGAAATAGAAGAAACTGGAAGAATTAGAGTCTATGGTTAAATGACTTGAAGAGTGAAGCTGAAGAACTCCGGTAAAGAAGAACTGAAGACTGTGTTTTATGATTAAAAGATGAGGCTGAAGAACTTGGACTTTGAATAAATGAAGACTGTGGTTTGTGATTGAAAGACGAGGCTGAATAACTTGGACCTTGAATAAATGAAGACTGTGGTTTGTGATTGAAAGACGAGGCTGAAGAACTTGGACTTTGAATAAATGAAGACTGTGGTTTGTGATTGAAAGACGAGGCTGAAGAACTTGGACTTTGAAGAAATGAAGACTGCTGCAGAAACCGCCGTTAGCACCTGGAGATCCTCTACGACCTGGAACCCCGTGAGCGCTTCCACAAGTGGCAATGGACTTAGACAGCAGGACTGCAGCAGCGTTTAGGTAACCGATGGATGAGCGCAACCAGGACCAGGGAACCAGAAGTAACCTGGGAGCAATGAGCTGGAGAACCTTTCACAAGGAGGTAACTTGAAGCACTGGCACTCTCCCTCTGAGCCAGCCCCCTTTTGTAAGGGGAGAACACGCAGGATTGGCTGGACACAGATTGGGAACTTCATTGGTAATACTCTGGTCTCCAACATGGCTGTCCCCAGCACAGGAGACATACTTAGCTGTTAGCAGACAGCTTTAGCCAGCTTATGTCTCTGACACACTATACTATGTCACCACCAGAGGACCTTACCGCAGCGATCCCTGCCGCAGCGCCCGGCTCTCCAGACCCTCGGCCCCCGGCCCTTGGCAGCCGCACATCCGTCCAGGAGGACCCACTGACAGCAGCTCCCTGCCGCCACAGCCATGCCAACCGCCGGGACGGTAACCCGCGGGAGCACCCGCCGGAGGTAAGGCTCCGGAGCCTGACAGTACCCCCCTTTTTAGGGTGGGCTCTGAACACCCTTGTGGTTTCATCAGATTCTTGGTATGAAAGGCCAGGACTAATTTTGGAGCATGGACGTCCTCTTCAGAAACCCAGGACCTTTCCTCCGGTCCATATCCCTTCCAATCAATAAGATATTGGGGACGACCATATCTTTTACGACAGTCAAGGATCCTATGAACTTCAAATTCTTCTCCCTGAGCAGCTTGTATCACCCACTTTGAGACTAGGGACAGCGTTCCGTTTCCGATATGCAAACAAATTGTATTTATTGGACGTTTTAAACAGAGCCTCATGAACTTGTTTCTACATCTTAGTGAATTGCTGAAGGGCTAACTCTGCGGCAGGTACTTTGAGAGCTGGAAGAAATTGGAAAGCAGGAACACGAGGATGAAGACCATAATTCACATAAAAGGGTGTGGAATGGGTAGCGGAATGGTAGAGATTATTGTGAGCAAATTCAGCAAATGGAAGATAGTCCAGCCAATCATCCTGAGAAGAAGACATGAAGAGTCGTAGAAAAGTCTCTAAGTCTTGGTTCACTCTCTTAGTCTGGCCATCCGTTTGGGGATGGTATGCAGAGGAGAAACTTAATTCCATTCCAAGAGCTGAACTCAGTGCTCTCCAGAATTTAGCCACAAACTGAGGCCCACGATCGGAAACTATCTCTTGTGCAAGTCCATGTAACCGGAAGATGTCTGATATGAACAATTTTGATAGCTGTGGAGCGGATGGAAGACCTGTGAGTGGGACAAAGTGCGCCATTTTGGAAAATCGGTCCACAATGACCCAAATGGTGTTTCGTCCTCTGGAGACAGGTAGGTCAGTTATAAAATCCATGGAGATGTGTGTCCAGGGTTTTTGTGGAACCGATAGCGGATGAAGAAGACCCGATGATGATCCTCTTGGACTTTTATGTTGGCGCACTTTGGGCAGGCAGCTATGAATTCCCAAAAAATCCGTCTTCAGATGAGGCCACCAATAGGAGCGTTGGATGAACTTAAGAGTCTTGAGGCTACCTGCGTGTCCCATACACGGTGAGGTATGAGCCCACGTGAGCAGTCTTTTTCAGAGTTCTGGTGCAACAAAGGTTTTTCCCGGTGGAGGAAGCGGAGTAGTACGAGTTGCAGAAAAGGAGGCAGGATCTAGGCTGAATTGTCTGTCCGGAAGACCTGTGGACTCATCTGAACTCAATGAACGAGAGAGCGCATTTGCTTTCCAATTAAGAGACCCTGGACGATAACTGAGCTTGAAAGAAAAACGTGAGAAGAACAGTGCCCACCTGGCTTGCCATGGGTTTAAACATCGGGCGGTCTGAAGATATAAAATATTTTTGTGATCTGTGGTTACTGAGATCGGGTGCTGAGCTCCTTCCAGCAAGTACCTCCACTCTTCAAAACCAAGTTTTATGGCAAGCAATTCTTGTTCTCCAATGGCGTAGTTTTGTTCTGTCGGAGAGAATCTTCGGGAAAAATTAGCACAAGGATGAGTTTTCTGATTCTCGAAGTACTGGGATAAGACGGCCCCCACTCCTACTGAAGAAGCATCCACCTCCACCTAAAAAGGACGACTGAGATCAGGTTGCTGAAGGATAGGAGCAGACATGAAGGCCTCTTTTAGAAACAAAAAGGCTTTTAGTGCCTCAGGTGGCCACGCTGCAGAATTAGCCCCTTTTCTTGTTAGTGCTGTAATCGGGGCAATGATGGAGGAATAATCTTTAATAAACTTCCTATAGAAATTGGCGAAGCCTAAAAAATGCTGGATTTCCTTCAGAGTGGTAGGAAGGGTCCAATCTCTGATTGCTTGGACTTTAGCAGGATCCATCTGTAATTCCCTCCTGGAAATGATGTAACCTAAAAAAGGGATGGAGGGAACCTCAAACGTGCACTTCTCTAGTTTACAAAAGAGTCGATTTTCCCTTAGACGCCTCAAGACTTCTCTGACTTGTTCCCGATGGACTTTCAGATCTTTGGTAAATATTAGAATATCGTCCAGATACACAACCAGGTACTTATAGAGGAGATCTCGGAGTAGTTCATTGACATAATTCTGGAAGACTGCTGGAGCATTGCATAAGCCAAAGGGCATCACCAGATATTCGTAATGCCCATCGCGAGTATTGAACGCAGTCTTCCACTCGTCTCCTGAGCAAATGCGTATAAGGTTATAAGCTCCCCGCAGGTCCAATTTGGTGAAAATGGTAGCCCCCTTTACTAGATCAAATAGTTAGGGAATACAGGGCAAGGGGTATCTGTTCTTAACTGTAACTTCGTTGAGGCCCCGATAGTCGATGCATTGCCGTAGGCCCCCGTCCTTCTTCTTAACAAAGAAAAACCCTGCCCCGGCTGAAGAGAGGAAGGGCGAAGGAACCCTTTGGCCAAATTTTCCTGTATGTACTCAGACATCGCTTGGGTTTCCGGGAGAGATAAAGGGTATGTTCGGCCTCTGGGAGGTGTTTTACCAGGCAGTAAATCGATACTGCAGTCCCAACTTCGGTGGGGAGGCAAGGTATCCGCCCTTTGCTTACTGAGCACGTCCAGAAAGGGCTGATAGGCATCTGGGAGATCAGTGGAGTGTAGGGTAAGGAGTGGCTTGACGGTGGATAAACAACTTTGAGAACACGACTCCCCCCAGGCGAGTACATCCATAGTTTGCCAATCCAAGCGGGGGTTGTGCTCCTGCAACCACGGGAATCCTAGGATTATTTTTTGAGAAGCTTTGGGAATTACCAGGAAAGAGATAACTTCAGAATGGAGAATATCAACTTTCATCTTCAGAGGAACTGTACGGTGGGTGATGATCCCTTCAGGGATATATCTTCTGTCAACCGCAGAGATAGCTTGCTCCAAACGAGTGGTTGGTACTTCAAACTGTCGGACTAAGGTGGAAGTAATGAAACTTTCTGCAGCTCCAGAATCCAAAAGTGCTATAACATGAAGGGAGGTAGAGGGAAGTTCCAGACATACAGCCAACAGTGATTCCTTCCTGGTAACTTGGTTAGGGAATGCTCCTAGCTTAACCTCTCCTGCGTAAGCTAGGAGCGGGAGTTTCCCGGTCGTTGAATACAAGACTCTACAAAGTAGTCGGCCGCCCCACAATACATGCAGAGGTTTCCCTGTCTGCGTCTTTGACGTTCCTCATTGGTGAGACAGGAGCGGTTGATCTGCATTGGTTCTTCAGTAGACGGTGAGGATAGTCTAGGAGTGGGACAGGCCCGAGGTTTGGGTCGCTCGAACCTTGTTCTCTCAAGACATCGCTCCTTGTATCTTAGATCAATCTTGTTACATAAAGAAATAAGCTGATCGAGCTTAACTGGCACATCCTGAGTAACATAGTAACATAGTATTTGAGGTTGAATAGAAGCAAATTGCCCATCGTGTTCAACATGTTTTAAGTTGTGATGATTCTACATACTTGCTAAATAATGTTTTATGACTAGTTAGCTACTATAACTCATGTTACCCCCGGATTAACCACGTTGATATTTTAAGTATTATAACCTTGGATAGCTTTTTCATTCAGAAATGTATCCATTCCTTATTTAAATCCAATTACAGAGTCCGCCATTACCACCTTCCCTGGCAGGGAATTCCACATCCTGATTGCCCTAACAGTGAAGAACCCTTTCCTCCGTTGCGTTCGGAACTTTCTCTCCTCCAGTCGCAGCGAGTGCCCACGTGTCCTAAACTGTGTTCTTTTAATAAATAATTCCTCTGATATCTCTTTGTGATGTCCCTTTACATATTTGAAGATATTAATATTATCGCCTCTTAGGCGCCTCTTTCTAGTGTATACATATTCAGCCTAGTAAATCTTTCCTTATAGTCCAGTCCTTCTAGGCCTTTAATCAATTTAGTAGCTCGCCTTTGAACACTTTCGAGTTCACTGATGTCTTTTTTATACACTGGTGCCCAAAACTGAACACAATATTCCAGGTGCGGACGTACCAATGCCTTATACAGCGGCATGATTACATCCGAGTCCCTTGTCTCAATTCCCCTTTTTATGCACGCTAGCACCTTACTTGCCTTCTTTACTGCGTTTTGACATTGTATACGGTTATTAAGCCTATTATCAATGAATACCCCCAAATCTTTTTCCAACTCTGTTTCCCCTAGGCATTCCCCATTTAATATGTAGGATGCATAACCTTGCATTTGTCTGTATTTAACCTCATATTTCATTTAGACGCCGAGAGTTCAAGTTTAGCTAGATCATTCTGCAAGGACTCCACATCCAATTCTGAACTAATTACCTTACACAGTTTAGTATCATCTGCAAAGATTGACACTGTGCTTTCCAGGCCTATTTCTAGGTCATTGATAAATATGTTGAACAGTAGTGGTCCAAGTACGGACCCTTGTGGTATTCCGCTGACTACTGGGGACCAGGTTGAGGACTTCCCGTTGACCACTACTCGCTGTACCCTGCTATCCAACCAGCTGCTTATCCATGTGCAAATAGTTTTTCCTAGGCCAATCTTTAATTTGATCATCAGTCTCCTGTGAGGAACTGTATCGAAGGCCTTTGCAAACTCTAGGAAGACCACATCCACTGCTTTTCCTTGATCAAGATTATTGCTCACTTTCTCGTAGAAGCTAATTAAGTTAGTCTGACATGACCTGTCCCTCACAAACCCATGCTGGTTCTTGCTAATAATCCTAGCGAACTTTAGATACTCCTGTATGACATCCCTTAGAATTCCTTCCAATATTTTCCCCACTATAGATGTTAAACTAACTGGTCTGTAGTTTCCCGGAAGATTTTTGGGTCCCTTTTTAAATAATGGCACTACCTCAGCTATACGCCAATCCTTCGGTACCATGCCTGATCTAATTGACCTATTGAAAATCAAGTATAGGGGTCGTACTAGTTGTGAACTAAGCTTCATAAGAACCCTCGGGTGAAGTCCATCAGGACCAGGTGATTTATTAATCTTAATTTTGCTTAGTCTCTCCCGGACTACTTCTTCGCTTAAACAAGTATCTAACCATGAATCTTTACTGTCACAATTGTTATGCTCTACTCCCACCATCAGTTCTTCACTGGTGAATACTGATGAAAAGAATTTGTTCAGTATTTCTGCTTTCATTTCGTCATCATTTATCAATTCTCCTAATTCATCTTTTAATGGACCTATATTCTCCTTTTTTAACTTTTTACTGTTTATGTATTTAAAAAACTTTTTAGGATTGGTTTTGCTCTCTATAGCGATTTGCTTTTCATTTTCCATTTTAGCTGCTCTTATTGCTTTTTTGCATTTATTACACTCCTTGTAATACTTGAAAGACTCCTCCTTTCCATTAGATTTAAATGCTTTGAAAGCCGCCTTTTTTAAAATCCATTTCTGCCTTAACCTTCTTGTTAAGCCACATCGGTTTGAGTTTAATACTCCTGTGTTTACTGCCCATGGGAATAAAGTTATGAATATTGCTATCCAGCAACCCTTTTAAAACATCCCACATTTCCGAAGTGTTCTTGTTATTAAACAGAACCTCCCACTCTATGTCGTTAAGTGCACATCTAAACATATTGAAATTAGCCTTCCTAAAGTTAAAAGTTTTGGTGGAACCCCTGTAGCTATGTTTCCTGAAACTGATGTCGAATGTGATCATATAGTGATCACTGTTACCCAAAGTCTCCCCAACTTTAGTGTTTGATATAATGTCCACATTTATTAGTAATTACTAGATCCAGGGTAGTTTTACCCCTAGTTGGGTCCTCGACTAATTTAGACAAGTAGTGATCCCTAATCGTATTTAAGAACCTGCTGCCCCTCGCATTAGCACATGAATCGTTACTCCAGTTTATATCCGGGTAATTAAAATCCCCAATGACAAGGATGTCCCCCAATCCTGCAGCCGTTTTGATTTGCTGCAATAGTTGTTCTTCCTCATGTATGCTAATATCCGGCTGTTTGTAGCACGTGCCTATGACTAGTTTTTTTGCATCAATTCCCCCACTTGAGATTTCTACCCATAGTGACTCCACATTATCGCCAGTCTCCTCATAGATAACCTCCTTTAGGTATGGTTTAAGTGATGGTTTAACATAAAGACATACACCTTCTCCTCTTTTGTTAGCCCTGTCCCTCCTAAAAAGAGAATACCCCTCCAAGTTAGCAACCCAGTCGTGAGAGTCGTCCCACCATGTTTCCGTAATACCTATGACGTCATACTCAGCCTTTGATGCTAACAATTCCAATTCCCCCATTTTACCTGCTAGACTTCTTGCGTTTGCAAGCATACATTTTAGTTTATCGGTTCCTTTATTTGTTTGTTTTCCTAAAGATTTCCCATCCTGGTTAACTAGTGCATCCGTAGAGTTACTGATACAGACTATCCTTCTCGCTCCCTCTCCAACCCCACCGTACTTAGTATTGCCCACCTTACTTTTCTCTCTGGTCAACCCAATGTTCCCATCTAAAATCACCGCCCTGACATAAGTATTGTCCCTTAAGTCCCGTACATTTTCTATAGTCTGTAATGATGACACATAATTGTTATTTAATGCTTTAGCAATACCTTTCTTAGCACCCTTAATAGAACCCATGTAAATACCCTTACCTGCTGCACATTCCCTCCCCCCTTCTCCACCCCCATTTATCTCACTACCACCATCCCTACTATACTCGCTGCATGACCCATAGTTTCTAGCTAAACCCTCCCCCAGGCTCCTAGTTTAAAAGCTCCTCCAACCTACTAACCATCCTACCCCCCAGCACTGCAGCCCCTTCCTCATTCAGGCGCAATCCGTCACGAGAAAAAAGATGGTGCCTGACTGAGAAGTCCGCCCAGTGTTCCAAGAACAGAAACCCCTCTGAACACAAACCCCTCTTTCCTACACCAGTCTCTGAGCCACACATTTACCTCCCTAATCTCCCTCTGTCTCCCTGGGCTAGCGCGTGGCACTGGTAATATTTGGGAGAAAATTACCTTAGATGTCCTTTTTTTTAGTTTCTGGCCTAAGTCCCTATAATCTCTCTTAAGGACATCCCACCTACCACTAACTTTGTCGTTGGTGCCAACGTGCACCAATACCGCCGGGTCTTTGCCAGCCCCTCCCAACAATCTATCTACCCGGTCCACGATGTTCCGTACCCGAGCACCCGGGAAACAACAGACCGTACAGCGATCACAGTCCCGGTAGCAGATTGCCCTATCTGCCTTCCTAATGATAGAGTCCCCTACCACCACCATCTGCCTGGGCGCCTCTCTAGCTTTCATCCCATCTGAGCCAGAGGGAACACTCCTCCGGTTGCTAGAGGGAGCAGTCTCCTCCGGCTCCGTCATTTCATCGCTATCATCCACCGAATCTTCGTCCAATCGGGCAAATTTGTTCGGGTTTGATAGATCCGCGATGTCGTGCCTCCCCCTCTTTTTCTCCATTCTAACAGTGACCCAACTGCCTACCTAATTTTCCACATCTACCAGTGACCCCTGCTGCAACTCCTCCACCGTTCTATCTAAACTTCGCTCGAGATTGTTTATATCCCTCAGTCGCATAACGGTCTACTCTAGATCAGTTACCTGAGCTTCCAGGGCAACCGTTCGCTCACATCTCGTGCATATGTATTCGCCCTGGGTCGGCTGGTCCAGGTGCGCATACATCTTGCACGACACGCACTGAGTGAGACTCTCAATCACGGCCCCTCCCATTGTTTAAGAACTCAACTCCCTATTACCTTTCAAAAGTACAATAAAGAGAATAAAAACCAACTAACCAATACAATCAATACACAATAAGTAAGTAATCAATACTTATCTGAGTGGGGCCTCTCCTGCGGCACCGATACTCCACCTAGCAGTTGCAGTTGTTCCAGCTCACTGCACCTCCTTTTCAATCGGCTTCCAGCTTCTGCTTCTGCTGATTCCAACTCACATACACTTACAAATCCAAGCTACACTTTGAAATACAAGCTCCCTTACAATGAGCAAACCAGGTCATCTTTAATTTTGTCGGAGAGACTGTTCCAAAAGGCGGCAATGAGAGCCTCTTCATTCCAGCCCACTTCGGAAGACAGAGTACGGAATTGGATCACGTACTGGGCGACAGAACGGGTTCCCTGACGCAGACGCAGAATCTCCAAAGAGGTAGAGGTGGTCCGGCGTGGCTTGTCGAAGATTATACGAAACATTGCCATGAATTCCGGGTAATTTGAGAGTATGGGATCAGTTCTCTCCCATAAGGGTGAAGCCCAATCCAGAGCTGGTCCGGTTAGAAGTGAAATGATATATGCGATTTTGGTCCGATAGGATGGAAAGTTAGCTGACTGAAGCTCAAACTGCATCTCGCATTGATTGAGGAACCCTCGGCATTGCTTTGGACTACCATCTAATTTACTGGGTGGCGGTAGTTGTAAACGAGGAACTGGAATCGACACTAGAGGATTAGGTGCTGGCGGATTGGAAGCTGGAACTGGAGTCCGAGATGTGGAAATGGCTGTGTGAAGAGAATCCAATCGACTGGACATATTCTGCATGAACTGTACAATCTGTGCCTGCATGGCCTCCTGTTTATTTAGACGAGACAGAATATCCACAGAGGCATTGCCCCTGGTAGCCTGCTCACTTGCTGGATCCATTGGGCCAGTGCTTACTGTCACACTCGGCGTAAGTGGGGGTTCCGACAACCGAGTTTTGGCTGAAGGGACAGCTACCTGTGAAGAGAGTAAACGAGGCGGCTGAATGTAATTCCTCCTCATGGGGTGGAAGCCAAACTAAGTGTTAACGTTGGCCGGAGGGCATAAAGAAAAGGAGGACTTCATAGGAAGATAACTGTAGGTTTAATGAATAATCAAACTGTACACGAATATTGGAGAAATAGAAGAAACTGGAAGAATTAGAGTATATGGTTAAATGACTTGAAGAGTGAAGCTGAAGAACTCCGGTAAAGATGAACTGAAGACTGTGTTATATGATTAAAAGATGAGGCTGAAGAACTTGAACTTAAAATAAATGTAGACTGTGGTTTGTGATTGAAAGACGGGGCTAAAGAACTTAGACCTTGAATAAATGAAACCTGTGGTTTGTGATTGAAAGACGAGGCTGAAGAACTTGGACCTTGAATAAATGAAGACCTCGGTTTGTGATTGAAAGACGAGGCTGAAAAACTTGGACCTTGAATAAATGAAGACTGTGGTTTGTGATTGAAAGATGAGGCTGGAGAACTTAGACTTTGAATAAATGAAGACTGTGGTTTGTGATTGAAAGACGAGGCTGAAGAACTTGGACTTTGAAGAAATGAAGACTGCTGCGGGAACCGCCGTTAGCACCTGGAGATCCTCTACAACCTGGAACCCCGTGAGCGCTTCCACGAGTGACAACGGACTTAGACAGCAGGACTGCAGCAGCATTTAGGTAACCGATGGATGAGAGCAACCAGGAGCAGGGAACCAGAAGTAACCTGGGAGCACAGAGCTGGAGAACCTTTCACAAGGAGGTAACTTGAAGCACTGGCACTCTCCCTCTGAGCCAGCCCCCTTTTGTAAGAGGAGAACATGCAGGATTGGCTGGACACAGATTGGGAACTTCATAGGTAATACTCTGGTCTCCAACATGGCTGCCTCCAGCACAGGAGACATACTTAGCTGTTAGCACACAGTGTTTCAGATGTATTAAATTAAGACAAACACTGCATGCTAGTTCCAAGTAGTCATATTGAACAAGGGAAATTGAACAGGAAGTCACACCCCCATCACAAGCAGCTACATCTATATAACTCACATGGCAACACTAGGTTAGGTTAACATTACACAAACATCTCCCTTTTTTTTTTTTGTATGCTGCAGGTCTAACATAACTAACAATGCTAACAATGTCCTCCATTACTTTGTTTATTTTGAAACTATAAATCAAGTCTGTCAGGTGGCCGTGAATGACGGCCACTACGAGTAAAAACAGTACGTTGAGTCGGAGATGAATTTCGTTGGGCAGGAGTCTGTATAACTCTAGCGGGTGATAATGATGGACTACCATCCGGAATGTCTGCATGTTCCATGTTCTCATTTTCTCCATATTCAGGTATAACAATATGTGGCCTTTCAAATTCCTGATTCACCATTGGCGCAACCGGCTCCATAATCAAGCCAGGAACGGAATGCCCAACATTCTCATGTAGTATTGTCCCTTCAGCTACTCGCAAATCCACATGATTGCGTCTGTACAAATTACCTTCCACATCCACAAGATATGAGCGTGGTGCAACCTTGCGCACACAGGTACCAAGTCTCCAACGGCCTGTGCGATCTCCAGGAAGGGGCTTCATGCGAATTGGCTCACCAATAGCAAGTTCAGGCAACTCCTTAGAAGATTTATCATACCCCAGCTTAGAAATCTGCTTCCTCTGCTGTAGCACTTTAGGCACACCTTGGACACTCGGATAGAGCAAAGTGCTGGCTACTGGTAAAGATGTCTTAAGTCTCCTTGACATCAGACGCTGTGCAGGACTAGTCCCCATGCCCTCGGTGGGTGTATTTCTCCAATGTAATATGGCCTTCCATTGGTCTGTATTACACTGCTAGCGTTTTTGCACACATTTTTTACTATCTTAACTGCAGACTTAGCTTTACCATTCGATTTTGGATAACGTGGGGATGAAGTAACATGCTTAAACTCCCATTCAGAGGCAAATCGTATAAATTGTTCACATGCAAATTGCGGTCCATTGTCCGAGATCACTCTTTCAGGCTGGGCATAACGTGCAAACTGTGCCTTGCAGTGCTTTATTGTAGTCTCAGATGATAAGTCTGGGAGAAGCTCAATTTCCCAAAAATCAGAATAATGGTCCACTATTAACAGAAAGTCTTTGCCTGCATAAGTAAATAAATCCATGCTGACAATCTGCCATGGACGCACTGGTATCTCATGTGACATCATAGGTTCTTTCTGTTGTGCATAAGCATATTCATTGCACGCCGAGCAGTTACCAACATAGTTCTTAATCTCACTTTGCATGTTAGGCCAGTACAATGTATCTCTTGCTTGTCTGTAGCATGCATCACCTCCAAGATGGCTGGAATGTATGCGTGCCAGCATCTCGGATCTCAAAGATTTTAGTATGATGACTCTTGGCCCCTTGTACAAAATGCCATTCTGTACGCTGATCTCATCTCTAAATGACCAATAGTCCCTCACTATGATTGGTGTCTCTTCTTTTGAGTCTGGCCATCTAGCCAGTACAATAGACTTCAAAATCTGCAGGCTCTCATCAGTCATGGTGTGCTGCTGAACCTGCTGCAGTCGCTGATCAGTGACATTCAGATAATCTGCCTGGTTAATCTTTGCAAAGTCAGTCACTACCGGATGCGTGGTGCACACTGTGATAACTCTGAGCTGCTCCAGAACCCCCATCCATAGCTATTGCTCTACTAAGAGTGTCACTGATATACATCTCAGGGCCTGGCTTGTAGGTGACACAGAGATTGTAATGCTGTAATGTTAACATCATACTCTGAAGTCTTTTAGGTGCACACAGAAGAGGCTTTTTAAAGATGTCAATTAGCGGTTTATGATCAGTCTCCACTGTGATCACGTCCCGGCCGTATAGAAAATAATGAAAACGGGAACAAGCAAAGACAATGCTCAAGCACTCCTTTTCAATTTGTGCATAATTCTGCTCAGTTGGAGTCAATGCTCTTGAAGCAAATGCAACTGGTTGTCCTTCTTGCATCAAGCAACATCCCAGTACGGTTTTACTCGAATAACTTTGTACAGTGACTGGCTTGGTAACATCATAATACTTCAGCACAGGTGTAACTGTGACCAAATGCTTTATTTCCTCCACAGCCTTATCATGCTTTGGAAGCCAGTGCCATATCGAATCTCTGTCCAGAAGCCTGCGCAGGGGTTCACATACCTCTGAGAGGAGAGGCATAAATTTGGCCAAATATGTCACAAACCCAATCAAACGTTGCACAGACTTTACATCTGTGGGCTTTGGCATTTCCAAGACAGCTCTAACTTTTTCAGGGTCAACTTTCAAATCTTCAGAGGACAGGATATGACCATGAAAATTAACCTCTTTCAACTTAAATTGCAGTTTCTTCACACTAAGTCTTAATTTCACTTGTCTGCAACGATCCAATAGTGCTAGCAACTTGCGGTCATGATCAGCCTCTGCTTCCTTTACTGTCCCGCCACAGCCAACCACAAGAATATCATCTGCTATCGGCTCAATGCCGCTAAGTGCAATCAGCAATTCGTGTTGTTTTCGCTGGTAAACCTTAGGTGCTACGGAAACTCCAAAAGGAAGTTTAAGCCATCTTTTCCTACCCCAAGGGGTCCAAAAGGTTGTCATATAGCTGCTTTTTTCATCCAGCTTACATTGCAGAAATGCATCACGTGCATCAACCAGTGGAAAGACTTTTGCTTTGGGCAGCTTATATAAAACATCCTCCAATGTCGGCATAATATAATGAGATCTTCGCAGTGCTTGAGTTAAAAATTTAGGATCAATACAGATTCTTAACTTATCAGGCTTTGCCACAATGACCATATTGCTAATCCAGTCAGTTGGTTCAGTCACAGGTGCAATATGCCCATCTGCTTCATACTAATCAAGCAAAGCTTTCACTTTCGGCTTGAGGGCTATAGGCACATTGCGTGGAGCACACTGGGATGGCGGAACACTTGGATCAAGTTCAAAATGTACTTCCCCAGGAACAGACTTCACTGGCCACTTGAACACATCATCATAGGCCTCTATTATTTGCTCTTTCCTCAATGGTCCAGACAAATCTTGTTCCATCTTATGTAGCTCAGAAGGAATAGTAAATTGCATCAACCCCAAACGCTCACATGTGGAACCTGACAATAATGGTTTCTGGTGGGCCTCTACAATTACAAAAGTAAGCACGTGGGTATGTCCACTAACAATGCATTCTGTTCTGAACCGTCCCAATGATTTCATCAGCTCTCCAGAATACAGCTTCAGTTTAGTGTCACTTGGCAGTAATGGAACTCTAGGAGCGAATTTCATCTGATCTTCCAGACTCATAACATCACATGTTGCCCCTGAGTCTAATTGACATGGTTGCCTCTTATTATTCAAAGTCAGATGTGCAAACCACTTTTGGCCTTCTGATCTTATAGTACCAATACATTCTGTTGAATAAATCACCTCAGCGCTATAGGTATCAGCTCCAGGTGTTTCATCTACTATGTGTACTTTTCCTGCTTTATTCCAGCTCTTGTTTGATAAGCACATTTTAGCAAAGTGATTGGTAATACCACATGATCTACAGGTTTTCCCAAATGCTGGGCACTGCTCTTTTCCTAGCCTGTGCCTATTACCACAGTATTTACACGCCATATATTTGGCTGCTGGTGAGTTCTGCTGCCGATTTGTACACTTTGGGCTATCCAGCAAATCACCCCTGCTGTGTTGTTGTCTGTCTGTAACATTTACATTATCAATCTGTCTATCTATTGCTCTGATTCTCTGGTCAGTGAGCTCTGCTGTGCGACACATTTCAATAGCTGCTGACTGATCTAAATTCCGCTCTCTTAAGAGACGGCGGCGTGTGTTTTCACAATCTCTGCCCAATACTAATTTATCTCGTATAAGTTCATCTTTCAATGTGCCATACTCACAGGTTGCTGCCTTTTCTCTCAGCTGGGTAACAAATTTATCAGTGGATTCACCTTCCTCTTGTTTACTGCAGCCAAAAATATACCTTTCATAAATGACGTTTTTTGCAGGCTTAAAGTATGCCTCCAATGCATCCAAGTTTGCTTTTACATCTGTTTGTCGCTGTGCAGAAAGACTCAGGCTGTGCTTATAAACATGACGACATTCACTGCCCATCACTCTCCTCAGTGTGACTGCTTGCACCTCAGCTGATTTATCATTCAGGCCTGTAGCCAGGGCCGGTTCTGCGGCTTTGCGCGCCCCGGGCGGCAATAGGGGACATGGCTTCATGCAGGGGGCGTGGTGATTTATGCCCCCTGTACAGACTGAAATGTGCCCCCCGCTGCCGCTGTGAAGCCCTTCGTGGAGAGGTCCTTTAATGGCGGTGCGCGATGACGTTATGGCGCACCGCACAGTAAAGGACCTCTCCACGAAGGGAAACTCTAGTTTCCCTTCACAGCGGCCAGCGGCAGCGGGCAGCGGGGGGCACAGCAGCAGCGGATCGTGCCCTGGTGCGGTGCCCTCCGGATGGCGCTGGCACCCTCTGGATGGCGCCGGCGCCCTCCGGAAGGCGGCGCCCCGGGCAAAAGTCCTGCTTGCCCGTGGCAAGATCCGCTACTGCCTGTAGCTAAAGAAAAATCTTCAAACTCTGCTCTAAAGTTCTCCCAGTTGATGCACAAATTGCCACTCATCTGCATCCCATCAGGTGGAGGAATATTGTTGCTAGTTGCCATGTTGGTATACTCCCACTCCAGAGAAGGCAGACAAGTTTAACACAATGGTGATTCAATCCACTTGATATCTATGCAATCCTTATCCTTTTCTTGTCACTGCAGGTCTTCTCATAAGCTTGAGCTGCTGCTCTGCCAATAATCAGCATCATTTGTGGGCTCAGAAACTTCTGACACCATGTTTCAGATGTATTAAATGAAGACAAACACTGCATGCTAGTTCCAAGTAGTCATGTTGAACAAGGGAAATTGTACAGGAAGTCACACCCCCATCACAAGCAGCTACATCTATATAACTCACATGGCAACACTAGGTTAGGTTAACATTACACAAACACACAGCTTTATAAAGGATAAGGAATATACTGCGCTGTTAAATAAATTGTAAATTAGCAGCTCCTATTGGTAGATAATGATAAATAAATATTTGTAGGGAGCGCTTAAATAAATGAATAAATGTACTAAGTGTGATATCTATAATATGTTTGTGCAATACCTGTAAAAGAAAAAGGTTTATTAACTTTTAAATGTTTAAGCTTCTTTTGGAGTGCTTTGTAGTAGGCAGCAGTCCAAGACAAAGGGCTGGAAATAGCCCGAAACGCGTTGGTCGCTCAGTGGACGCTCAGTAAGCCGTATCCATTCCGGAGACAGAGAGGGAAGTGACTGCTAAGATCAGCGCCGCAGCTCTGAAGGGGCGCGCAGTAAAAGTACTGCCCGAGGATAACGATCAAGGGAACCAGCCGGCCAGCAAAGAAGAACAACATCTACCAAAGGTCAGTCAGCTAGGGACAGATAGAGAACGGTGTTTAGAGCTACGACTTTTGCGGCTCCAGCCGCCGGCAATTAACGGGACCCGCCGCTGTCTCACCTGTACGGACTGCTGCCTACCACAAAGCACTACAAAAGGAGCTTAAACATTTAAGAGTTAATAATCCTTTTTCTTTTACAGGTATTGCACAAACATATTATAGATATCACACTTAGTACATTTATTCATTTATTTAAGCGCTCCCTACAAATATTTATTTAGCACACAGCTTTAGCCAGCTTCTGTCTCTGACACACTATACTGTGTCACCACCAGAGGACCTTACCGCAGTGATCCCTGCCGCAGCGCCCGGCTCTCCAGACCCTCGGCCCCCGGCCCTTGGCAGCCGCACATCCGTCCAGGAGGACCCGCCGCCAGCAGCTCCCTGCCACCATAGCCGTGCCAACCAGCGGTGCGGTAACCCGCGGGAGCACCCGATGGAGGTAAGGCTCCGGAGCCTGACAAGGAGGTCCACATACCAGGCCAATTGAGGCCAATCCCGAGGAATGAGAATTGCCTGAACTCTTTCCTTTTTGTGTCTTTTGAGAACTCTTGGGATGAGAGGAATTGGAGGAAACAGGTAAACAAACCGGTAAGTCTAAGGCATCCTCAGAGCGTCTACCTCAACCGCCTGCGGGTCCCTCGTTCTGCAGCAGTAACGATGGAGCTTCTTGTTGAGACTTGAAGCCATCAGGTCTATCTGTGGACAACCCCACCGGTGAACAAGCTGTTGAAACATCTGAGGGTGGAGGCCCCATTCACCAGGATGGAGGTCGTGCCTGCTTAGGAAGTCTGCTTCCCAATTGTTCACTCCTGGAATGTAAACAGCTGAGATGGCCCTTGCGTTGGCTTCCGCCCAGAGGACTATTCTTGACACTTCTCGCTTTGCAACCCTGCTTCTTGTTCCGCCCTGTCGGTTGATGTACGCTACTGCTGTGGTGTTGTCCGACTGCACCTGAATGGCCTGATTCCAAAGGAGGTATGAGGCCTGTATTAGAGCACTGTAAATTGCCCTGAGTTCCAGGATGTTGACTGGAAGAGCAGATTCCTGAAACGACCATGTCCCCTGGAATTGCGCCCCTTCAGTCACAGCCCCCCAACCCCAGAGACTGGCATCCATTGTCAACAGTGTCCACGACTGGGTGTTGAAACTCCAACCCTCCACCAGATGGGAGACTTGTAGCCACCATAGCAGGGATAGCCATGCTTTCGGAGACAGGGTTATATGCTGATGCATGTGTAGGTGAGATCCCGACCCTTTTGTCCAACAAATCCAGTTGAAATGGTCGCGCATGGAATCTGCCGTACTGGATCACCTTGTAGGAGGCCACCATCTTGCCTAGCAAGCGAATGCAAAGATGAATTGAGACCACGCGCAGTTTCAGCACCAACCGGACCATAGACTGAATAGCCAAAGTCTTATCCATTGGAAGGTAAGCCTTCTGAGACACCATATCCAGGATCATCCCTAGGAACTGAATTCTCTGAGACGGTTCCAAGTGAGATTTCTGGAAACTGAGTATCCATCCGTGATCCGCAAGCAAACAAGTAGACAGGTTGATACTGTGCAGCAGCTGTTCCCTGGACACTGCCTTTATCAGGATATCATACAGGTACGGGATTATATTGACACCCATCATGCGCAATTGTGGCATCATCGCCGCCATGAACTCTGTGAATATCCTTGGGGCTGTGGAGAGACCCTTTTAGCCAAAGGGCCTCTCCACAGCCCCAAGGGTATTCACAATGCCGGTCCAGTATCGCAAACCTGAGGAACGCTTGGTGAGGGGGCCAAATTGGGATATGCAGGTATGCGTCCTTGATATCCAGGGACACCAGAAACTCCCCCTCCTCCAGATTCGCTATCACATCTCTTAGAGATTCCATCTTGAATTTGAACACTCGAAGATAAGGGTTCAGGGATTTGAGGTTCAAGATTGGTCGTACAGAGCGGTCCGGCTTCGGAAGAACAAAGAGACTTGAGTAAAACCCCTTTGTGTGCAGCTGAGGAGGTACTGGAACAATAACTCCCATAGAAAGCAGCTTTTGCACTGCCTCCTGTAAGGAAACTCTTGCTACCGGTGAAGCTGGTAAGCCTGACCTGAAGAATCTGAGAGGAGGGAGTTCCTGGAATTCCAGCCGGTATCCTTGGGATATGAGGTCCCTCACCCAAGGATCTCAGCAGGACTCTGCCCATATGTGGGCGACGTGTTGAAGGCGAGCACCTACCTGAGAGGCGCCTTGCTGCTGGGGCCAACCGTCACGCGGAGGGCTTCGTGGAAGAGGATCCAGAGGTCTGGTCCGCAGGTCCAGCAGCCGCTGGTTTATGGGACTTACCGCGAGTTCCTCTAGCAGCATTGGAGGCACCTCTGGCTTTGCCTCTGAATATGGCTACCCGAAAGGACTGCAGGGATGGCCCAGGATAGGGACGTCTAGCAGGAGGCGGGGTAGACGGCAGATATGTAGATTTACCTGCAGTTGCCAGAGATATCCACTTGTTCAGTTCTTCTCCAAACAAGGCATCACCTGTTAAAGGAAGGTTCTCAACCCCTTTTTTAGAATCAGCATCTGCTGACCATTGTCGCAGCCACAGGACTATACAAGCCGATACTACCATAGGAGTGGTACAGCCGTTAATGATACTAAGTTGCTTAACAGCCTCGATCATGAAGTTTTCAGCATCTTGGATGTGTTGTAGTAATGTAACTATCTCTTCCTGAGGTAGTGTAAGCAGCCCCTTCAGAATCTCTTCAGACCATTTTACCATGGCTCTAGAAATCCAGCCACATACTATGGTAGGGTGTTGGGCTACACCCCCTGCAGTGTAAATTGATTTAAGAGTGGTTTAAATCTTGCGATCAGCTGGGTCTTTAAGAGAAACAGCCCCAGGTACAGGTAAAACAATCTTACGTGACAGCCTGGACACAGATTATCCACTGTCGGTGGGATTTCCCAGATTTTTCTATCCTCTGTAGGGAAAGGAAATTAATTTAGCACCTCTGTCTGTTCTTACACCTTATCTGGAAAATAGAGCACCTCCCTAATAGCATAAATGAGGGCCTCAACACCTGGGGACAGGGAATTATCCTCGTCCACCTCAGCACCGCCTTCATCCAACTCTGGTAGTTCAGAATCAGATTCAGATTGCAATAATTGAGGAGAGTGCGTTTATGAGACACCAACGGTGGAAGGGGGGGGGGGGGGGCGAGGAGCATGTCTGTGGTTGGCAGCAGCTAACATAAACGTGTCCATAGATTGTATCAGAGTCTGCCTTTCTTGTTTAGCTGTAGCTAACGCTGAATTAATACTGGTAATCATAGTTTTAAATGATTTCATCCACTCAGGTTCCTGCACAATACTACCCTGTGGAGGTAGTGAGCACTGGGTACACATTAAGGACCCCTGTGAGGAAGGTGTAAACCTAGCCTTGCATAACGTACACACATACTTATTTGCAGACATGATTGAGCAGAAAACACACAGATTAGTATGAAACACAGTGCAGTATTTGTGAGATAGCACACTTATCCCAGACCACCCTGAATGGAGTGACACAGAGAGGATTGGGACCAGCACACAACACCACAGACCAAGCTGCGTGCTGCTCGGTGTCTCTTATGTGTACATTTCCACACAGCGGTTTAACAGCTGACTATGTGCTCCCCCCTTCACTATAACCCCCGGTACCAGTTACAATGGTGATTCAGTGGGTCCTGTGGAGGAGCAGTCTCCGCATGCAGCCTGTCAGATCAGCAGCAGCAGCAAATGGCGCTGTTTAGCCTCTGGTCCTGCTCTCCAGGAAGCCCCGCCCCATAATGGCGCGCAGTCTCTGCAGTTTTGTCAGGAATCGACTCACCAAGCTGACATCTGTCCGCCGCTGCGGACTCCGTCCTGGGTCCCTGCGTCCATCTGTCATCCGCGTCTCTGCCATCAGACGCCATCCTGGGCCTGGGAGCGCTCCTGTGACAGCGGGCGTGTAGCACGCCGCGTTCCCGCTGGGCCGCGGCATGGGCGCCGCCATGACAGCCTCCAGCAGTCAGCATACGGCGGCCAATCTGGTGCTTGGCCGCACCCACTTTTCCTCACTCCACCAATGACTGTGCAACAGGGGGTATATATGAAGCTGCAGGATCAGTCTGCAGGCATCCTGAACTTTGTGTCACTCCTGCGACTCATGTGTAAGGATCTGGTTCCTGATTCCTCCGTGTACCTGGATACCTACCTGCTGTTCCGTGTTCCTGGCTATCTACCTGAGACTCTGTACTCCTGGTTACTTCTCACAGCTCCGTGGAACTACAAGCCCCAGCAATACCTGCTTCCATCTACAGGCTTCACACTCACCACCATCTCTGTGTGCTTCAGCCTAGCAGTAGAGACTGACTCCAGGTGTGTTCCATCTCTCCACCTGTGATACAGCTTGCTTGCTGCCAGTGCCTCATCACCTGCACTGTGGACATAGTCAGACTCCTGCCTCTGCTACCAGGTTTGCCATACAACACCATCTCTGCTGGTTCCATGTTTTAATCTGCTCTGGTTCCCATACCAGAATATTCTCTGCCAAGTTATCACTCATCTGTTATCATCACTACCGGTTATCATTTCATCAGTCACCATTCATTCTGTTACCATAGACTTTCAGCTGCCACGCTGTACAATTGACATTTGCATTTCCTACTGTTATTTTCTGCTGCCGTTTTGTGAACCATCTGTCTAATAAATATCATTGCGCTCATGCGCAGAAACATAATCCAGCCTCCTCGTTTTCTCCCATCCACCTCCACTGACCCACTAGCGCCCCCTCCGGGGACACAGACAAAACCAAGTCTGACAGTAAGTTCAGGATCGATGGACTCGGATGGTGAACGGAGTGTGGGGTCAGAGGCCTTGCAAAATCTGGTCTCCCGTTTGGATGGTCAAGAGGCTGCGCAGCAGCAGATGTTCCAGTTCCTGCAAGGGATGTCCTCCCGGATAGATACACTACAGCAATCCCTGCCTAGTGTACACACTCCTACAGTTCCTGTTACTCCAGCACCTGCCAGTACTGTGAGTCCTTCTATGCCGGCTGCATCAGCTCCAGTGTCACGTCTGCACCTGCCCGTGCCAAGCAAGTATGATGGCAGCCCAAAGTTATGTCGTGGGTTTCTCAACCAATGTGAAATCCAGTTTGAATTGTTGTCGCATAATTTCCCCACGTCAAGATCCAAGGTTGCCTACATCATCTCTCTACTTTCTGGATCTGCTTTTAGTTGGGTGTCTCCTCTGTGGGAACGTGCCGACCCTCTGATTAACAACTATGCAGAATTCGTGTCAACCTTCAGACGGATCTTTGACGAGCCTGGTCGTGCAACATCAGCTTCTGCCGACCTAATCCAACTTCGTCAAGGTACCCGTAGTATGGGACAATATGTCATCCAGTTCCAGACGTTGGCCGCAGAGATTCAGTGGAACAATCAAGCCCTGGTAGCAGCTTTCTGGCATGGACTCTCTGATCGGATCAAGGACGAACTGGCAACCCGCGATCTTCCTGTACAATTGTCCGATTTAATTTCCTTGTGCATCAAGTTGGACTCTCGCATCCGCGAACGCAACAATGAACGTGCTCGGAGTGAGCCACGCAGATCAAGGATGATACCTTCCGTACAGTTCCAGTCTCCACCTTCTGATGAGCCTATGCAAATAAATAGGTTCCGCCTAACTCCTGAGGAGCGGTCAAGAAGACTTCGTGAGAGACTATGTCTTTATTGTGCGGCTGCAGGTCACCAGATTAATTCCTGCACAGTGCGTTCGGGAAACGCCAGATCCTGACTTGTAAAGGAGGAGTCAAGTTGGGATCTTCTAGACAAGCTCCTTCTAATCAAGACCTTATCCTTCCTGTGACTTTAGAGACTTCAGTTGGGCTTCAGTCTGCATCAGCATTAGTGGACTGTGGAGCCGCAGGAAATTTCATCACCCAAGCTGCGGTAAATAAATTTTGCTTGCCTGTATGTGAACTTTCTTACCCAGTCTACATTACCGCCGTGGATGGTAGCCGAATCTCCAAGGGGAATATTTCTCACCAAACTGCACCAGTGGTTTTGGGAGTTGGGTTCCTACACTCAGAATTAATAAAGTTCTTAGTCATTCCTCAAGCCACCCAGGAGATCGTTTTGGGCATGCCCTGGCTCCAGCTACACAATCCACAGTTTGACTGGTCAACGTTACAACTTACTTCATGGGGTTCACATTGCCATCAGTCCTGTTTAGCCCAAGTTTGTCCAATCAAGTCTACTGAAGTAAAAACCCAGTCAAGTCTTCCTGTGGCTTATCAAGATTTCTCTGATGTCTTCAGTGAAAAAGCCGCGGATGTCCTGCCGCCCCATAGAGAATGGGATTGTCCCATCGATCTCCTTCCTGGCAAGAAGCCACCTAGGGGGCGTACCTACCCGTTATCTGTTCCCGAAACTGAAGCGATGAGCGACTACATCAGGGAGAATTTACAGAAGGGATTCATTCGTCCTTCATCATCACCCGCTGGTGCAGGCTTCTTCTTTGTTAAAAAGAAGGATGGAGGACTGCGTCCATGCATTGACTACCGGGGTCTTAATGACATTACCATTAAAAATAGTTATCCATTACCACTCATTACCGAATTATTTGACAGAGTTAAAGGAGCCCGCATCTTCACCAAGTTAGATCTCCGCGGTGCCTACAACCTCATCAGAATCCGGAGTGGTGACGAATGGAAGACAGCTTTTAACACTCGAGATGGTCATTACGAGTACCTGGTAATGCCATTTGGGTTGAGTAATGCCCCAGCAGTGTTCCAACACTTTGTGAACGAAATCTTCCGTGACGTTCTGTATAAATACCTCGTTGTTTATCTGGATGATATCCTCATCTTCTCTCAAGATCTTCCCTCTCATCGTCTACAAGTCCGTGAAGTCCTCCGACGTCTTCGTGAGAACCGGCTCTACGGTAAACTATCCAAGTGTACCTTTGAAGTTTCCTCTATACCCTTCCTGGGATATATAATTTCCGGATCGGATCTCCAGATGGACCCGACAAAGTTGGAAGCCATTGCCAATTGGTCCATTCCAAATTCTCTCAAGTCTATTCAGCGGTTCCTGGGATTTGCCAACTACTATAGGAAATTTATTCGGGGATTCTCCACTCTCATCGCTCCTATTACCAACTTAACTCGGAAAGGGGCAGACCATTCCAACTGGTCAGAAGAGGCTTTAGCGGCCTTCCAGAAAATCAAGCTGGCCTTTATGTCTGCTCCAGTTCTGTCCCAGCCAGATGTAAACAGACCGTTCGAGTTGGAGGTGGATGCCTCTACAGTTGGAGTTGGAGCTGTTCTCTCCCAGAAGGGAACTGATGGGAAAATCCACCCCTGTGGATTTTATTCTCGTAAATTCCTCCCTGCAGAAGCTAACTATTCCGTTGGAGATCAAGAACTACTGGCGATTAAGCTGGCCCTCGAGGAATGGAGGTATCTCCTGGAAGGGGCCAAACATCCGTTCAACATCTACACGGATCATAAAAATTTGCTATATTTAAAGGCAGCCCAGTGCCTTAATCCTCGCCAGTCCAGGTGGGCTATGTTTTTCTCACGTTTTAACTTTAAGCTTCATTTCCGCCCAGGTTCGCAGAATGTTAAAGCTGACGCCTTATCCCGATCTATGGAATCCGAAGAGGAAACGCCTGACTCAGTTCCACATTCCATCCTGAGTCCAGTGGTATTTGCTGCATCTCAAGTCTCCCCAGCTCCTCCTCCTGGTAAGACTTTTGTTTCCCCAGAACTCCGTCCCAAGTTGCTGTCTTGGGCCCATCAATCCAAGTTCACTGGTCATCCCGGTGTTCTGAAAACCTTCAAGTTCCTCTCTGAGACATACTGGTGGCCAAAGATGAAAGCTGACATCAAGGATTTCGTGGCATCCTGTCCTAAGTGTATGCAGCACAAGACTCCTCGTCAGTCTCCAGCAGGTCAGTTACAACCATTGTCTGTTCCTAGTCGCCCTTGGTCACACCTGTCCATGGACTTTATCTCCGACCTTCCTCCTTCTCAAGGATACAATACCATCTGGGTTGTAGTGGACAGATTTACCAAGATGGCCCATTTTGTTCCTCTCCAGGGTCTCCCTTCTGCCCCAAAACTCGCCCAAATCTTCCTACGGGAGATTTTCCGCTTACATGGTCTACCCTCAGAAATAATATCCGACCGAGGTGTACAGTTTGTAGCGAGGTTTTGGAGGGCTCTCTGTTCTGCCATGCAGGTTAAACTGAAGTTCTCGTCATCTTACCACCCTCAGACGAATGGGCAGACAGAGAGGGTAAATCAAGAACTAGAGACATTTTTAAGGTTGTATGTTTCATCTTCTCAGGATGACTGGTTTGATCTGCTCTCATGGGCCGAGTTTGCCCACAACTTCCGCTACCACACTGCTACTGAGACAACTCCATTCTTTGCAGTGTATGGGCAACATCCTCGTGTTCCAGATTTCCAAGAACTCCCTCACATGGATGTTCCTGCTGCCACTACTGCCCTGAGTCAGTTTTCTTCAATCTGGAGGAAGATTCACACTTCTCTCAAAAAGGCCTCCAGCCGGTATAAATACTTTGCTGATCGCAAAAGACGTGCAGTTCCTAGCCTGAAACCTGGGGACAAGGTTTGGCTGTCTACCCGGAACCTCCGTCTTAGGGTCCCGTCCATGAAATTTGCACCACGTTTCATTGGTCCCTTTCCTGTCGAAAGAGTCATCAACCCTGTGGCCTACAAGCTGAAGTTACCACCTTCTCTGCGAATACCTAATGCTTTTCATGTTTCTCTCCTCAGACCTTTAGTCCTGAATCGTTTCCAAAGAGCTCTTCCAGTTGGTCCCAAAGTTCGAACTCAGCGGGGCGTGGAGTTCGAGATTGGCAAGATTCTGGATTCCCGTTGCCGGTATGGACGTCTTCAATACCTTGTCGATTGGTCCGGTTATGGCCCAGAGGAGAGAAGTTGGGTAAATTCGTTGGATGTCCATGCTCCAAGGTTGGTCCGTGTCTTCCATAACACTCATCCTTCCAAGCCACGTGGGTGTTCGGTGCCCACCCTTAAAGGGGGGGGTACTGTCAGGAATCGACTCACCAAGCTGACATCTGTCCGCCGCTGCGGACTCCGTCCTGGGTCCCTGCGTCCATCTGTCATCCGCGTCTCTGCCATCAGACGCCATCCTGGGCCTGGGAGCGCTCCTGTGACAGCGGGCGTGTAGCACGCCGCGTTCCCGCTGGGCCGCGGCATGGGCGCCGCCATGACAGCCTCCAGCAGTCAGCATACGGCGGCCAATCCGGTGCTTGGCCGCACCCACTTTTCCTCACTCCACCAATGACTGTGCAACAGGGGGTATATATGAAGCTGCAGGATCAGTCTGCAGGCATCCTGAACTTTGTGTCACTCCTGCGACTCATGTGTAAGGATCTGGTTCCTGATTCCTCCGTGTACCTGGATACCTACCTGCTGTTCCGTGTTCCTGGCTATCTACCTGAGACTCTGTACTCCTGGTTACTTCTCACAGCTCCGTGGAACTACAAGCCCCAGCAATACCTGCTTCCATCTACAGGCTTCACACTCACCACCATCTCTGTGTGCTTCAGCCTAGCAGTAGAGACTGACTCCAGGTGTGTTCCATCTCTCCACCTGTGATACAGCTTGCTTGCTGCCAGTGCCTCATCACCTGCACTGTGGACATAGTCAGACTCCTGCCTCTGCTACCAGGTTTGCCATACAACACCATCTCTGCTGGTTCCATGTTTTAATCTGCTCTGGTTCCCATACAAGAATATTCTCTGCCAAGTTATCACTCATCTGTTATCAACACTACCGGTTATCATTTCATCAGTCACCATTCATTCTGTTACCATAGACTTTCAGCTGCCACGCTGTACAATTGACATTTGCATTTCCTACTGTTATTTTCTGCTGCCGTTTTGTGAACCATCTGTCTAATAAATATCATTGCGCTCATGCGCAGAAACATAATCCAGCCTCCTCGTTTTCTCCCATCCACCTCCACTGACCCACTAGCGCCCCCTCCGGGGACACAGACAAAACCAAGTCTGACAAGTTTATTTATACTGGCTTACTCCGCTATTTGTGTAAAAAGAGAGTGCGCAACCCCCTTTCTCTTATGTCCTAGAGGATGCTGGGGTCCACATTAGTACCATAGGGTATAGACGGGTCCACTAGGAGCCATTGGCACTTTAAGAGTTTGAGAGTGTGGGCTGGCTCCTCCCTCTATGCCCCTCCTACCAGACTCAGATTAGAAAACAGCTAGGGGAGCTCCTAGAGCTTCTTTAGTTTTATTTTTTTTCTAAGAGTTATTTAGGCACAGGGAGGCTACTGGCAACAGCCTCCCTGCTTCGTGGGACTTAGGGGGGGGAGTAGTGTCTGCCCTGCGGGGTCTGAGCCACTATCTCCGCTGACAGGACACTGAGCTCCTGAGGGTGATAATCGTTAGCCGCCCCAGGCGACCGCTCACTCCCGCAGCACTGTCGCCACCGTGGCGAGCGAGACACCGGCCCCCCTGGCAAGCGGGGAGCTGGTGTGAAGATGGCGACAACAGGGTGGGAGCGCAGTATTAACTGTGCTCCGGAGGCTCAGCGGTACATAGTGCGGCGCTGTGAGGGGCACCCTGAGCCAGCGTCTATACCCTACACTGGTTCCAAGGCTGTCAGGGACCTCGGTAACGCTGCGAGCACAATTCCTCAGGCCAGTATAAAGAAGTGGAGAGCGGGAAGCAGCACCATGTTCAGGGGGCGGAGCTTCTCCTCAGAGCGGACCCAGCAGCGTTCAGCACCATTTTCCTGCCTGCAGATCCTCTACAGTGACGTTGACAGGGAGAGCTGTCCCTCCAAGCAACTCCAGCTATCCTGTGCAGTACCAGGGGGTTGTAGAAGGATGGGGGGGGGGGGGGGGACTGTATAAATACTGTGTAGTCTATTAAGGTACACAGTACGCGCCAGGTAGTTGTATTATAGCTAACTTGGGAAGCACTGTGTGTGGGTTGGCTCCAATCTCTGTGTTTCTCTGTGGCATACTTGGGGGGAAACTGTGTCTGACATTTCCTGTATGTGCAGTGCAAACGCTAAGCCGCCACCCTCTGGGAGTGTATCTTAGCTTAGCAGAGGTGCGAACGAAAGGATAGCAGCGCTGCTACAAAAAAAAATTGTGCAGTTTCAGAGTAGCTGCAGACCTACTCCTACCATGCGATCACTTCAGACTATTTAGTTCCTGTTTTGATGTCACAAACATGCCCTGCGTTCGGCCAGCCACTTCCCCGTTTCGCCAGCCACTCCTGCATTTTTATCTGGCACGCCTGCGTTTTTACACACACTTCCCGAAAACGGTCAGTTACCACCCAGAAACACCCACTTCCTGTCAACCACTAACGATCAGCAATGCAAATGAAAAGCGTCGCTAGACCTTGTGTAAAACTACATCGGCTTGTGTGAAAGTATGTCGCGCGTGCGCAGTGTGCACCATACGCATGCGCAGAAATGCAGATTTTTAGCCTGATCGCTATGCTGTGAACAACAGCAGCTAGCGATCAACTCGGAATGACCCCCTCTGTGTCTTATGCTGCAGAGGACATTTCGTCTCAGGCGGAATCCATTCCATGTACACAGGAATGTAATGCATTGTCTCAGATTCCTGTTGCTGAGCCTGAATGGTTAACCTCTCTTAAGGGAATGGTCTCTCAGATCTCTACTAGGGTAGCTCATACTGAGACTGAAACTCAGGTTTTAAAGACGTCTATGGCAGTTTGGTCAGATACTGTTCCTATTAATTCAAAATCACCTAGCATATACCCACAGAAACGTGCACTTGCCCAAATTATGCAAGATGACACGGATACCGACTCTGACACAACAGACGGTGATGGGGATGTGCTGAGGAGGACTGCATCCCTTGCTAAGGGGGTGCAGCTCATGACTGAGGCCATTAGAGACGTGTTAAATATTACTGACACAACACCTGAGCAGGTAGAGGAGGCTTACTTCACAGATAATAAGAAAGCCTCGCTAACCTTCTCTGCGTCTAAAGAATTAAACGCTTCTGGTTGCTTTCCCCTTCCCTGAGGAAGATAGAAAAAAATGGGAAAACCCACCTATAGTTGACGCATCTGTTTCTAGACTGTCAAAAAAGGTGGGTTTGCCTGTGCCTGGGTCTACCGCGTTAAAAGAACCGGCTGACCGTAAGACTGACACTACACTCAAATCCATATACACTGCTTAAGGGATAGCGCTGAGGCCTACTATTGCCTGTGCATGGATCTCTAAAGCTATAGTAAAGTGGTCAGGAACGTTACTAGAAGATTTGGATTCAATGGATAGAAGTGACATTGAATTATTTTTACGTAACATACAGGATTCTGCTGGGTTCATGGTGGAATCCATGAAGGACCTGGGAACGCTGACTGCACGGATATCTTCCATGTCTGTCTCAGCTTGCAGGGGACTCTGGCTACGCCAATGGTCTGCAGACGCGGAATCCAGGAGAAGTGTGAAGAACCTACCCTACACAGGCTCTATTTGGGGAAGCACTGGATGCGTGGATTTCCACGGCAACCGCGGGTAAGTCACCCTTTCTTCCCTCAGCTACAACTTCTACGAAGAAACCCTTTTCTTCATGTGCATCACAGTCCTTTCGGACCGCTAAGACAAAAAAGTCCAAGCCTCCTACCACCTTCTTTAGAGGTGGGCAGGCAAAATTCAAAAAGCTGCGCCCGCAGGCTTTCAGGACCAGAAACCTGCCTCTGGTTCCTCAAAATCCTCAGCATGACGGTGGACCACACAGCCTGGAGGACGGACCGGTGGGGGCGAGACTCAGGCGTTTCAGCCACGTCTGGGTGTCGTCTGGCCTGGATTCCTGGGTACAGGATATTGTATCCCAGGGGTACAGACTGGAGTTTCAAGAAACCCCACCGCACCGGTTCTTCAAATCAGGCTTGCCAACTTTACTGTCAGACAGAACTGTCCTACAGGAACTATCCAAAAATTGGAAAAGGCAGAGGTCATTGTTCCAGTTCCACCTCATATGCAGAGTGTGGGTTACTATTCAAACCTCTTTGTGGTACCGAAACCAAATGGTTCAGTCAGACCAATTTTGAACTTGAAATCGCTAAACCCTTACCTAAGGGAGTTCAAATTCAAAATGGAGTCTCTGAGAGCGGTGATCTCAGGTCTGGAAGAGGGGGAGTTTCTGGTATCCCTAGATATCAAGGATGCGTATCTCCACATTCCGATTTGGCCTCCACACCAGGCTTATATCAGATTTGCACTGTTAGACAGTCACTATCAGTTTCAGGCACTGCCATTCGGTATCTCCACGGCACCGAGGGTGTTTACCAACGTGATGGCAGAAAGGATGGTTCTCCTCCGCAGGCAGGGAGTGAACATAATTCAATACCTGGATGATCTGCTGATAAAAGCGTCATCCAGGGAGAAGCTGTTGCTGTTCCTTGCTCTCATGACTTATCTGCTCAGGGTCCATGGTTAGATCCTGAACCTTCCAAAGTCACATTTGGAGCCAACAAGGAGATTGTCTTTCCTGGGGATGATCCTCGACATGGAAGTGCAGAGGGTGTTTCTACCGGAGGAGAAAGCGTTGGTGATACAAACATTGGTCCGGGATGTTCTGAAGCCAGCCCTGGTTTCCGTTCATCAGTGCATTCGCCTTCTGGGGAAGATGGTTGCCTCCTACGAGGCTCTACAATACAGAAGATTTTATGCTCGATCCTTCCAATTGGATCTCCTAGACAAGTGGTCGGGTTCTCATCTACATATGCACATGAGGATACGTATGTCACCAAAAGCAAGGATTTCACTCCTCTGGTGGCTACAAATGCCTCACCTTCTGGAGGGCCGCAGGTTCGGGATTCAGGACTGGATCTTTCTAACCACGGATGCAAGTCTCCGAGGCTGGGGCGCTGTTACTCAAGGGGAAACCTTCCAAGGAAGGTGGTCAAGTCTGGATTCCTGTCTTCCAATAAACATTCTGGAACTAAGAGCCGTATACAATGGTCTTCTCCAAGCGACTCACCTTCTGCGAGATCGACCCATTCAAGTGCAGTCAGGCAATGTAACAATGGTGGCCTACATAAACCGACAAGGCGGAACAAAGAGTAGGACTGCAATGTCAGAGGTGGCAAGAATCATCCTCTGGGCGGAAAAGCACGCATTAGCACTGTCGGCAATTTTCATTCCAGGAGTGGACAACTGGGAAGCGGACTTCCTCAGCAGACACAATCTCCATCCAGGAGAGTGGGGCCTCCATCCAGAGGTGTTCACGGAGGTGACAAACCTTTTGGGGTTCCTCAAATAGACATGATGGCCTCCCGCCTCAACAAAAAACTTTGGAGGTATTGCTCAAGGTCAAGAGACCCACAAGCAGTGGCGGTGGATGCCCTGGTAACTCCGTGGGTGTTCCAGTCGGTATACGTGTTTCCTCCACTTTCACTAATTCCAAGGATTCTAAAGCTCATAAGGAGAACAAGAGTTCAGGCAATCCTCATTGCTCCAGACTGGCCAAGAAGTGCTTGGTACGCGGATTTTCTGGATCTACTGCTGGAAGAGCCGAGGCCTCTTCCTCTTTGGGAGGACCTGCTGCAGCAGGGGTCATTCGCTTATCAAGACTTACTGTGGCTACGTTTGACGGCATGGAGGTTGAATGCCAGATATTAGCTCAGAATGGCATTCCGAACAAGGTTATTCCTACCCTGATACAGGCTAGGAAAGGAGTAGTAACGTCTAAGCATTACCATCGCATTTGGAAAAAATATGAATTTTGGTGTGAGTCCAAGAAGTTTCCTATGGTGGAGTTTCAACTGGGACGGTTTCTCCTCTTCCTGCAAGCAGGTGTGGATATGGGCCTGAGGTTGGGATCTATAAAGGTCCAGATTTTGGCCCTATCCATTTTCTTCCAGAAACAATTGGCTTCCCTCCATGAGGTTCAGACTTTCTTGAAAGGGGTTCTGCACATCCAGCCTCCCTTTGTGCCACCTACGATGCCCTGGGATCTTAACGTGGTGTTACAGTTCCTCCAATCGGATTGGGTTGAGGTCAAGTTTCTCACATGGAAGGCTGTCACTTTGTTGGCCTTAGCTTCTGCTCTACGTGTGTCGGAATTGGGGGCTTTGTCTTGTAAGAGCCCCTACTTGATCCTCCATGAGGATAGAGCTGAGCTCCGGACATGTCAGCAGTTCCTTCCAAAGGTTGTGTCGGCATTTCATATCAACCAACCTATTGTGGTGCCAGTTGCTACTGACTCCTCAATTTCATCAAAGTCCTTGGATGTTGTAAGGGCTCTGAAAGTCTATGTGAAGAGGACTGCTCGTCACAGAAAATCGGACTCTTTGTCCTGTATGATCCCAAGAAACTTGTGTGTCCTGCTTCTAAGCAAACTATCTCTCGCTGGATCAGGTTCACTATCCAGCAAACATATTCTACGGCAGGATTGCCATATCCTACATCTGTTAAGACCCACTCTACTCGTAAGGTGGGTTCTTCCTGGGCGGCTGCCCGGTTTGTCCCGGCTTTGCAGCTTTGCCGAGCGGCTACTTGGTCTGGGTCGAACACGTTTGCAAAGTTCTACAAGTTCGATACTTTGGCCTCTGAGGACCTGAAGTTTGGTCAATCAGATTTTAATTACCTACCGGTAAATCCTTTTCTCATAGTCCGTAGAGTATGCTTGGCGCCCGCCCAGCGCTTCGTGATCCTATAGTGGTTACTTAGTTCAGTTCTGCTTAGTTCTTGGTTCTCTCAAAGTTGTCCGTATCCTCAGGCACAGTTTCTAATCTGGTAGGAGGAGCATAGAGGGAGGAACCAGCACACACTCTCAAACTCTTAAAGTGCCAGTTGCTCCTAGTGGACCCGTCTATACCGTATGGTACTAATGTGGACCCCAGCATCCTTTACGGAATGCGAGAAAAGGATTTATCGGTAGGTAATTAAAATCCTATTTTTGCGGTCAGCAGTAGACCGCGAGGTTAAGTGGGGTCACTCTTGTGGTTGGCCCCACTTAACCTCGCGGTTTACCACAGATCGCAAAGTTCCCACCATTGGATACAATGGAGCGCCTATGCGCTACATTGTATCTACAGTACGCAGCCAGACTGACAGTTCAGGCGAGCACAACCAATCAGGAGAAGGCCATGACGTGGCGCTCCCTGATTGGCTGAAGGGACCCTCTTTGACAGGAGTCACTGGGGTCCCGCCAGTCGGGGAAAGGGGATCCATGTGTAAACATGGATCCCCTTTCAGTGCGTGGTCCAGGTAACCCATTTTTTAATTTTGCCAAGTACGTGGATTACAAACAGAAGAGGACCGATCTACACAGAATTTTTTGTGAGTATAATTTTTATTTACAGGTACCCCTGGATTCTACTGGAGAAGAGGACCAACTCTTCGTGTCAACATAGGTAAGTATGTATGAATGTAAGTGTGCATGTATGTAATAAAATTGTACTATCACGGTGTGTGTGTTTTGTTTTTATTTGTATTTGTTTTTTGGAGTAGAACTACAGGTACCAGCGGGCCCGTTTCCCCCCCGCATGCTGGTACTTGTGGTTCTCCAAGTACCAGCTTGCGGGGAAGGCTTGCTGGGACTTGTAGTTCTGCTACAAAAACAATATTCTTTTTTTTACACTATGGCTATCAGCCCCCCATCCGCCGCCCTTGGATGGGGGCAGCCTCGGGCTTCACCCCTGGCCCTTCACCCTCCGGCTCAAAGAGGCCGAGGCTGGTTATGCTTAGGAGGGGGAACCACGCACAATTTTTTTAATCAGTTTTTAACCCATTCTGCACTGCTCACAATGCACACAATGAAGCCCTGCATGGATCTCACAGATCCGGCCGGGATTCATTGTGTTTTGTCAGGCAGTGTTTTACTAATCCCTCCCGGAAAAACACTGCCTGACATTACGAATCACATCGACATCGGAAAACACGAATGTGGAAAACTCGGCAGCTTAGTAAATGACCGTATCAGGATTCAAAAAGTTGCAGTAAAATGCACCCGATACCATTCGAGATCAAACACCCTTAAAAACGGCAAAAACACGAATATTAGTAAATATACCCCCAAGTGTGAGTACCAGGAGGGGTGGGCTGTAGATGGAGAAGGACAATGGAGCCATCAGGACCTGGGGAAGGGGGAGATGGCTGCATCTCATCAGTAACACTAACATTACCTGCATCATTGATTAATTTAAGTGATGGGGTGGGCTTTTCTGTTGGAATTACTGTTCAGAGAAATAGAGGTGGTGGAACTAGTTCCTCCTACCATTATAGGTGGTGGAACTCAGTTCCACCTCGTTCCCACCCACTTTAACCTCTGATTGCGACTGTATCAGTGACGTGCAGTGAGGTGAGGCAGAGCCTTTCCTGTCATACTAACGTATACCCAAGAGTTTTGACTCTATAAAGTGTATGAAAAATACAAAGAATATAATAGAAATATCTTCTATACATTATTCTGATCATTTTTATAGTCAAAACTCGAGTAAAAAGTCTATGGCAGGTGAGGGCCTATCTTTTCCTCACTTCTCTGATTAAAACGCCCCAAATTTCCAGCAGAATATACTGCTGTACCTGTGTATAATGGCCGCATGAACCCTTTGGCTCATATATTGTATGTAAATCTGGCTCTGGTACTACCTAGTGCCTCTTCAGCCATTTACCTCACCGCACATTCCTGGACTGTATCAGTATACCAAATTATGGGGGTGATTCAAAGAAGATAGTAGCTGTGCGAAAAAACGCACATCTACGATCAGAATCAGAGGCATGCGGTGGGACGCCTAGCACAGGGTCCGCCCTGTATGCCATTCCCCCTCCCCCCTGCAGAGTTGCCAAAGCATTGCACGGCAGGGATGCTTTTGCACCCGGTGAGTAGCTCCCTGCCTACTCAGCCTAGCTGAGGAGACAGGTAGCTACCTGCCATGTTTTTTTGGTCGCAGTGGCTGCGTGTGACATCATGCAGCCGCCACGGCCAGACCCAGCAATGGTCCGGACATGCATGTGTTGTCCAGAGTCCAGACCTCACCCCCCAGTGGTGTTCAAACGCCGCTGGCACACCCCCTAACCACCTCTTCCTGTCAATCAGGCAGAGGCGATCACACCAGTGAGATGCTTCCGCATCTCACTGTGTGCGCATGTAGCACATGCGCACAAGACAATGGGCTTCAGGCTGCGATCGCTGCCATTGCAGCGATCAGGTCTGAATTAGGCCCTATGTTATAGTGTTTGGCTGGAAAACACTGTAGCATAACATTTTGTATACAGATACTGATGCGATTACACACAGAATATAGACATGCTGCATTTCATTTTAATCAGCATAAGATACTTGTATGTCCTGTAGGACTGGGGTTTATTTAGGGTGTTTGTTACTTTAAATATGGGACTTTTGGTGCCAATGGGTGACTTTCTCTGACTTCCTATACTAACAGATGCATTACGGTTGGTCTGAAAATATCGGACGTTTTCTAGTCTCAATTCCGCAACTACTCGGATCCGATATGCAGAAGCCAGAAAAAAGATGCACACCATTACACAGCATGAGTTCCAGGAAATAGACGCACATTTGTAATATTTGATGTGGTGCGATATTTTCCCAGGTGGCATTATTGGCTCCCATTTCATCCCGGCCTAGGTAAGGCAATCACAGATTGGGTTTGGATCACATGGGACCTGGCTAATAGGGGATTCCACCTGTTACTGACTCCACCCACTGTGCAGTGGGCGGGTATTTTGCTGCCATCACCAGGCTCCTACCACATAGCACCTGAAACCACGTTTTTGCTCAGGCTCCTACCACCGACACCAGAATACCGCTTGCTGCTGTGTATGCATAGACATGCTGCTGCCACACCTCCTGGTTGGTGTTGGCTGACCCCCACTTGTCACTGACCAGGCACCTGCATTGGTAGCTGGCAGAAGGCAAAACTTGGAGACACTGGGCTCACTCCGGGACAGGCGGAGAACGCATTCCTGGTAATTGCAAAATGAAGGAAGTTGTCTTGAGACAAGATGTTTATTTGCTCAAACTAAGTCTTAAATAAAAGTCACTCCCCTGTTGCCAGGGAGATGCAGCATATAAAGCATGTTTACAGCAGTTCAATCCCTCTTGATGGGTGTAGTATGGTATGCCGGCGGCCGGGCTCCCGGCGACCAGCATACCAGCGCTGGGAGCCCGACTACCGGCATACCGACAGCGTGGTGACCGCAAATGAGCCCCTTGCGGGCTCGCTGTGCTCGCCACGCTGCGCTGCCCACGCTGCGGGCAGGGTGGCGCGCTACGCGCGCCACGCTATTTATTCTCCCTCCAGGGGGGTCGTGGACCCCCACGAGGGAGAATATCTGTCGGTATGCCAGGTGTCGGGATTCCGGCGCTGGTATACTGTGCGCCGGGATCCCGACATTCGGCATACTGAAGACCACCCCTCTTGATGTCACACACACATGGTACACACTTTTAAAGGATGACAGGTCTCCTTTTATCACACTTCAATACACCTGTGGGCATCTCACTACTTTTCCAGGTGGCTACAGCATTAGCATGTCCACTGCATACAAATTTGCAGCTGCGAATGCATTAGTGTCCATCTCTGGGTGGAATTTAGTTGTTTGAAAAATCGGTTGGGTGTCTGTTTTTTCCTGTCTATTAGATAAGAAAAAACAGACACCCAAATGACTTTTCAAACAATTGACTACCCCCCTTTGAGTCAGGCCTTATGTCATTAACATTGTATTGGTCAGAAGTACTAAGCCATGGAGAGATATAGGCCCTCATTCCGAGTTGTTCGCTATTTTTTTCGTTCGCACAAGGTATGAGCAAAATTGCGAACATGTAGCAAAATAGCGAATATCCGTCCTCAACGTGCGTCTGCTATTTCGTACGCAGTATTACATAAAGTAGGCGTATGCCAAATTACATCGCACTAACGCGAACCCATCGCATTACCACCAGCCTCATCGTAAAAATCCTAACTTATCGTAGATTTACACATTCCTGTTAAAATTGCACACGCTTTAGCTAAAAAACGCACAGCAATGGGTTTTTTTTCCTTTAAAGTTAAATTACACCTTTCAGTTTAAACTCCACAAACCTTCCTCAATTACGAATCCAATTAGTGTAATGAATGATAATGGTCATGACCAATTAAGTCTTCAAAGAATACCTGCAGAACACTTTGTAGGCATAATTGGCCATCAACATTTTTTTGCTTTGATTTAAAAGAAATAGATGTAAATGTGCCTGGCCTAATGTTATTTTTTGTTTTGTTTTTTGGTGTAGAGGTGTATTGTGTGAATAAATGTGTTTACATGTTTTTCAAATCAATAAGCTCCTAACTGTCATAAATTATTTTGTTTTGGTGTAATTTAAAATACTAATCTTAAGTAAGATGTGTGAACTGTTTCACGTCACCAATTTCTGCACGCCAATCTGCTGTTCTTTTATAGCATTAATAAACACAACACCCGCATAACTTGAACAACATTTTTTTTTTTATCGAAAAATAACTTTTTTGGGATAAAACAAAAATGTAAAATAAATTTTTAGAAAAATGATTCTAACAATTCAAAATCGTCCAGCACGGCCCTCAAATTGTTTTGAATCCTGGCCACAATTCCTGGCAAAGTTGTGGGATCTCCAACTGCAACATCTGAAATGAAGAGGCAAAATAAACATTACAAACTTACTCACATTACCTATTATACAAGCAAGGCACAAAGCACACTTTAATGGCAAAGGGACTACATCATGGATGTTTGAATGTTAAAACAGTACCATACCAACACACAAGCATGCTCAGCAATGTTTGTTATTGTTAATTTACAAAATTCGAATGTGTACCACACCATGATGTACATTTACTAAGATGGGAGTTCTATTTAAAATGGAACGTTGCCCATAGCAACCAATCAGATTACGCATATCTTCTACAAGGTGCTCAATAAATGAGAAGTTGAATCTGATTGGTTGCTATGGGCAACATCCCATCTGGATTAAAACTCCCATTTTAGTAAATGTAACCCCATGCTGGGATTAATTCACATCTGGAGTGAAGCAGACTTGTATTTTTAGGTGTTTGCCCTGCATCATCACACTGCATATCAACATCTTCAGAAGGACCACATATCGTAGCATGCCCACACTCCATGAAAGCCTGCCTTACAACATAAGGTCAAACAGCTTTATAAATGTATAAATCCTAAATAGTAGGAGTGTAACTTTCACAACACAAATCACTGTGTCCTTAGCCTGCCTAACAAAGTGACTCCTGCGACTTTAATTTGAAAATCTTGCAATACCCATGCACAATTGTAAAAGTAAAACCACACAAAAAGTACCACTCAGGTCAAAATATTTTGCATATAATGTATCACATACAAACCCTGTTGAGCAGCCAAACCTGTCGACATAGTGATTGGCGACCCAGAGTGGCCATCCTCAACATTGCAGATGTAGACACTGTACATATAATGTTCCTTACACAAATGTAAATGCATCATCCATACCATGATGAAGAAGACAAGCATTTAACCTTGACAAAAGATTGGCCACAGTACAACACTGCATTTATTTGAATGTGTCGTTTTTGAACCAAAATTAAAATGAAGGAATGTGTGTGAACTTACTCTCCTCTGCCACTTGCCCACCTCCCTCAAGTGGCTCCGGGGCCTCTGCTGCCCATTCACATGGTGGCGAAGGTGGCTGGCTGGGGGATGGAGGCTGGATGGGTGAGGTTGGCTGGATGGGGGATGGGTGCTGGATGGGGGAAGGAAGGTCTAATTGTGTAAGCGTATGGAAGGGGGAGGTCCTTACAGAGGGGGTTTGTGAATGATAGGGTGGTGGAGTGTTTTTTTGGGACACAGAGGGGGAGGGGGGCAGAGAGGGGAATTGGGAAAGAGAGTGGGATTGGGAAAGAGAGTGGGATTGGACTGGAGAGGGGAATTGGGAAAGAGAGTGGGATTGGGCCGGAGAGGGGGATTGGGAAAGAGAGTGGGATTGGGCGGGAGAGGGGGATTGGGAAAGAGAGTGGGATTGGGCCGGAGAGGGAGATTGGGAAAGAGAGGGGGTGTGGGCCGGAGAGGGTGAGGTGGCTGGAGAGGGGGAGTGGGCTGGAGAGGGTGAGGTGGCTGGAGAGGGGGTGTGGGCCGGAGAGGGTGAGGTGGCTGGAGAGGGGGAGTGGGCTGGAGAGGGTGAGGTGGCTGGAGAGGGGGTGTGGGCCGGAGAGGGTGAGGTGGCTGGAGAGGGGGTGTGGGCCGGAGAGGGTGAGGTGGCTGGAGAGGGGGAGTGGGCTGGAGAGGGTGAGGTGGCTGGAGAGGGTGTGTGGGCCGGAGAGGGTGAGGTGGCTGGAGAGGGGGTGTGGGCCGGAGAGGGTGAGGTGGCTGGAGAGGGGGAGTGGGCGAGAAGGGGAGGGGGCCTGAGAAGGGGCCTGGTGTGGGCTCCCAGCAGCAGCAGCAGCAGCTTGCCGTTGTGTTCGCCCTAGAATGACATATGTAATATTTAGGTTTTAGCATATAAATTTTTTTAATATCAGCATATTCCTATTACTCTGTTCTGTCCTATGTTAAAGAGACAGGGGTAACATTAATAAGTTTGTAAAATGTTTAAACTGGTGATGTTGCCCATAGCAACCAATCAGATTATACGTAAACTTTATTAAGCTGCTTCTATCAGATAATATATAGAATCTGATTGTTTGATATAGCCAACATCACCAGTTCAAAAAACCACCCACATTATAAGAATAAACCCACTGAGCAAGCTATTGGGTTCAGTTGTCAGCCTGTGTAGCAATTATGCAAAACAGCATTCACTTTTGCAGAAGCACCTTGATACACAGTCAGTACTGCTTGCCCTACCCACACACACTGTCATGTGTATTCTACAATAGTTTATTGTAAGTGTGCTAATTTTCACACTCTCACTTAGTGAAAGTAGGCAAAGTTTATGGCAAAAATCTGTTATGTACTGTAATATTTTACTTACTGCGCCTACGTAGGTTACGGATTTGTTGGCGGAGCTCCGCCAACAGGTCCGGTGTACGCCTGCGGAGGTCGCTCCGCCGTCTCTCCAACTGTATGATGGTCCGCCTGCTGCGGACACGGGTCCTTAATAAGCGGCGTACCTCCGCGTAGGCGCTTTACCCTATTTGGGACAAAGGGCCCTGCGCGGCCTACGTGGCGGTCCATCATTGCCACCAGGACGCACAGCTCGCGGCGCGTGAATGCAGCTGCGCGCATCATGGCAATGGCGTTTTCCATATATGGGCTTATATTTATAGTTTGTGGTTGCATGTGATTGGTTGGAAATGTATGGTGTCATCTGTAATAAACTTTATTGATATGTGTACATTGATGTGCAGGACAGTTTGTTTAGTTCTCATGGGCGGTGCGCACCCGCGGACACACACACACATATCATTCCAATATGGCTTATAATCATAAACATATTAGTCTTCACATATATATAAAATAAAAACATTTTTGTTAAAAATAACCATTGGATACAACAATCTTACACAACATACATGAAAAGGAGAATATTACATAATAAAAATGTCCTGAAACAATATAAAATACTCTCAAAACTCACTCAGAAAAGTGCTCACTCAGAAATGTCCACCTTGCTTCAGTAATTTTCCGCATACACCCATGCACAGGCTGCATGCAGGGCGTTCATATAGCCAGTGCAGCAATTACTGGACCAATTAGCATAATATACACCTGCGCGGAATTCCGCACCGGAAAACGCAAGCAGCTATAAATAGCTGAACACTCGTGCATACACACATGCTACCAGCAACATGGCTACTCGTGAGCAGACGGCAGCAGAGATGGACGAGGCGCAGAAGCAGATGGCAGCTTTAGCACACAGAAGCTTAGCACTGCGGAGGCAGATGCTTGAGTTTGCCAATGCTGACTCTGAAATAGCAGGACCCAGTACTATACAAACTCCTTCTTCTGCTACCCAGGAGTTAGGAGTGAATCCCCTGCCAGGCATAGCTAGTGGGGAAACAGAGGGTGATTCTGGACTAGCAGCTCAAACACAAACTACACAAGCAGCTAGTGAAGAGGAATATGGTGATGAAGGTCAGGATGATAGCTCACAGGCTACTGCCAAAAAAAAGAAAAGACAGCCCGCCTTCACTAAGAGGGAGTTACGGATTTTGGTCACACAGGCCATGCAAAAAATACATTGAGGACCCAAAAACATGGGTGCTGCAACCAAAGACAGAATTTGGAGGGACATCACTAATTCTATTAATGAAGTCGGCTCAATAGTCCGCACCTCGCAGGAAGTTCGAAGACGGTAAGTGTATCTTGCCAGTCCATTTTCTGTGCCAAGTATTATTAAAAAGTAACTTAGATGTGATGTTGCCTATAGCAACCAAATGCATAGCATGTGTACTATATATTAAAGCATGTTTTCAAAATTTAACACTACCTTGCCCCTATTTTTCCCCACATATGTAGTTGGGCCGACTTCAAATCCCGCCTGAAGGGCAAGAGGTCTGCGGAGTGGAATGCCTCGAGGGCAACAGGGGGAGGACCAGCTGCCACTGTGGAATACACAGATCTGGAGGAGATAGCGATGGATTGTGTGAGCTACGAGGAGGGGGTTGGGGTGTCTTATATGGACACGGACCTGCCTGAAATACTCCATGTACATGACTTGCCAGGTAAGTTTATACACATATTTTTTAATTTTATAATTTTTTAGATACAAAAGTCTCAAATCGTTTTTATCTACTCTTTTTCCACTCATTCTTCTATTTGCTTTGCACATAACACAGCACAGGGGGGTGAGCAGGTAGAGTCACAGGAGGGTTATGTGGCTGAGGTGGAGGGACCTAGTGTGTCTGGCAGTGTGGGACCACAAATCCCACCCATCCAGATTCCAACTGCCCCCCCCCCCCCCCAACCCTCTGCTATCCCGGAAATCCTGACTGAAATAGCCAGGTATGGTGAGAGCCTGAATGCTTTTCAGGACAGGATGCTCCGAGAGGTATGCCAGATACCTGTCCAGCTCACTGAGCACAGAACCAGTGTGGAGCAAGGTGTAGTTCAACTCTGCCAAGGTCTGGCAGAGATCAGGCAGGGACAAGATCAACTCGCCTCCTCCTTCCATGAACTTGCCAATTCCATTTGGCAAGGGCTCCAGGACATCGCTGTCTCCCTTGCCCACAGTGGCAGAGAGCCAGCCACATCGGCTCCCTCCCCTCACCCTGCCCAGGAAGAACATCCCACTGGGCAGGGCACTCGATGGTCGCTCCGCAGACCAAGCCAAGAAGAACATGATCAGGCGGGGGAAAAAAAGAGAAAGTGATGTCTCTCCAGATGGGCAGCACCCATGTTTTACATGTTGCCTCGATGTATTTTTGTTATTTTGGCTTGTGTGGCCAGAATGCAGAACTCCCTCAAAGTGAAAGGTTTTCTTTAAATTGTAGCCTGTGAGTTATTTGTGCCTACACCTGAGCCATCTTCCTCTTCCTAGCGTGCTGTGTATGTTTGTGTTTGTGTGTTTTTCCGGAATCTACCTCAGTTCCCCTAAAAGTTTAGTCTGGCTGGGGGTTCACTTACTTAATTGAAAACATCATATTTTGTCAGAAGAAGGGGTTACCATAGTACTGGGTTCTGCTATGTGCATTTGCCCAATGCCATCTGCTTGCTGCTATGTCCATCTCTGTATGTGATGCTCATTTGTAGCCATGTTGTGTTGTTGATTTTTAATTGTTTTTGAAGTAAAAAAAAATTACTTTACAATTGTTTGTGTGTTTTATTAAAGGTTATGCACTCATGAAAACTGTGCCCTGTAAACTTGAACATGGCATATTGACATTTGTGGAACAAGGGAACAATCAGAATATTAAGACAAACATTGCATAGTGTAATTTTAAATCTGTATGCCTTGCACAACACTTAATTTACCATATAAAACAAAAAACAAAAAACTTGGGTTACTAGGGGCAACATGCCATAGTATTAGATATGGACACATATCCCCCCCCCAAAAAAAACAGATTAAGTCACATTAAATGTAGGCTGCATTATGGTGCTCATGTTATTTGGTATGTACAAAGGAATATGTCTATGTTGAGAAGATTTAGCTGATGTAGTTTATAAGTTTGTTTAGTCACATTTGAGATTATTCAACAAATAATTAAAACATGCATTTAACATCAGTTCATTTTTATTTGTACAAAAAATACAGTGCATTATTTGTGAGTGTGCCAGATTTGTTTGTGCTAACAATACAAATATGAAGTGGCCATATAATTGCTGTTTGTATTATTTTGTAAGAGCAGTGTTTTGCGATAAATGCTCAACAGGTTAATTCAAATGCTAATTAATTGCTAATTAGAGCAGACACACACTTGTAACAGTACTTCGCAAGTGCTGAGTAGCTGCAGACTCACTCTTCGGCTGCGTCAAGATAGCGAACATTTGTTATGTACTTTTAACATAGGATACGCATTTTTGCCAAAAACACGCCTACTGCTGGATGCATACTCCCACACTAGCCGCCCACTTTAACGCCCATTTCGTAGAATTGCGAAGCCGTGCCTCTGCCACGCCTCCGTCACTCCCCGTTTTCGTTTGTGTATTACGAGCAGCTTTTCTTATAGTAATTCTGCACAAGTGTCGTATCGCTATCTTTGCGCATGCGTATTTCTGCTTTTGCGCTTGCGCAGTTTGAGGTTTTCTTGCCGTTTGCGATGCGATGATCCGCTGCGAACAACTCGGAATGAGGGCCATAGGGCCTAATTCAGATCTGATCGCTGCAGCAAATTTATTGGCTAATGGGCAAAACCATGTGCACTGCAGATGGGGCCTATATAACATGTGCAGAGAATGTTAGATTTGGGTGGGGTGTGTTCAAACTGAAATCTAAATTGCAATGTAAAAATAAAGCAGCCAGTATTTTCCC
This sequence comes from Pseudophryne corroboree, assembly GCF_028390025.1. Classification (NCBI taxonomy): domain Eukaryota; kingdom Metazoa; phylum Chordata; class Amphibia; order Anura; family Myobatrachidae; genus Pseudophryne; species Pseudophryne corroboree. The sequence continues at coordinate 725,883,867 of NC_086445.1, forward strand.
TGCACAGAAACAAAATAACCCACCCAAATCTAACTCTCTCTGCACCTGTTACATCTGCCCCACCTGCAGTGCACATAGTTTTACCCATTAGCTAACAAATTTGCTGCTGCGATCAGATCTTAATTAGGCCCATAAAGTGGAGAGAGAGAAACTGGCAACCAATTAACTCCTAACTGACATTTTTCAAACACAACCTGTAACATGGCAGTTAGAAGCTGTTGGCTGGTACTTTATCTCTCTGCAAAGCTTAGTACATCTACCCATAGGAAAGATTCAGGGGTGGGGGTAGGAACCAAGGAACGTGCACCCCTCTCATTTAGGAGCTTTTTTTGTTTTATTTTTAATTGTGCACTGCACATTGCACGAACACACTAGCCACCAGGATGAGGCTGTATTCTGATTTGTGGGCTGGGCTTGATCCGGCTTTGCCTGTCACCCTCTCCCTAGCTGTCTGCAGTAGTCCGCTAGGGTAGAGGGGGATCCATGGAGCAAGGAGACAGATGATGCGGGTGGGAGTGGGGGTCAGAGCCGAAGCCGCCAAGGCCGCTGCCGGGTGTTACATCACCAGCAGAGTGATGGAGCAAGACGGACCTGCCACCTGCTGACAGATACGTGCAGAGGTTGCAGTGCAGAGATGGTGGAGCTGGGGACTGAAGATACCAGACGGTGCGGGTGCAGGAACACTGGGGATGGGCCACTCAAGAGGCTGCTGTGTGATTGTGCGTTGCTGCAGCATGTGTGCAGGGTAAGGCAGAAATTAAACAGCAGCACCTATGTACTCCCTACACAGTGTTTGCCTAGCTCATTGTCCCCACCACTACTCACTCCCCATCCCAGTGTCTCCCATCACGCCAACCCAGTGTCTCCCGCCTTCCCTCCCCAACCAGCAAACTGTGCCCATCTCACTGCCCTCCCACTCAGAACCCCCCAGCCAGTCCATGTGACACTGATCCCCCCTCATTCAGCCCAGCGTTTACCCCCTCGCACCCCTACCTCACTACCCCTTTCCCATCCTGACCAGTGCCTCCCCATAGTGACCCCTCCCCATCCAGCCCAGTGTCCCCCATCATCACACTGACTCCCTCATGCCACTGTCCTGGCAGGAGCATATCGATAAATTGACCTGAAAGGTCATTAATTGCCTATTACTGTGATATGCAGTGATAAAGAATAATCATTTTGCCACCAATGATAAATGGGTCCCTGTTTCTGTATGCCCTTGAAAAATGGAAAAAATATTTTTTATGGGTAATTTGTTTAAGAGATCTGAACATGATGTAAGAGTGATCTCATTTATTTTATTAACCCTTGAATAAAATAAAAAATATTTTTTCAATAAATTTTCTTTTCATATTTTCACCCTTGTGTGATTTACAATGGATTTGTTAAAACTTCCTATTGATAGGTAATATTGTATTTCTAAAAATGTATTTCATGTATTTAAAAACGGTCACTGGTGATACACAGTTACTGTTGATGTCTACAGACCCTCTGTAGATTTTCTGTCTTGTATGTCTTATTGTTAATAATATCTTAAAAACCTCATAGAATAAAAGTTAAGTTTTAAATTTTCATATAACACATATACACAATAAAAGAGTGCGCCATACAGTAAGACTTCTTTAGAGGATGGCCCACTAGTGGCTTTTCTCTATATTTTCTTCTAAGTTACTGTATCATGCTTACTGGCGCACCTCCAGCTCATCATATAGGAGTTTGGGTCGTTAGACCGATTTAAATTTATCTTTCATAAGGCTGGTTCAAATGTTTCATTATTTACATAAGCTTGTACATAGCCCTTTAGACTAAATGTCTTCTTTTGATAACATTATTGTGCATGCACTAGCAGTATTAACGCTCTCTCTCTCTCTATATATACATATATATATATATATATATATATATAAAGTAGAGTGACCAGATTATCCCTTTTTTCCTGGAATGCAAAAGGGGCCAGGCCCAGCACTCTCTAATGGTTAGCCAAGCCTCTGTGGTGGCTGGCCACATCCCCTGTGAGGGCTGGCAGCACCCCTAAGCATGGTTCCCTACCATTGCATTCCCCTGTTTGGCCCTTCACGCTGCAGTCCGACACTACCTGTTCTATTAACTTGCCAATACAAAAGTGTCTAAGCAAAAAGTTGATTTTATTCTATGTATGTACAGTACATTTGTCATTTTTGTATTACATAAAAGCATAATTAGGGGTAAATTTACTAAGACGGGAGTTCTATTTAAGATGGGATGTTGCCCATAGCAACCAATCAGATTCTGCTTCTCATTTATCTAGCACCTTCTAGAATATAATACCTGGAATCTGATTGGTTGCTATGGGCAACATTCCATCTTAAATAGAACTCCCATCTTAGTAAATTTACCCCTAAGTCTCATTTTAAATTTATCTTCGTTCTTGCTTTTACTGTGCTGCTTTTTCCGAGAATAAATAAATATGCCACATTTCACCTCGGCTTTGGTAACAACAAAATTCTTTGCAAGAGAGTTGCTGATAAGTTAAATCAGCGTTTCTGATGTGTGAGTCAGTGATGAGCTGTACCTGAACTCTGTTCCTTTGTTTAATGACATATACAGGCTGAGCATCCCATATCCATATATTCCGAAATACGGAATTTTTTGAGTGAGATAGTAAAACCTTTGTTTTCTGATGGCTCAATGTCCACAAACTTTGTTTAACACGCAAAGTTATTAAAAATATTGGCTAAAATTACCTTCAGGCTGTGTATATAAGGTGTATATGAAACATAAATACATTCTGTGCTTAGACTTAGGTCCCATCACCATGATATCTCATTATGGTATGCAATTATTCCAAAATACTGAAAAATCAGATATCCAAAATACTTCTGGCCCCACTCCCAAGCATTTTGGATAAGGGATACTCAACCTGTACTTGCTGCCCAGTTACTTAGATTAGGGGTAGATTTACTAAATCTTCTAAAAATGAAAAGTGGTGTTATTGCCCATAGCAAACAAAAATCTTTTCTTTAAATTGTCATTTTTTTCCTGCAGTGACAGAGGACTTATTCACTACTACTGTATATAAGAAACATTGTTTCATTACACTATTAATAATTCTTCCTTCACTTATCTGATACAGTTATATTTAGAATGAAACATCTGCTATCTGAAGGCTGGCCATATTTTAATTGTAATATGCATACAGTGAATAATGTTATTTGTTATAATATCCATTGTAAATCCTATGATTTGCTCATATTGTCACCTTAGAACAAACCATTACAGTTAAAATTATTACTGCGTACAAATGCCATACACTGACAACATATAACAGTATTTTACATATGTCTTATCATATTTATTAGTGCCGATTATTTTCCTGAATTTCTGTATACCAGACATTCCCACCATGGCCCTAACTGTGTGGAGTTTGTATATTCTCCCTATGTTTGCGTCAGTTTCCTCCAGGTACTCTGGTTTCCTCCCACAATCTAAAAATATACTGGTAGATTAACTGGATTTCAACAAAATTTACCCCAGTGTGCGCATGTATATGTGGTAGGGAATATTGGGGGTCATTCCGAGTTGATCGCTAGCTGCTTTCGGTCGCAGCGTGGCCATTAGTTGAAAAAGCGGCACTTCTGCGCATGAATACGGGCCGCAGTATGCACGCGCAAAGTACTTTCACACAAAACTATGCAGTTTTACACAAGGGCGAGCGACGCTTTTCTGTCGCTGTGTTGATCGGTAAGTGATGACAGGAAGTGGGTGTTTCTGGGTGGTAATTGACCGTTTTCCGGGAGTGTGCAAAAAACCGCAGGCGTGACAGGTGAAAACGCAGGCGTGCCTGGGGAAACGGAGGAGTGGCTGGCCGAACGCAGGGCGTGTTTGTGACCTCAAAGCAGGAACTAAACTGACTGAACTGATTGCAAGGTAGGAGTAGGTCTGGAGCTGCTCAGAAACTGCATGAAAATTTTTACGAGCAGTTCTGCTAACCTTTCGTTTGCACTTCTGCTAAGCTAAGATACACTCCCAGAGGGCGGCAGCCTAGCGTTTGCACTGCTGCTAAAAGCAGCTAGCGAGCGATCAACTCGGAATGAGGGCCATAGATTGTAACCTCCACTGGGGCAGGGATGATGTGACTGGCCAGCTATTCTCTGTAAAGCGCTGCGGAATGTGTGTGCGATATTGCACATTGGGGGTCATTCCGAGTTGATCATAGCTGTGCTAAATTTAGCACAGCTACGATCATCTTCCCTGACATGCGGGGGGGGGGGGGGGGAGGGGGACGCCCAGCACAGGGCTAGCCCACCCCACATGTCAGTGCCGCCCCCCCCCCCCCCCCCGCACAAATACAAAAGCATTGCACAGTGGCGATGCTTTTGTATTTCTGGAGTAACTCCCGGCCAGCGCAGCTCCAACGGCTGGCCAGGAGTTGTTCGTTGCTGCCGCCGTGGCCCGCCCCCCCCAACGGTCCAGCGATGGCCGCCCCGCGCACACTAAATGGCGGCATAACACCGCTGTCCAGGCCCTCCCGCCCAGCGACCGCCTCTGTCTCAGAGGCGATCGCTAGGCAACGATGACTGCCATGCGCCGAATGCGCAGTTCCGACCCGATCTCTGCACTGCGACAAACTGCAGCGAGCGATCGGGTCAGAATGACCCCCATTGTTCTTTGTCATCAGGCATTAGCATACAGAGCCATAACTAGACATTTTGGTGCAATGTGCCAGAAAGAGAATTGGTGGCCCCTCCCTCATAATATTCATAATAGGGACCAAGCACACTGAAGATGCGCCATAAATATAGGGGTGTGGCTTCATGGGAAGGGGCGTGGCTTCATTGAGAAGGTGCCTTGCCACAGTATAGTACCAATTCACATTACACTGCACAGTACTACCCCTTATACACATTGGGGGTAATTCCAAGTTGATAGCAGCAGGAAATTTTTTAGCAGTTGGGCAAAACCATGTGCACTGCAGGTGTGGAAGATATAACATTTGCAGAGAGAGTTAGATTTGGGTGGGTTATTTTATTTCTATGCAGGGTAAATACTGGCTGCTTTATTTTTACACTGCAAATTAGATTGCAGATTGAACACACCCCATCCAAATCTAACTCTCTCTGCACGTTATATCTGCCTCCCCTGCAGTGCACATGGGGGGTCATTCCGAGTTGTTCGCTCGTTATTTTTTTCTCGCAACGGAGCGATCAGTCGCGAATGCGCATGCGCAATGTCCGCAGTGCGACTGCGCCAAGTAAATTTGCTATGCAGTTAGGAATTTTACTCACGGTTTTTTCTTCGTTCTGGTGATCGTAATGTGATTGACAGGAAGTGGGTGTTTCTGGGCGGAAACTGGCCGTTTTATGGGTGTGTGCGAAAAAACGCTACCGTTTCTGGGAAAAACGCGGGAGTGGCTGGAGAAACGGAGGAGTGTCTGGGCGAACGCTGGGTGTGTTTGTGACGTCAAACCAGGAACGACAAGCACTGAACTGATCGCAGATGCCGAGTAAGTTTGAAGCTACTCAGAAACTGCTAAGAGGTGTGTAATCGCAATTTTGAGAATCTTTCGTTCGCAATTTTAAGAAGCTAAGATTCACTCCCAGTAGGCGGCGGCTTAGCGTGTGCAAAGCTGCTAAAAGCAGCTTGCGAGCGAACAACTCGGAATGACCCCTATGGTTTTGCCCAATTGCTAACAGAATTCCTGCTGCGATCAACTTGGCATTACCCCCATTATGCCAGGTGGAGTGTCCTTATACACATTATGCCAGATAGATACACATGACAGGTAAATGCCCTTTTTTGCACATCGCACACAATCCTGATTTAAACTCATCACTAATTGTGAATCTACCATAGATATACATACATCTAGTGTACAGTAAGGTAGTGTGTGCAAACTCTGTTATTGTGAGGCGTATAGAGTGCAGGGCCTAGGTACTTTTCAGGGAATGCGGCCTAATCACAGGAGGCATTGCCATGCACCCTTAATAAAAATACAGTAAAAAATGGTATTTTAAGCGACTCCCTGGCCACACTGCAGCCCAGCACATAGCAGCATGTGCGCATGTGCTGGGCTGAGGAGAAGAGCTGCAGCTTCTGCCCCTCCATCAGACCTGGGCCTGGGTAATTAGTACCCTCCCCCCTCTCTCGACACCACTGGATCTACTATGAAACTGATGAAACTTAAGTTTCAGGGCCCCTAATCCCAGAGGGGCTCATTTTCACCTATTGTTTTCATGCACTGTGTGGTTCTATCATGTCACCAATAAAACCATTATAAACCAGGCTTCTAGTACAGCATAGCTGCTATTACAGCTTGGATGCGCATCGCTTAGTACAGCGGAAGTTGCTGGGAGTTGTAGTCTAGATCTGTGGTTAGTGCTCTGTAATTAGTGTGAAACATATATTCATTTTAAACTACAGTTCTTGACAGCCTGCAAAACTTCTTTTTGACATTCCCAGGAATGGCGGAGCCTGAGAGGGCCTATCCTAGGAAGAAGGCTGGGCGCAATGAAAGGTGAGGAGCCAGTGGCGTAACTAGAAATTTTTCTCCCCCTAGCCAAAAAATTCTCTGGCGTTCCCCCTCACCCCCCCCCCCCCCCCATAACTGGCACTAGTAAAGCGATGAACCTATTATGCCACACACTGCAATGCCCCTGAGACATTATACCACATACCACAATGCCCGTGATATAGTATGCCACACACCGTAATGCCTGACACATTATGACACACACCGCAATGTCCGTGATACATTATGCCACACACTGCAATGACCCTGAGACATTATACCACATACCACAATGTGCCCGTCATATAGTATACCACACACCGTAATGCCTGTGACACATACCGCAATGCCCGTTATACCCTATGCCACACACCGCAATGCCCGCTATACTTTATGCCACACTGCAATGCCCCTGAGACATTATACCACATACCACAATGCCCGTGATATAGTATGACACACACCGTAATGCCTGTGACACATTATGACACACACTGCAATGTCCGTGATACATTATGCCACACACCGCAATGCCCATTACACATTAAGTCCTACAGTAAGGCTTCTAATTACTTTTAAATTACCTGCTCGTTGCCAGGGGTTTCATGCTCTTGGTTCCATGCACGGTGCCAGGGGTTTTCATGCTCAGGGTGTCATGCTAGTTGCCAGGGGTTTCATGCACTGGGTGTCATGCTCGTTGCCAGGGGTTTCATGCACTGGGTGTCATCCTCGTTGCTAGGGGGTAATGCTTGTTGCTAGTGCTGTGCTCCCAGTGCCACATATGCCCCCAGTGCCAGATATTCCCCCACAGTGCCAGGTACACACATGCCCCCAATGCCAAATATGCCCACCTCCCCAGTGCTAGGTACACATATACCCCCCAGTGCCAAATATGCTCCCCCAGTGCCACATATGCCCCCCTCCCCCGAGTGCCAAATATGCTTCCTCTCCCCCAGTGCCAGGTACAACTCTCCCCCGCTGTTTTGTAAAGGAGGTACAAGGAGGGCACAGCGCGCGCCTCCCCTGTGTCCCTCCTGCGTCTCTCGCGTGTCTGTTAAATGAAGTGCCGGTTCGTGAGCCAATCAGAGCTCACGAATGGGCACTTCATTTAATAGACACGCTGGAGACGCAGGAGGGACACAGGAGAGGCGCGCGCTGTGCCCTCCGTGTCCCTCCTTCACAGCAGAGATCAGTGGCGGCTAGTGCGCCCCGCAGCCCTGCGCTCCCTCATCTAATTAGGTTATTTTTCTAGTGCTGAGCAGTGTGTGCTGTCAGGTTTTTATCGAAGGGGGGAGGAGGTAGAGAGTGCTGTGAGGTAATTAATGAAGTGGGGGTTCTGATAGGTGAATATTGTTGTCTGCCATTTGGGCCTCAAGGTCCTTTTAAGGGCAGCAAGGCCCTTTGGACCTTGTTGGATGTTGCCCTATTAACATAACAATTCAAGCTTCAGGGCCATAAAATGTAGGTCCACCACTGAACGTGTCATTTACTGGTGTAATATTCAGTGTACTTGAGGTCAGTTTATGGTGTAGTGTGTGTAGGTTCAATTTGTAATAAAATGTAGTGTGCTTAGGCATACCTCCCAATATGACCCTCTCCAGGAGAGACAGAATGCTCTGTTTCTGGATTTTCCTCTTAATTTATGATTGCCATCACCTGTGCTGAAACACCTTTCTTATCCATCAATCTGTTCAATACAAGTGCCAGCAATAATTTTATTTATATAGCGCTTTTTCTCCAATAGGACTCAAGGTGCTTAACAGATACATAGCATAATATAGTACAGAAAATAATGAAGTACAGAACAGCTTTTCATAAAATACAGAAGCATGAAGATACTAAAGGGCAGGGCTTAAAGTGGTCCTGGAGAGGTGGCGGAACTCATTTGCCCGGATACCTGCCCCCCCCCACCCCACATTAAGCGGAGCCAAAGACAGTGCTAGTGTTTTCGGCACCCACCTGCAAACTGTAAATTACAGTAGTGCCCTACTTCCCAAACTTTATAAAGGGACATTGATCTCACAAAGAAGCAGCATGGTCACATAATAGTACCCCCAATTCAAATTACACCACACAGTGGCACAATCTTATCCACATTACACCGCATATAGTGCCCCTGATTCATATTACACCACATAGTAATACCCCCTATTCAGGTTACGTCACTTAGTAGTGCCCTTTATTCACAATGAACTACACAATGGTACCCTTTATTCATGTTATGCCACACAGTTGTACCCCTTATACACAATTCCCACAGTAGTAGTGCTCTTTACACATAATGCCCACAGTTGTAGTGCCCCTTACACATAATGCCCACATTATTAGTGCCCCTTACACATAATGACCACAGTAGTGCCACTTATATACATATTGCCAACAGTAGTGCCCCTTATACACATCTCTGCCTGTCACTCCAGCAGCTCACCGCCTGTGTCCCTCCAGCAGCTACCCCACCTCTCTTTTCCATCCAACACCCTCTCATCTTGTCTTCAAGATGCACAGAGCCTGCTCCTCTTTGTGGCTCCTCTTCACTTCAGCAGCAGTGACAGCATGACATAACATACACGTACTGGAAAATGAAGCCACTTGGACCTGAGGAGGGGATGAATGCTGTCCAACAGACACAGTGTGTGTGAGTACCAGGAGCGGTGGGCTGTAAATTAAGGAAGACCATGGAGCTACCAGGACCTGAGGAAGAAGGAGGTGGCTGCAGCTCATCAGTAACACTAGCGCCGCCTGCATCATCTATTGATGCAAGTGATGGGGCAGGTTTTTCTGTTGGAATTACTGTGCAGGGCAATGGAGGTGGTGGAACTAGTTCCCCCATATTTACAGGTGGTGGAACTCAGTTCCACCTCGCCCCCCCCCCCAACTTTAACCTCTGCTAAAGGGACATTATGGAAATGTTTGAGTAAACAGGAATGTCTTGAGTCTACTTTTGAAGGATTCTATAGTTGGGCCCTCTCGCACTGTGTGGGGAAGTGAGTTCAATAAAGTCGGAGCCACAATAACTAAAAGCTCAACCCCCAGATGAATTACGGGAGATTCTAGGTACTGCTAAAAGTCCTTCATCTACAGATCGCAGTAATCGAGTGGGGCAGTATGGGATCAGAAGCTGCTTCAGGTACCTTGGGCCTTGGTCATGTAATGCCTTGAAATTCAGTAAGTCATCTTACAGGCAGCCAGTGAAGGGAGTAGAGGATGGGTGTTATGTGGCTAGAACGGGGCTGGTTGGTTAACAGCCTGGCAGCTGTATTTTGCACCAGCTGTAAGCAGTGCAATTTTTTGCTGGGAGACCAAAGTAGAGATTACAGTAGTCTAATTGAGATGATACAAATGCATGTATGACTTTTGGCAGATCATCTGAGGGAATTACTGTAAGTGTTTGATTCTGGCTATGTTCCTTAGGTGAAAGAATGAGGATTTGATTGTGGCTGATATCCGATGTTTAAGTGTCAAGCCACCATCCAGGACAATGCCAAGATTCCACACACGATCAGTGGTTTGTAATTCTAAATCCCCGAGTGTAAGTCCAGTTGGTTGGCTATGCTGCAGTCTTGTCCTTTGATGTTGCAGTCCTATCATAACCTCTGTTTTATCTGGGTTCAGTCGCAGCCAACTGGCGCTCATCCACTTCTGGAGCTCAGCTAGACAGCCATTTAGGGTTGCTATTGGGTTATCAGTGCCCATAGCAAAGGACAAGTACAGTTGTGTATCATCTGCATAGCAGTGGTAGACCAGGCCATGGCGCCTGATTATTTCACCCAGCGGGAGCATGTATACTGCAAAAAGCATGGGGGATAGTATAGAACCTTGTGGGACACCACATGGCAATGGCACTGATGGTGATGAGTATACTCCAGACGATACGCTCTGTGACCTGCCTGTGAGAATCGATTTGAACCAGCTAAGGACTGTGCCATCCAGTCCACAAAAATGTATCAGTTGCTCATTCAGAAGCCCATGGTCCACGGTATCAAATGATGCAGTGAGATCCAGAAGGATTAATATTGAACAGTCACCTCTGTCTCTTGCCATCAGAAGATCATTTTACACACACCAGGGCTGTTTCAGTGCTACGTCTACTCCTGAATCCTGATTGGAATGGATCATAAATATTATGGGTTGTCAGGCGGGTTTACAATTGATATGCAACCACTTTCTCAATTACCTTTCCTAAGAAAAGAAGGTTTGATACCGGTCTGTAGTTGGTCATGCAGTCGGGATCTAAATTAGGTTTTTTAAGACATAAAATGGGAAGTCCAGGAGCAGAGAATTTTGTCCCTCTCGGAGAGGGTCATGTTTGGAGCCTCCCAATGGGAGGTATGCTTAGGGGCAGTCTATGGTGTATTGTGAGTAGTGTCTGACTCTGTATGTGAGCAGTTTCCCTCCCCAAAAGCAGGCAGAGGAGTATATTCAATTGATGCATATGCACTGTTTGAGCAACTGAGACTTCCGATGGAAAGGATCTGACATCTGAGTATTCAATGAGCGGCCAAATCTGACAGAATTTGGCCGCTCACGACAATGCCAATCCGACTTTTATTAAAGCTGGATTGACATGGGGGGCAATTCCAAGTTGATCGCAGCAGGAATTTTGTTAGCAGTTGGGCAAAACCATGTGCACTGCAGGGGAGGCAGATATAACATGTGCAGAGAGAGTTAGATTTGGGTGGGTTATTTTGTTTCTGTGCAGGGTAAATACTGGCTGCTTTATTTTTACACTGCAATTTAGATTGCAGATTGAACACACCACACCCAAATCTAACTCTCTCTGCACATGTTATATCTGCCTCCCCTGCAGTGCACATGGTTTTGCCCAACTGCTAACAAAATTCCTGCTGCGATCAACTTGGAATTACCCCCTGATTTGGCAGCAGCTTCCGATAAAACACGCATTTTTCGACAAGTCGGAATTCCTGTCTTGTCAGAAAATCTGAGAGGGCATCAAACAGGTCGGAACCGCTTCCGAACTAAAAAGGTCGGAAACTGCCGTCTTTCCGACAAGACGGCAGTTTCCGACAAGAATTGAATACACCCCTTAGACTTCATAATGTTGTCAGACACTCACCAAAGTGCTACTTTTTTTCTCATAGCATTGCACCTGCCTGTCCACAACCTGGACATTCAAACACTCTGCAGCCCATGCTCCATATTCATGAAACAGACAAAAGAGGCTGCATCCAGAAGAGGGATTACACAGGGAGCGGGAACTAATTCCCAATCTGCCAGCTGGCTATTAAAAGTAGCAGGGGGTATGTAGGTGGAGATGCGCAAGTATGAGTGTTAGAATACATGCATGCGAACAGGTGCACAGTGCTCTTTACCCCCTGTACACACATGGCTGCACAGACCTGGTGGGGAGAGAGGGGGCAGAGTCTTGTTGCCTCCCGTAGCCAGTCATATACTCACAGAGGGTGGCTGCCGGCAAACCCTTGATCGGTAAAATTGTACCAGTGGGTGGATGCAGACAGTGCGCCCATATGGCCAATGCACCTTGCTATGCTCACCATCCGCACCACCCCAATTACGGCCCTGCCTACATACAGTGACCTTTATTTAATTTATGAAAAACCTGCATATGCACTGTTTGAGCAACTGAGACTTCATTAACGGTAGTACCAGGTTGTTTGATTAATGTTGTATTACCTGTATACTTGATTATATGGAATTTTAAGACATCCCTGTATGAGCATTTTTTCAGCAATTGAGACCTAAATAATGGCCCTATTAAATGATACACCTTATAGTTAGTGGACTAATCTCTAAAGTGATCAAAATACTACATCATTGTTTGTTTGTGATTTTTATATATATATACACACATATATATATATATATATATATATATATATATATAAAAAAAACACAAAAGTATCTTTATCTTGCGCCAACTCAGGAGCGACACACTGGGAGAGATCTTTGTTGGGAGACCTCAAAAACATACAAAGAAAAACACAGATTCCCAAGTGCGCTAATAATGAAGTGTGATTACACAGTTCTTCCAGCGTTTATTTCGTCGGAAAATGTGGACTGGAGGATGTTAAGATCTGGGGACCTGGAACAGACACCCCTCACCAAAAAGTCACCCAAACAAGAGGCCAACAGGCCAATTAATAAAAAGTTATTTTAATAACATATGATAAAACATATGAATTTTGATACACAGTTCAAAATATAAAATTATATCCATAAAATACAGCCACAACCAACATGTTTGTAAGATGGAATTCTGGATACTCCCTCACCTTTTTCAAGGTGCGAGCTCGAAGGGAGTATCTTCACAAACTAGGGTGCAATTTTTTGACTGACAAACCCAACGCGTTTCGTCTTATCGACTTCATCAGGGGTAACTTGTTTGGGGTAAAAATGATGTTCTATTTCAGAAAAACTGCTATTGTGAGATAGAAATATATATATGTATATATGTGGTATGTAGAAAAATATATATGTACCTACCGCATATAGGGAAAAAGGCTAATTCGCTCTTGATAAGTTTATATGGCAGATCGTAACCTGAAATATGAATAACACATTCTAAGATGTGTTTATTTGATGGAACTACTGGAACATTATTATTATCTACTTTAGTATTATAGATAATAATTAAACATACCTATATCTAAAAAGGAATACCATTCTAGCTCCAGTTAGGAGCCCGAATATAGGAGCATATATATTTTTCTACATACCACATATATACATATATATATATATTTCTATCTCACAATAGCAGTTTTTCTTAAATAGAACATAATTTTTTCCCCAAACAAGTTACCCCATCTTACAAACATGTTGGTTGTGGCTGTATTTTATGGATATAATTTTATATTTTGAACTGTGTATCAAAATTCATATGTTTTATCATATGTTATTAAAATAACTTTTTATTAATTGGCCTGTTGGCCTCTTGTTTGGGTGACTTTTTGGTGAGGGGTGTCTGTTACAGGTCCCCAGATCTTAACATCCTCCAGTCCACATTTTCCGACGAAATAAACGCTGGAAGAACTGTGTAATCACACTTCATTATTAGCGCACTTGGGAATCTGTGTTTTTCTTTATATATATATATATATATATATATATACAGGACTAGTTCTAGATGTAGGGGTGATCATGCTCCATTTGAAACCCCCCTCCCATCAGTCATTGCACCCCACAAACATGGAGCTTCTTACCTTAGCAGGTACTGCTGGTAAGGCGTCCTCTGCTCCTCAGGGGCTTCCTGGCAACTTTTAGCCTGGGGGATAATTACAATCAAGTGCCCCCAGCCTTTCTACCAGCCCTCCCTGCATATCTCTCTGATTGCACCCTCCATAGCTGTGACATCAAGTCCTCCCTGCATATATCCGATTACCTCCTCCATAGCTGTCTCTAGTTATCTCTTCCATAGCTCTCTCTCACTGTCAGTTCCCTCCATATAACACTGAGCCCCTTGCAGCACACACCGACCTCACAGCTCACTCACTGCTCCCACAGCACACTTACCTCTTCACTGTCCACTGCAGAGCACTCATTGACACCCTGAACCACCCACAGCACTCACTGCCCCTTTCACTGTCCACCTCAATAATTACCTCACAGCAACCCACTCCCCCTGCCCCTTTAATGTCCACCTCACAGCAATCCCCTCTTCAATGTCTACCTCACAACACCCCCCCTACACATTTACCCAGCAGCACCAGCGAACTTACCTAGTTACTTTGGTCTGGTCTGCCATTCTTGAGTGGCTGTTTTTCTAGCTGTCTCTTCTTACCCCCTTACAGTCACATCCATACCCGGCTGCACAGGGAGGTCGCGCCCCCCTCTCCTACCCCACTGGCTCTGCCAGGTCGCACTCAGCTGCGACTCCCCCTCTCCCCTGCCAGGGCTGCCACGTCGCACTCACCCGCTGTCCTCTCACCCTCCCCAAGACCTTACCGCCGTGGGTGCCCGGCTGCAGAGATTACACTACAGCTGCGGCCCCCCTACTCCCCCCTACCTCTGCAGCTGCGCTCTGCACAGACATAGCTGACTGCAGTAGGCAGGCAGAGAGGATGCTCCCAGGCCCTGGAGCACTAAAATTGTTCGTCCTGAGGGGCAGATGGCAAATAAAGTTTTTTTTAAATAAACAACCAAATACAAAAACTCTTCATAAGCAAATGCATGGACCAGTGGTGCAAGACATGGCTGCCTTAACAGCAGTGTACGCCCCTATGCAAAACAATGCACTGGGGCCCCTACCCATCCTCCAGCGGTAGGGGTGGGGGCTGCTATCAGTGGCAGCCTTGATGTCCCGTGGGTGGTAGGGGCCGGGGTGTTCCATCTTCCGCTCAGCATGTAGGACCTGGAGCATTAATTTCTGCTAATTACTCCTTTACTGCATAGATGTTGGGAGATGGGGTGGGAAGGAGAACACTAAACTGTAGAAGAGGGCATTGGGCTGAATGAAGGGGCCCAGGTACATGACTTCCAGGGTGTTAGGGGGTGTTTAATATACAGGAGAGGGGTGGATAGTGGAGTGGTCTTAATATTTAGCATTTTCTGGTGGGAGGGCAGCTTGCTTGATTGCAGATATCTCCAGTTCCTGGTAATAGATTTCTTAGCTTTTAATGGGATAACAGACTAGAGAGTCTCACCTTTCAGGAGATACTGGGGACCAGACTTCATGAGCAGAGCAATCCACCGATGAAATATATAAAACTGCATAAAGGGGGGTACATACCTAGAGATGTGTGCTGAGCGACCTATCACAGACCGCTCAGCACAGCGCGATGTGTGCTGAGCGAGGTGTGGGGGGACGGGAGGCCACTCACTTCACACAGCGCTGAAGTGAGCGACCTGCTAGATTGCAAGCAGGCTCAATCTAGCACCGGTGAAAGCGATGCACAGCTATCGCCGGGGGGCATACACACAAGAGATCCGTGCTTAAGTTCTAAGCAGTCTAGTCAGATTGCTTAGCTTTTAAGCATGGATCTCTCCGTGTGTACCCCCTTAACAGGCATGTGGAGCTGGAGCAGGGACTAGCTGCTGGAAGGCTAACATCTCTGGTTCTGGGCATAGTAGCGACAAGCTGCCAGTGTCCACTAAAAGGGAAGAGTCTCAGCTTTTGTAGTATACCCTCAAAAAAACTTTAAGTCAGACAGAACCCGAGATATCTAGCTGGAAAGAACAATTAATATGCTCGGATGGGGACCACTGCTTTCTATATCTCCTGTTCCCCAGGGCTGAGTTTTAAAAATCTGGTATCCCAGGAAATAGGGGACCCTCAGCTATCAGCCTAGGGCCTTATACTCCTGGGGCCCTTGGGCAACTGCCCATTGAGCCCAATACGAAAAGACTGCCCTGGTGCAAGACACAGAAATAGACAAACCTATGACTCTATATAAGGCTTATTACTATAATGTTCTGAATTAGATCAGTTAATATCAAATGCATTATATTCTAGACAGTGTTCAATAAACCTGGACCACCATGACGAGGCTGAAGTTAGCTTCTTATTCGGCCAGCTTCTTATTCACTTCTTATTCGTCTCCAGCTTCTTATTCAGAAATTATTTTTCTTATTCAGTAAATAAGAATTTACTCACCGGTAATTCTATTTCTCGTAGTCCGTAGTGGATGCTGGGAACTCCGTAAGGACCATGGGGAATAGACGGGCTCCGAAGGAGACTGGGCACTCTAAAAGAAAGATTAGGTACTATCTGGTGTGCACTGGCTCCTCCCTCTATGCCCCTCCTCCAGACTTCAGTTAAGGAAACTGTGCCCGGAAGAGCTGACACAACAAGGAAAGGATTTGGAATCCAGGGTAAGACTCATACCAGCCACACCAATCACACCGTACAACTCGTGATAACCATACCCAGTTAACAGTATGAACAACAACTGAGCCTCAGTAACAGATGGCTCATAACAATAACCCTTTAGTTAAGCAATAACTATATACATGTATTGCAGAGAGTCCGCACTTGGGACGGGCGCCCAGCATCCACTACGGACTACGAGAAATAGAATTACCGGTGAGTAAATTCTTATTTTCTCTGACGTCCTAGTGGATGCTGGGAACTCCGTAAGGACCATGGGGATTATACCAAAGCTCCCAAATGGGCGGGAGAGTGCGGATGACTCTGCAGCACCGAATGAGCAAAGGCAAGGTCCTCCTCAGCCAGGGTATCAAACTTGTAGAACTTAGCAAATGTGTTTGAACCCGACCAAGTAGCAGCTCGGCAAAGCTGTAAAGCCGAGACCCCTCGGGCAGCCGCCCAAGAAGAGCCCACCTTCCTTGTGGAATGGGCTTTCACTGATTTAGGATGCGGCAATCCTGCCGCAGAATGAGCTTGCTGAATCGTGTTACAGATCCAGCGCGCAATAGTTTGCTTTGAAGCAGGAGCACCCAGCTTGTTGGGTGCATGCAGGATAAACAGCGAGTCAGTTTTCCTGACTCCAGCCGTCCTGTCTACAGAGATTTTCAAAGCCCTGACTACATCTAGTAACTTGGAGTCCTCCAAGTCCCGAGTAGCCGCAGGCACCACAATAGGTTGGTTCAAATGAAACGCTGATACCACCTTAGGGAGAAATTGGGGACGAGTCCTCAATTCTGCCCTGTCCATATGGAAGATCAGATAAGGGCTTTTACAAGACAAAGCCGCCAATTCTGACACACGCCTAGCCGAAGCTAAGGCCAATAGCATGACCACTTTCCACGTGAGATATTTTAGCTCCACGGTCTTAAGTGGCTCAAACCAGTGGGATTTCAGGAAACCCAACACAACGTTAAGATCCCAAGGTGCCACTGGAGGCATAAAAGGGGGCTGAATATGCAGCACTCCCTTAACAAACGTCTGAACTTCAGGCAGTGAAGCCAGTTCTTTTTGAAAGAAAATAGATAGGGCCGAAATCTGGACCTTTATGGATCCTAATTTTAGGCCCATAGTCACTCCTGACTGTAGGAAGTGCAGGAATCGACCCAGCTGGAATTCCTCTGTATGGGCCTTCCTGGCCTCACACCAAACAACATATTTTCGCCATATACGGTGATAATGTTGTGCTGTCACGTCTTTCCTAGCCTTTATCAGCGTAGGAATCACTTCATCTGGAATGCCCTTTTCCGTTAGGATCCGGCGTTCAACCGCCATGCCGTCAAACGCAGCCGCGGTAAGTCCTGGAACAGACAGGGCCCCTGCTGTAACAGGTCCTGTCTGAGAGGCAGAGGCCATGGTTCCTCTGAGATCATTTCTTGTAGTTCTGGGTACCAAGTTCTTCTTAGCCAATCCGGAACGATGAGTATAGTTCTTACTCCTCTTTTTCTTACTATCCTCAGTACCTTGGGTATGAGAGGAAGAGGAGGGAACACATAAACCGACTGGCACACCCACGGTGTCACTAGTGCGTCCACAGCTATCGCCTGAGGGTCCCTTGACCTGGCGCAATATTTTTTTAGCTTTTTGTTGAGGCGGACGCCATCATGTCCACCTGTGGCTGTTCCCAACGGTTTACAATCTGCGTGAAGACTTCTGGATGAAGTCCCCACTCTCCCGGGTGTAGGTCGTGCCTGCTGAGGAAGTCTGCTTCCCAGTTGTCCACTCCCGGAATGAACACTGCTAACAGTGCTAGCACGTGAATCCTTGTGGCTTCTGCCATCGCCATCCTGCTTCTTGTGCCGCCCTGTCGGTTTACATGGGCGACCGCTGTGATGTTGTCTGATTGAATCAGCACTGGTTGGTTCTGAAGCAGGGGCTCTGCTTGACTCAGGGCGTTGTAAATGGCCCTTAGTTCCAGTATATTTATGTGTAGTGTAGTCTCCTGACTTGACCACAGTCCCTGGAAGTTCCTTCCCTGAGTGACTGCCCCCCATCCTCGGAGGCTTGCGTCCGTGGTCACCAGGACCCAGTCCTGTATGCCGAATCTGCGGCCCTCGAGAAGATGAGCACTCTGCAGCCACCACAGCAGAGACACCCTGGCCCTTGGGGACAGGGTGATCAACCGATGCATCTGAAGATGCGATCCGGACCATTTGTCTAACAGATCCCACTGAAAGATCCTTGCATTGAACCTGCCGAAGGGAATTGCTTCGTAAGAAGCCACCATCTTTCCCAGGACTCGCGTGCAGTGATGCACCGACACCTGTTTTGGTTTCAGGAGGTCCCTGACCAGAGATGACAATTCCTGGGCCTTCTCCACAGGGAGAAACACCTTCTTCTGTTCTGTGTCCAGAATCATGACCCAGGAAGAGCAGACGCGTCGCAGGAATCAGCTGCGACTTTGGGATATTCAGAATCCAGCCGTGCTGTAGCAACACTTCCCGAGAAAGTGCTACGCTGACTAACAACTGCTCTCTGGACCTCGCCTTTATAAGGAGATCGTCCACGTACGGGATAATTATAACTCCCTTCTTCCGAAGGAGTATCATCAATTCGGCCATTACCTTGGTAAATACTCTTGGTGCCGTGGATAGACCAAACGGCAACATCTGGAATTGGTAATGACAATCCTGTACCACAAACCTGAGGTACTCCTGGTGAGGTCGGTAAACGGGGACATGCAAGTAAGCATCCTTGATGTCCAGCGATACCATAAAATCCCCCTCTTCCAGGCTTGCAATAACCGCCCTGAGCGATTCCATTTTGAACTTGAACTTCCTTATATAAGTGTTCAAGGATTTTAAATTCAGAATGGGTCTCACCGAACCGTCTGGTTTCGGTACCACAAACATTGTGGAATAGTAACCCCGTCCCTGTTGAAGGAGGGGAACCTTGATTATCACCTGCTGGAGGTACAGCTTGTGAATTGCGGCCAGTACTACCTCCCTTTCCCTGGGAGCAGCTGGCAAGGCTGATTTGAGGTAACGGCGAGGGGGAGTCGCCTCGAACTCCAGCTTGTATCCCTGAGATACAATTTGTACAGCCCAGAGATCCACTTGTGAGCGAACCCACTGGTTGCTGAAGTTTCGGAGACGCGCCCCCACCGCACCCGGCTCCGCCCGTGGAGCCCCAGCGTCATGCGGTGGACTTAGAGGAAGCGGGGGAGGATTTTTGTTCCTGGGAACTGGCTGCCTGGTGCAGCTTCTTTCCTCTACCCCTGCCTCTGGGCAGAAAGGATGCGCCTCTGATCCGCTTGCCTTTCTGAGGCCGAAAGGACTGTACATGATAATACGGTGCTTTCTTAGGCTGTGAGGGAACCTGAGGTAAAAAAGTTGACTTCCAGGCTGTTGCCGTGGATACGAGGTCCGAGAGACCGTCCCCAAACAATTCCTCACCCTTATAAGGCAAAACCTCCATGTGTCTTTTAGAATCAGCATCACCTGTCCACTGCCGAGTCCATAATACTCTCCTGGCAGAAATGGACATTGCATTAATTCTAGATGCCAGCAGGCAAATGTCCCTCTGTGCATCCCGCATATATAAGACGACGTCTTTTATATGTTCTATGGTTAGCAAAATAGTATCCCTGTCGAGGGAATCAATGTTGTCTGACAGAGTATCAGACCATGCGGCTTCAGCACTACACATCCATGCTGAAGCAATAGCAGGTCTCAGTATAGTACCTGAGTGTGTATACACAGACTTCAGGATAGCTTCCTGCTTTCTATCCGCAGGCTCCTTTTAGGCGGCCGTATCCTGAGACGGCAGGGCCACCTTTTTTGATAAGCATGTGAGCGCCTTGTCCACCCTAGGGGATGTTTCCCAACGTAACCTATCCGTTGGCGGGAAAGGGTACGCCATCAGTAACCTCTTAGAAATCACTAGTTTCTTATCGGGGGAACTCCACGCTTCCTCACACAATTCATTTAATTCATCAGATGGGGGAAAAGTCACTGGCTGCTTTTCTCCCCAAACATAATACCCTTCTTGGTAGTAACCGGGTTAATATCAGAAATGTGCAATACATTTTTCATTGCAGTAATCATGCATCGGATGGCTTTAGTAGACTGTGCATTTGTCTCATCCTCATCTACACTGGAGTCAGACTCCGTGTCGACATCTGTGTCTACCATCTGAGCTAGCGGGCGTTTATGAGCCCCTGATGGCCTCTGAGACGTCTGGGCAGGCGCGGGTTGAGATCCCGGCTGTCCCAAGGCTGCTGCATCATCGAACCTTTTATGTAAGGAGTTGACACTGTCTGTTAAGACCTTCCACATATCCATCCAATCCGGTGTCGGCCCCGTCGGGGGCGACACCACACTTATCTGCCCTTGCTCCGCCTCCACGTAACCCTTCTCATCAAACATGTCGACACAGCCGTACCGACACACCGCACACACACAGGGAATGCTCTGACTGAGGACAGGACCCCACAAAGTCCTTTGGGGAGACAGAGAGAGAGTATGCCAGCACACACCACAGCGCTATATAACACAGGGATTTACACTATAATGAGTGATTTTTCCCAATAGCTGCTTAATATATATTATTTGCGCCTAAATTTATGTGCCCCCCCTCTCTTTTTTTACCCTTCTTGTATCAGGAATACTGCAGGGGAGAGCCTGGGGAGCTGCTTCCAGCGGAACTGTGAAGGAAAAATGGTGCTGGTGTGCTGAGGAAGAAGGCCCCACCCCCTCAGCGGCGGGCGTCTCCCTGCAGCTTCTGACTGAAAAATGGCGGGGGGTTTACACATATACAGTCACAGACTGTATTATGTGTATTTTTATGCCAAAAGGTATATTATTGCTGCCCAGGGCGCCCCCCCCCCCAGCGCCCTGCACCCTACAGTGACCGGAGTGTGTGGTGTGCAGTGGGAGCAATGGCGCACAGCTGCAGTGCTATGCGCTACCTTAATGAAGACCGGAGTCTTCTGCCGCCGATTTCATCTCCTTCTCTTCTGTCTTCTGGCTCTGCAAGGGGGACGGCGGCGTGGCTCCGGGAACGGACGATCGAGGTCAGGCCCTGTGTTCGAACCCTCTGGAGCTAATGGTGTCCAGTAGCCTAAGAAGCACAAGCTAGCTGCACGCAGGTAGGTTTGCTTCTCTCCCCTCAGTCCCTCGTAGCAGTGAGTCTGTTGCCAGCAGATCTCACTGAAAACAAAAAACCTAACAAATACTTTCTTTCTAGCAAGCTCAGGAGAGCTCACTAGGAGCACCCAGCTCTGGCCGGGCACAGATTCTAACTGAGGTCTGGAGGAGGGGCATAGAGGAAGGAGCCAGTGCACACCAGATAGTACCTAATCTTTCTTTTAGAGTGCCCAGTCTCAGAGCCGTCTTAACAGCAGTGTAGGCCCCTGGGCACAGCAATGCATTGGGCCCCCTACCAATGCTCCAGCGGTAGGGGTGGGAGGAGCTATCAGCAGCAGCTTTGATGTCCCGCGGGCGGTAGGGGGTGTTCTATCTTCTGCTCAGCATGTAGGACCTGAAGCAGTAATTTCTGCTAATTACTCCTTTACTGCACAGATGGGGCTAAACTGTAGAAGGGGGCATTGGGCTGAATGAAGAAGCCCTGGTACATGACTTCCAGGATGGTAGGGGGTGTTTAATACACAGGGGAGGGGTGACTAGTGGAGTGGGCTTAATATTTATCATTTTACGGTGGGAGGGCAGCTTGCTTGACTGCAGATATCTCAAGTTCCTGAAAATATATTTCTAAGCTTTGAATGGGATAAAAAAACTAGAGAGTCCAACCTTTCAGAAGCTTCTGGGGACTTGGGGATCAGAGTTCAGGAGACAGAGCAATTCACCAATGAAAATCTAAAACTGCATATTAGGCATGTGGAGCTGGAGCAGGGACCATCTGCTGGAAGGCTGATATCTCTGGTTCTGGGCATAGTAGAAACGAGCTGCCAGTGTCCACTAAAAGGGGAGAGTCACAGCTTTTGGCTTATACCCTTAGAAATACTCTCAGTCGGACAGAACCTGAAATATCGGGTTGGGAAGAGCAGTTAACAGGCTTGGATGGGGACCACTGATTTCAAGTCGGATATCTCCGGTTCCCAAGGGCCGATTTTCAAAAATCTGGTACCCCTGGAAAGAGGGGACCCTCAGCTATCAGTCTAGGGCCCTTATTTTCTTGGGGCCCTTGGGCAAGAGCCCATTGAGCCCATACGAAAAGACGGCCCTGCCCAGTCTCCTGCGGAGCCCGTCTATTCCCCATGGTCCTTACGGAGTTCCCAGCATCCACTAGGACGTCAGAGAAACTATTATATTTAAAAAAATGAAATAAAGATAGATCACTGAGATAACATTGCATAAACTTCAAATAGTGTCCCTTATACCAATTTACATTACATTTTGCATTAATCAAAAATGAGTAAGGCATGAAAATGGTGGTAAAGCGGGCACAGACACCAGATTTCATCATTTTGAATAAGAAGCTGTAGTTGTGCAAGGGTTAAACAGCATTGGTCAAAAGATTTGACACTTGAAACCCACACAGGGTGGTCACTTACATATCACCCACCTGCAATTTGCCTTGACCAACAAGCATTTGGGCATAAAAATGGTGTTAAAGCGGGCACAGACACCAGATTTCATCATTTTGAATAAGCTGCAGTTGTGCAAGGGTTAAACAGCGTTGGTCAAAAGATTTGACACTTGAAACCAACACAGGGTGGTCACTTACATATCACCCACCTGCAATTTGCCTTGACCAACAAGCATTTGGGCATGAAAATGGTGGTAAAGCGGGCACAGACACCAGATTTCATCATTTTGAATAAGAAGCTGTAGTTGTGCAAGGGTTAAACAGCATTGGTCAAAAGATTTGACACTTGAAACCCACACAGGGTGGTCACTTACATATCACCCACTGCAATTTGCCTTGACCAACAAGCATTTGGGCATGAAAATGGTGGTAAAGCGGGCACAGACACCAGATTACTTCATTTTGAATAAGAAGCTGTAGTTGTGCAAGGGTTAAACAGCGTTGGTCAAAAGATTTGACACTTGAAACTCACACAGGGTGGTCACTTATATATCACCCATTTGCAAGTTGCCTTGACCAACAAGCATTTGGGCATGAAAATGGTGGTAAAGCGGGCACAGACACCAGATTTCATCATTTTGAATAAGAAGCTGCAGTGGTGCAAGGGTTAAACAGCATTGATCAAAAGACTGTCTTTATTATTATTTTTATTTTATTATTATTTATTATTATTATTGTCTAAAAATAACACAGGATATATCACAACTATCTCCTACTTACCTTTCTGTCCCAATCTGGTTCGGCATCCCCATCTCTTATATATTAGACCAGATCTGTGACTATGTGCCTCATTTGCTAACACTGGGCGGAGTCACATAGCTGGGCGGAGTCCAGCCATAAAGATCTGGGCTAATATATAGGAGATAGGAGATAGCCATAGTAGATCTGCCTTAATATATGTGAGCAGGATACATAACTGACCGCAGGTTATATCAGCGTGGCCGCGATTGTGCAGAGACAGCAGCACCAGGCCACCAGTTTAAGCCTCCGTCACGGCTCCGACCCCCCTTCACAGAATTTAAGGCTCCGTCGCGGCTCCCCCCATCCACCAGCCATTGATTGAGTCTCCGTCGAACCCGCCCCCAGCCCCCCCCCGCACACTCCACCCGCCATTGGCCAGACGCCGCCAGGACGCGCTGTGATTGACAGCCCGCGCTGCTGCCACTGGAATGCCTGTCTCCTGCTGGCCCACCACTCACACAGGGAGATGCTGCCGCTAACGGGACAGCGAAAGAACGCGAGGGACAGCCCGTACGCTCTGTCCCCTGCCACTGAGCCACACCAGGTAACCAGTCTCATCGCAGCGCGCCCCCTGTACCAGTGACACACACGTAACGCCCCCTGTAGCAGTGACACTTACAAGCGTAACGCCCCCTGTAGCAGTGCCGCTTACACACGTAACGCACCCTGTAGCAGTGCCGCTTACACATGTAACGCCCCCTGTACCAGTGCCGCTTACACACGTAATGTCCCCTGTACCAGTGCCGCTTACACATGTAACGTAATAAAAACATTGCACGCCACAAGGGTGTGCAAGGGTTAAGGGGGCGTAGCCCCTTTCGACGGTGTGAAGAGCGCCCGTAGGGCGCGATGAATCCCCTAGTACAATAGTATGGGTCCGTACCTAAATTCATCAAGTTCCAAAAATACTAAAGGGCCTATTTATCACCATCTGCATCTTGGATGCGGATGTAATATGATAAAATAGCTGAAACTCGAAATGCAATAATTAATTACATTGCAGGGATACCACCATTTTCATGCCCAAATGCTTATTGGTCAAGGAAACTTGCAAGTGGGTGATATGTAAGTGACCACACTGTGTGAGTTTCAAGTGTCAAATCTTTTGACCAACACTGTTTAACCCTTGCACAACTACAGCTTCTTATTCAAAATGTTGAAATTTGGTGTCTGTGCCCGCTTAACCACCATTTTCATGCCCAAATACTTGTTGGTCAAGGCAAATTGCAGGTGGGTGATATGTAAATGACCACCCTGTGTGGGTTTCAAGTGTCAAATCTTTTGACCAACGCTGTTTAACCCTTGCACAACTACAGCTTCTTATTCAAAATGATGAAATCTGGTGTCTGTGCCCGCTTTACCACCATTTTCATGCCCAAATACTTGTTGGTCAAGGCAACTTGCAAGTGGGTGATATGTAAGTGACCACCCTGTGTGGGTTTCAAGTGTCAAATCTTTTGACCAATGCTGTTTAACCCTTGCACAACTGCAGCTTCTTATTCAAAATGATGAAATATGGTGTCTGTGCCCGCTTTACCACCATTTTGATGCCCAAATGCTTGTTGGTCAAGGCAACTTGCAAATGGGTGATATGTAAGTGACCACCCTGTGTGAGTTTCAAGTGTCAAATCTTTTGACCAACGCTGTTTAACCCTTGCACAACTACAGCTTCTTATTCAAAATGATGAAATCTGGTGTCTGTGCCCGCTTTACCACCATTTTCATGCCCAAATACTTGTTGGTTAAGCAAATTGCAGGTGGGTGATATGTAAGTGACCACCCTGTGTGAGTTTCAAGTGTCAAATCTTTTGACCAACGCTGTTTAACCCTTGCACAACTACAGCTTCTTATTCAAAATGTTGAAATCTGGTATCTGTGACCGCTTTACCACCATTTTCTTGCCCAAATACTTGTTGGTCAAGGTAAATTGCAGGTGGGTGATATGTAAATGACCACCCTGTGTGGGTTTCAAGTGTCAAATCTTTTGACCAACGCTGTTTAACCCTTGCACAACTACAGCTTCTTATTCAAAATGATGAAATCTGGTGTCTGTGCCCGCTTTACCACCATTTTCATGCCCAAATACTTGTTGGTCAAGGTAAATTGCAGGTGGGTGATATGTAAATGACCACCCTGTGTGGGTTTCAAGTGTCAAATCTTTTGACCAACGCTGTTTAACCCTTGCACAACTACAGCTTCTTATTCAAAATGACGAAATCTGGTGTCTGTGCCCGCTTTACCACAATTTTCATGCCCAAATGCTTGGTGGTCAAGGCAAATTGCAGGTGGATGATATGTAAGTGACCACCCTGTGTGAGTTTCAAGTGTCAAATCTTTTGACCAACGCTGTTTAACCCTTGCACAACTACAGCTTCTTATTCAAAATTTTGAAATCTGGTATCTGTGCCCGCTTTACCACCATTTTCATGCCCACATACTTGTTGGTCAAGGCAAATTGCAGGTGGGTGATATGTAAGTGACCACCCTGTGTGGGTTTCAAGTGTCAAATATTTTGACCAACGCTGTTTAACCTTTGCACAACTACAGCTTCTTATTCAAAATGACGAAATCTGGTGTCTGTGCCCGCTTTTCCACCATTTTGATGCCCAAATGCTTGTTGGTCAAGGCAACTTACAAGTGGGTGATATGTAAGTGACCACCCTGTGTGAGTTTCAAGTGTCAAATCTTTTGACCAACGCTGTTTAACCCTTGCACAACTACAGCTTCTTATTCAAAATGATGAAATCTGGTGTCTGTGCCCGCTTTACCACCATTTTCATGCCCAAATGCTTGTTGGTCAAGGCAACTTGCAAATGGGTGATATGTAAGTGACCACCCTGTGTGAGTTTCAAGTGTCAAATCTTTTGACCAACGCTGTTTAACCCTTGCACAACTACAGCTTCTTATTCAAAATGATGAAATCTGGTGTCTGTGCCCGCTTTACCACCATTTTCATGCCCAAATACTCGTTGGTCAAGCAAATTGCAGGTGGGTGATATGTAAATGACCACCCTGTGTGGGTTTCAAGTGTCAAATCTTTTGACCAACGCTGTTTAACCCTTGCACAACTACAGCTTCTTATTCAAAATTTTGAAATCTGGTGTCTGTGCCCGCTTTACCACAATTTTCATGCCCAAATACTTGTTGGTCAAGGCAAATTGCAGGTGGGTGATATGTAAGTGACCATCCTGTGTGAGTTTCAAGTGTCAAATCTTTTGACCAATGCTGTTTAACCCTTGCATAACTACAGCTTCTTATTTAAAATGATGAAATCTGGTGTCTGTGCCCGCTTAACCACCATTTTGGTGCCCAAATGCTTGTTGGTCAAGCAACTTGCAAGTGGCTGATATGTAAGTGACCACCCTGTGTGAGTTTCAAGTGTCAAATCTTTTGACCAACGCTGTTTAACCCTTGCACAACTACAGCTTCTTATTCAAAATGTTGAAATCTGGTGTCTGTGCCCGCTTTACCACCATTTTCATGCCCAAATACGTGTTGGTCAAGGCAAATTGCAGGTGGGTGATATGTAAATGACCACCCTGTGTGGGTTTCAAGTGTCAAATCTTTTGACCAACGCTGTTTAACCCTTGCACAACTACAGCTTCTTATTTAAAATGTTGAAATCTGGTATCTGTGCCCGCTTTACCACCATTTTCATGCCCAAATACTTGTTGGTAAAGGCAAATTGCAGGTGGGTGATATGTAAATGACCACCCTGTGTGGGTTTCAAGTGTCAAATATTTTGACCAACGCTGTTTAACCTTTGCACAACTACAGCTTCTTATTCAAAATGACGAAATCTGGTGTCTGTGCCCGCTTTACCACCATTTTCATGCCCAAATGCTTGTTGGTCAAGGCAACTTGCAAATGGGTGATATGTAAGTGACCACCCTGTGTGAGTTTCAAGTGTCAAATCTTTTGACCAACGCTGTTTAACCCTTGCACAACTACAGCTTCTTATTCAAAATGATGAAATCTGGTGTCTGTGCCCGCTTTACCACCATTTTCATGCCCAAATACTTGTTGGTCAAGCAAATTGCAGGTGGGTGATATGTAAGTGACCACCCTGTGTGAGTTTCAAGTGTCAAATCTTTTGACCAACGCTGTTTAACCCTTGCACAACTACAGCTTCTTATTCAAAATGTTGAAATCTGGTGTCTGTGCCCGCTTTACCACCATTTTCATGCCCAAATACGTGTTGGT
Source organism: Pseudophryne corroboree (assembly GCF_028390025.1). NCBI lineage: Eukaryota > Metazoa > Chordata > Amphibia > Anura > Myobatrachidae > Pseudophryne > Pseudophryne corroboree. The sequence goes on from NC_086445.1 coordinate 725,911,688, forward strand.
CAAGGCAAATTGCAGGTGGGTGATATGTAAATGGCCACTCTGTGTGGGTTTCAAGTGTCAAATCTTTTGACCAACGCTGTTTAACCCTTGCACAACTACAGCTTCTTATTCAAAATGTTGAAATCTGGTATCTGTGCCCGCTTTACCACCATTTTCATGCCCAAATACTTGTTGGTCAAGGCAAATTGCAGGTGGGTGATATGTAAATGACCACCCTGTGTGGGTTTCAAGTGTCAAATCTTTTGACCAACGCTGTTTAACCTTTGCACAACTACAGCTTCTTATTCAAAATGACGAAAACTGGTGTCTGTGCCCGCTTTACCACCATTTTGATGCCCAAATGCTTGTTGGTCAAGGCAACTTACAAGTGGGTGATATGTAAGTGACCACCCTGTGTGAGTTTCAAGTGTCAAATCTTTTGACCAACGCTATTTAACCCTTGCACAACTACAGCTTCTTATTCAAAATGATGAAATCTGGTATCTGTGCCCGCTTTACCACCATTTTCATGCCCAAATACTTGTTGGTCAAGGCAAATTGCAGGTGGTTGATATGTAAGTGACCAACCTGTGTGAGTTTCAAGTGTCAAATCTTTTGACCAACGCTGTTTAACCCTTGCACAACTACACCTTCTTATTCAAAATGTTGAAATCTGGTATCTGTGCCCGCTTTACCACCATTTTCATGCCCAAATACTTGTTGGTCAAGGCAAATTGCAGGTGGGTGATATGTAAATGACCACCCTGTGTGGGTTTCAAGTGTCAAATCTTTTGACCAACGCTGTTTAACCTTTGCACTACTACAGCTTCTTATTCAAAATGACGAAATCTGGTGTCTGTGCCCGCTTTACCACCATTTTGCTGCCCAAATGCTTGTTGGTCAAGGCAACTTACAAGTGGGTGATATGTAAGTGACCACCCTGTGTGAGTTTCAAGTGTCAAATCTTTTGACCAACGCTGTTTAACCCTTGCACAACTACAGCTTCTTATTCAAAATGATGAAATCTGGTGTCTGTGCCCGCTTTACCACCATTTTCATGCCCAAATGCTTGTAGGTCAAGGCAAATTGCAGGTGGGTGATATGTAAATGACCACCCTGTGTGAGTCTCAAGTGTCAAATATTTTTGACCAACGCTGTTTAACCCTTGCACAACTACAGCTTTTTATTCAAAATGATGAAATCTGGTGACTGTGCCCGCTTTACCACCATTTTCATGCCCAAATGCTTGTTGGTCAAGGCAAATTGCAGGTGGGTGATATGTAAGTGACCACCCTGTGTGAGTCTCAAGTGTCAAATCTTTTGACCAACGCTGTTTAACCCTTGCACAACTACAGCTTCTTATTCAAAAAGATGAAATCTAGTGTCTGTGCCCGCTTTACCACCATTTTCATGCCCAAATGCTTGTTGGTCAAGGCAACTTGCAGGTGGGTGATATGTATGTGACCACCCTGTGCGAGTTTCAAGTGTCAAATCTTTTGACCAATGCTTTTTAACCCTTGCACAACTACAGCTTCTTATTCAAAATGATGAAATCTGGTGTCTGTGCCCGCTTTACCACCATTTTCATGCCCAAATGCTTGTTGGTCAAGGCAAATTGCAGGTGGGTGATATGTAAGTGACCACCCTGTGTGAGTTTCAAGTGTCAAATCTTTTGACCAATACTTTTTAACCCTTGCACAACTACAGCTTCTTATTCAAAATGATGAAATCTGGTGTCTGTGCCCGCTTTACCACCATTTTCATGCCCAAATGCTTGTTGTTCAAGGCAACTTGCAAGTGGTTGATATGTAAGTGACCACCCTGTGTGAGTTTCAAGTGTCAAATCTTTTGACCAATGCTTTTTAACCCTTGCACAACTACAGCTTCTTATTCAAAATGATGAAATCTGGTGTCTGTGCCCGCTTTACCACCATTTTCATGCCCAAATGCTTGTTGGTCAAGGCAAATTGCAGGTGGGTGATATGTAAGTGACCACCCTGTGTGAGTTTCAAGTGTCAAATCTTTTGACCAATACTTTTTAACCCTTGCACAACTACAGCTTCTTATTCAAAATGATGAAATCTGGTGTCTGTGCCCGCTTTACCACCATTTTCATGCCCAAATGCTTGTTGTTCAAGGCAACTTGCAAGTGGTTGATATGTAAGTGACCACCCTGTGTGAGTTTCAAGTGTCAAATCTTTTGACCAATGCTTTTTAACCCTTGCACAACTACAGCTTCTTATTCAAAATGATGAAATCTGGTGTCTGTGCCCGCTTTACCACCATTTTCATGCCCAAATGCTTGTTGGTCAAGGCAAATTGCAGGTGGGTGATATGTAAGTGACCACCCTGTGTGAGTCTCAAGTGTCAAATCTTTTGACCAACGCTGTTTAACCCTTGCACAACTACAGATTTTTATTCAAAATGATGAAATCTGGTGACTGTGCCCGCTTTACCACCATTTTCATGCCCAAATGCTTGTTGGTCAAGGCAAATTGCAGGTGGGTGATATGTAAGTGACCACACTGTGTGAGTTTCAAGTGTCAAATCTTTTGACCAATGCTTTTTAACCCTTGCACAACTACAGCTTCTTATTCAAAATGATGAAATCTGGTGTCTGTGCCCGCTTTACCACCATTTTCATGCCCAAATGCTTGTTGGTCAAGGCAACTTGCAAGTGGTTGATATGTAAGTGACCACCCTGTGTGAGTTTCAAGTGTCAAATCTTTTGACCAATGCTTTTTAACCCTTGCACAACTACAGCTTCTTATTCAAAATGATGAAATCTGGTGTCTGTGCCCGCTTTACCACCATTTTCATGCCCAAATGCTTGTTGGTCAAGGCAAATTGCAGGTGGGTGATATGTAAGTGACCACCCTGTGTGAGTTTCAAGTGTCAAATCTTTTGACCAATACTTTTTAACCCTTGCACAACTACAGCTTCTTATTCAAAATGATGAAATCTGGTGTCTGTGCCCGCTTTACCACCATTTTCATGCCCAAATGCTTGTTGTTCAAGGCAACTTGCAAGTGGTTGATATGTAAGTGACCACCCTGTGTGAGTTTCAAGTGTCAAATCTTTTGACCAATGCTTTTTAACCCTTGCACAACTACAGCTTCTTATTCAAAATGATGAAATCTGGTGTCTGTGCCCGCTTTACCACCATTTTCATGCCCAAATGCTTGTTGGTCAAGGCAAATTGCAGGTTGGTGATATGTAAGTGACCACCCTGTGTGAGTTTCAAGTGTCAAATCTTTTGACCAACGCTGTTTAACCCTTGCACAACTACAGATTTTTATTCAAAATGATGAAATCTGGTGACTGTGCCCGCTTTACCACCATTTTCATGCCCAAATGCTTGTTGGTCAAGGCAAATTGCAGGTGGGTGATATGTAAGTGACCACACTGTGTGAGTTTCAAGTGTCAAATCTTTTGACCAATGCTTTTTAACCCTTGCACAACTACAGCTTCTTATTCAAAATGATGAAATCTGGTGTCTGTGCCCGCTTTACCACCATTTTCATGCCCAAATGCTTGTTGGTCAAGGCAAATTGCAGGTGGGTGATATGTAAGTGACCACCCTGTGTGAGTCTCAAGTGTCAAATCTTTTGACCAACGCTGCTTAACCCTTGCACAACTACAGCTTTTTATTCAAAATGATGAAATCTGGTGACTGTGCCCGCTTTACCACCATTTTCATGCCCAAATGCTTATTGGTCAAGGCAAATTGCAGGTGGGTGATATGTAAGTGACCACCCTGTGTGAGTCTCAAGTGTCAAATCTTTTGACCAACGCTGTTTAACCCTTGCACAACTACAGCTTCTTATTCAAAAAGATGAAATCTGGTGTCTGTGCCCGCTTTACCACCATTTTCATGCCCAAATGCTTGTTGGTCAAGGCAACTTGCAGGTGGGTGATATGTAAGTGACCACCCTGTGCGAGTTTCAAGTGTCAAATCTTTTGACCAATGCTTTTTAACCCTTGCACAACTACAGCTTCTTATTCAAAATGATGAAATCTGGTGTCTGTGCCCGCTTTACCACCATTTTCATGCCCAAATGCTTGTTGGTCAAGGCAAATTGCAGGTGGGTGATATGTAAGTGACCACCCTGTGTGAGTCTCAAGTGTCAAATCTTTTGACCAACGCTGTTTAACCCTTGCACAACTACAGCTTTTTATTCAAAATGATGAAATCTGGTGACTGTGCTCGCTTTACCACCATTTTCATGCCCAAATGCTTGTTGGTCAAGGCAAATTGCAGGTGGGTAATATGTAAGTGACTACCCTGTGTGAGTTTCAAGTGTCAAATCTTTTGACCAATGCTTTTTAACCCTTGCACAACTACAGCTTCTTATTCAAAATGATGAAATCTGGTGACTGTGCCCGCTTTACCACCATTTTCGTGCCTAAATCATTTTTGTTTAATGCAAAATGTAACGTAAATTGGTGTAAGGGACACTAATTGAAGTTTATGCAATGTTAACTTATTGATCTATCCTTATTTAATTTATTTTAATATAATAATTTCTGAATAAGAAGCTGGAGCCGAATAAGAAGTGAAAAAGAAGCTGGAGCCGAATAAGAAGTGAATAAGAAGCTGGAGCCGAATAAGAAGTGAATAAGAAGCTGGGGCCGAATAAGAAGCTAACTTCAGCCTCGTACCACCATGAAATGTAGGGTATTTTACATTTGCCATCATTTAAATATACATTCTGCAAGTGAGCCACCCAGTCTGTCTGCAGTCCATGCACTAGTTTATAAAGTAAAGGCACTGTGTTATAGCATATATATCTGAAACTGATTGCACTTTCTGTTGGCACACAATATCTCGACCTGTAACCCCTTCGCTTCTCCATGGATCTGCTGCAAGTGCTGTGCCCCTGCCCCTCCAGGCACTCAGTTACGGTGAGGTCAGGTAGGGGGAGGGAGAGGATAAGTTAAACCTCAACTATTCCCATTGTTTCCTCTCCCTGCTCGGAGCCCAGTGTCAGCAGCAGCGCAGGATGACAGGGAGACTACTTACTTAGCAGGCTCAGTTTTCGGTGAGGGATGGATGTGGCCTATGATTATCCCGGCCCTGTCTGATCGGCCCAATCACCTAGTATGGCCGGGGAGAGCCAATCGGCAAGCCTCTTACATGCTGCTGTGTGAGGCGAATGCAGAGGGCTGTCCTGATTGCACACATACACACACAGGGTTGGGAGAGGACTGTGTCTGGCTGTGTCCTGTGCTGCAACAAAGGAGAAGTGTAAGTAACAAATACTCCTTTTTTATCTACCGTGCATGGGGTTCCCGAGTGGGGGTCGGGTGGGAGACTGTGTTCTAGTGGCTGGTGATGATGCGGCAGTGTACCTTTGTAGTGGCCTTGCCGGCTGCCTGCGCTCTGATGGTCTGTGTGTTATTATGTGATACTGGGATCTGGATGGTACCTCCTCACTGATGGTACACTGTGTCTGTCTGTGGTGGGCCAGGACCTTATGGAGTTCGTTCTATCTATCTATCTATCTATCTATCTATCTATCTATCTATCTATCTATCTATCATGATGTTTGCTTGAATTTTAGATAATTAATTTGAGCCATTGCACATAAAACTTGCATTTTTGGTGGATCAGCTATTAAAAGGTTAAACCAATACTGGTGTGATGAGTTCTCCCATCACAATAATGTTTAGGGTGCTTTGAGTTTTTATGAACACACATCAGCTTTTATTAGGTTTTAAAGAGCCCAGTACCAAACAACTGAAAGAGTCCTGCTGGAGAATGCTCCTACCTACAGTAACAGTATTCTAGCTTCTGCTAGGTTTATAACCCAGTAAATGCTTTTCTGGCTGAATTCCTTTCAGTAAATCCAGTACATTATGTGTGGTAATTGTCTGCTGCAGTTTATTCACTCTGAACTTTGCGCTTACTTTTTCTGTTTATATGATAGCCAGCAAGGGATGGATCTCATGCCTAGTTATCAGTAGTACTGAGATTCTAGGCAGGCTGATAAATGAAGAACAAACAGATTGCAATAATGTTTCAGAGTAAAATCAAGTTGTTTCGTCTTCAGATATTGTTGCACACAAATTACAATTTGTTGTAACATTTTTGTATAACATTTTACAATAGATTTTCATCCTTTGAGGTAGGCATAGGTTACCCTGCATACAGCCGGGATGCTTTGTACCCTGTGTGCTGTGATCTTTTGGCTAACATACATACATTATTGTTACATGTGCATAATAACAACAAATGTGACAGTTTACATTGTGGTAATTCATTTACATTTTGATATGGTATATGATGGTATGGTATAATCTTACGGTGAGATATTGTCTTACAATTTTGACTATATAGTCAAAATAATAAGAAAAGTTAGTGCAGATCGCAAGGTGAAAGTCACCTTGCGATCCCGATTCGATGCTGATGCGCGGTCCCGCGCCGTCGGCATCGCAAGACCAGATAAACTGTGCAGGCAAGTAAATTTTGACTATCTCTATAGAAGAGATAGTCAAAATTGACACTTAGCCTAAATCGCACATAGGGGGTCATTCCGAGTTGATAGCTCGCTAGCAGTTTTTAGCAGCCGTGCAAACGCTATGCCGCCGCCCACTGGGAGTGTATTTTAGCTTAGCAGAAGTGCGAACGGTTGTATCGCAGAGCGGCTACAAAGTTGTTGTTTTTTTTGTGCAGTTTCAGAGTAGCTCAAAACCTACTCAGCGCTTGCGATCACTTCAGACTGTTCAGTTAGTGTTTTGACGTCACAAACCCGCCCAGCCACGCCTGCTTTTTTCCTGGCATGCTTGCGTTTTTCCGAACACTCCCTGAAAACGGTCAGTTGACACCCAGAAATGCCCACTTCATGTCAATCACTCTGCGACCACCAGTGCGACTGAAATGCCTCGCTAGACCTTGTGCAAAACTATATAGAGATATATACTGGCGCCGGCTGTGAGACCAATAAGGGACGATAATTTGTTAAGATAAAAAATCACAAATTTTTAATAAACATAATAAAATGGTTAATTAGATAAATCAGATGTAGTCACACTATCTTTATCTGTTCCTAAATCAGAAACAAAGGATGTTAAAAGATGTTGATTAGGACCAATTGGATCCCACTCATGGTGTATATTATATGTACACAGTCTCCGGTTAGGACTCCCTCCTCATTATTTTTTGGTTCACTTGAGATAATAGTAGTTACCCAGTCCTTATGGATGTTGTCCCCAGGATCTCAGTTTAGCAGGTGAGAATCCAATTAGCAGCAGGGGAATAATTCCAGGTTGCAATGGGCTTGTAGTGTCCAATAGGGGCAAAGAGTCCAATTGTTACCGGAGATACCAGGTGGATCCAAAGCTGATGGTCAGTGTCCTTAGCTCAACGCGTTTCGCTGGTCTAATGGCTGCCAGCTTCCTCAGGAGTTACATTGTTCGTTGTGGCCGTACGACGAGCGTGCGCATTGCGCCACACTGCCGTTTTTAAGCCTGATCGCTGCACTGCGAACAAATGCAGCTAGCGATCAACTCGGAATGACCCCCATAGTCAGTATCGCAAGCACATTCATTATGTGCTTGCGATGCCGACCTAGCCCCTGTTGCATAGTGAGAATCGGACACAGCCTGAATCTCACTGTGTGTATGGGCCTTAAGATGACATCTTTGGTTATTGTCAAAGCGCATGGAAACATACATGTAGACAATACCTAAGAAATGTAAATATTTTAAAAAAGTAAATTAAATATTAGAGGAAATCAAAGGGAAATGCAGTTTAATTAGCAGAAATTCTTGAAATTACTTAAGTGCATTATGCAATAGAATTATTTTATGATGTGCACAGAGTTTTAGCATTAAGTTTGGCTAGAACCAACGTGTTCAGGAATAACAAATAGTTCACAAATTATTTATTAACAGTTTCTGATATAGCGTAGCACATTCCGTTGCGCTTTACAACTGGACACAATTAGATGACAAAACTGGGTAAAAACAAACAGTCATAGAGGTAGGAGAGCCCTGCTCGCAAGCTTACAATCTATGGGAACATAGGCATTGATACACAAGGATAGGTGCTATCTATTGCATAGTTGTCCACCAGATTGCAAAGGTTCTTGGTAGGCTGCATGATATCACATCACAGCAGTGATGAACCAGGGTTAGGAGGACGGAAGCATGAAGAAAGAATATATGTGGGGGATATGTGTGGACTGCACTGTGGGGATATAATTGGATAGGAAAACTATGAAGGTAATGTGAGTGGTTCTGGAATTTGATAAGCTTGTCTGAATAGGTGAGTTTTCAGGGAATGCTTGAAGGTTTGAAGACTAGAGGAGAGTCTTAATGTACGTGGTAGGGCATTCCAAATGGATTCAATCATCAAACACAGCCTACATTGGCTTGTTAACATTATATAGATTAGATGCTGAAACAAGCATGCACATGTCTGGAGAGTCCTGCTTCTAGTTACTCCACACGCTGAATACATTTAGAATACTATTGTTTTATTCATGTATTGATTTTTTAACTTCCAACCAAAGTGCTCAGTCAAAACCATATGCAAGTTTTAGTGTCTTGTTCCTTAGTGAATGGTGCATATGGTTAGGTTGGTTGACTGTGGTGCTTTTTGAGCTGTGTGCAATGTCAGGCCACTGCGAATGATACCTTTCTTAGCTAAAATCATTATACCTCACATCCTTGTGACCCTGTGTAAGTGTGAAAGAAGTGTGGTCTCATGTCATGGGCGTACTCAGGAGTATGCTCAGTGCTTTCTCCTCTCTCCCCTAAAAAGACCCTTTTAGGCCTGCATACACCTGCAGCAGGTGAGTGTGGTGCTGGAATCACAATAAAAGTTTCCCTAAATGGAATAGTGAGTTCGTATAAGTCACTTGGAAATGGTATATCTGTTGTGGTAACATATGTCAGAAAAACTGGGGCTTCCATTTGTAAACACCAATTTTTCTGCTTGTATGAAGTTATTAAAAATGCACCTTTGTTTTAAGTTTTCAGTTATTTTCTTAGGTTTTCTTTTACATTTTACTAGGGTCTGATTTCATTATTGTATTACACGTTCAACTCCTGTCCATCCAGCATGTGGTCACCTTTGAAGTGGGTTGGGCAAAGTAACATGTACCGCGCAGATTATTGTAATGGTTACAGCAGCAGGCGGTGAATGAGCTGATCAAATATGGAGGCTGTGACCTGTCCATGCTTGTTAGTGTCAGAGGAGACAGGAGTTACTCTAACAGTGCCAGTGTTTTGATGTGTGAAGGGGGATAGACGCAAATAAAAAACCACAGACTTAAACAGTAGAAATAGTATGGGCCACCAAGTGCACATAGTGGTGTGAGGCTCCTATATGCCCATCCATGTATACAGGCTGACCGAGGCAATCTGTGTGACTGTGTGTTCTAGTGTTTCCCAGCCCAGCCTTGATCCTCAAGACACACTAATAGTTCAGATTTTAGTGATATCCATGCAGGTGCACAGATGGTTAAATCAGAATAACAAGCAATGTAGTATCCCTCCTCTATCCTGCAATACGTACGCACGTGTGCTTGCATCGCTGGAGCAATTTGCCATGACCAGGGGGGTCATTCCGACCCGATCGCTCGCTGCAGTTTATCGCAGCGATCGGGTCGGAACTGTGCATGACGGGCGAAGGCCGTCGTTCTCTAGCGATCGCCTCTGCCTGATTGACAGGCAGAGGCGGTCGCTGGGCGGGAGGGGGCGGCATGGCGGTGTTTGGCCGCCATTATGGGGGTGCGGTCTGGCCAACGCAGGCGTGGCCAGACCGTGCAGGGGGTGGGCCGCAGCGGCTGCGTGGCGTCACACGCATCCGCTGCGACCAGGGGCAGCGACGATCAACTCCCGGCCAGCCGCAGGAGTTGCGCTGGCCGGGAGTTACTCCACAAGTACAAAAGCATCGCTGCTGTGCGATGCTTTTGTACTTGTGCGGGGGTGCCGGCACCGACATGCGGGGCGGACTAGCCCTGTGCTGGGCATCCCCCCGCATGTCAGGGAAGATGATCGTAGCTGTGCTAAATTTAGCACAGCTACGATCAACTCAGAATGACCCCCTAGGTGCGAATAGTTGCACTCTCGATTAGACTATGCAATTCTATGGGCCGCAGCTGTGAATAATCGCATGTGTCTGTTCACTGGCACACTACCTGCAGGGATGTGTTATCCATTAGGCTGAAGACTAGGGACCCATCTTTTTTTTTTTTTTTTTTTTTTGCTGAGGCACTGTTACACTCTGCTCCATAGCAAGGCACACTCGTACTCAGCTGAGGTTTGTTTTGAGACAATGGTGGTGATGGGGGAGGAGGGGGGGGGGGGAGACAGCAGAACTATAGTGCACTAGCGCTATTTCCAAAGAAAAGGAACAACGATTGCGCTGTGAGAAAGGAGGTCAGCAAACTTTATTTCATCTGGGCATCAGTGTCTATGTAAATACTGAAAGTGTAACTGATGGCATAAGCCCTGCTTCCCAAACATCAGATGTAGTGGAGTGAAAGATTGAAGTGCCAGAAGGGGCCCGAAATACCCGACAGCCTAGGGTCCCGCCCATGGGTTAATACAGCCCAAAATACCTGTTAAAAACTAATCACGGGTGTGATTATTTGCACACTATGTACTAATCAAGTCATCTGTGCTCAAGTACGGCTATCCTTAAAACCTGGACTGTTAATATGCCTTGAGGGCCATGTTTGTCCCTGCTCTTTCTTTCTAAATTTCTAATTTATGTCAAATATCTATTGCTTTTACCACTAGCCTCCTGCATCAGACAGCTGTAATAGTCTATGCCGCTGTTATTCTCCTACACAGCAACGATGGGCTCTTGTTTTATAGCAACAGAATGTGTATTTTGAGTTTATGCTATTTTTAGCATTCCTAATACTGAAACAAAATGTTAAACTGAGTGATACATATAAGACAGTGAGTTACAGTGTTGATAGTGCTGTTCTTATTAGATGAATATTTCCAACACACCCTTCATGTTCTATCTGGCATCCTGCCAGGAAAGGAATTAGGGCAAAACACATCAATCATGTAAAAAATATACACATTTATTTCAAATAAGCAGGTTCTGTTATTTGCGTATAAGCATATTTGGCTTGGGGACAATGATTGCGCTGGTTGCTAAAGTTTTGTGTGTTGCACTTTATACACTTAAGGTGTCTGATTTAATTATGTTTTACATTGGGTTTTGTGTGTTAGTTCGATATATTATGTAGGCCAATTAAATAGTTAGGCTGTATGCAGTTTTAAAACCTCATATTTAAAGCCGTAATACCACCTAGATTTTTCTTTTATTGTGCTGATTCCCCTCAGGAGATGCTCCATGCAGCTGTTAATCCTGATGCACTGTGGTTCTTCCCACAGCCCTGAATGAAAACCGGGGGTGTGAGCGGAAGAAGCAATCAGAGCAGCATCAGGCACAACGAATCCATTGAGCAGACCCAGGGGTAGATTTACTAAAACTTCTAAAACAGACATATGGTGGTGTTGGCCACAGCAAGCAATCAGTTTATGTCTATAATTTTCTAGGATGTAAAAGAGAAATTATAGCTAGAATCTGTTTGCTATGGGCAACCCTATGACGTCTCCTTTTTAATAGCGTTAGTAAATCTACCACCCAGTGTCTGGCTAGGGGAGTTAGCAAGTTAGCAACATTCAGGTAGTAGGTGGTAGCACAGCTTTGAACGTTTGGGGTTTACAAACATGTACATGACTAGAACATTAGTCAAATTGATTCAGTGTTTCTAAGTTAGGAAGCACCAGTTATCAGTATTCAAATTATCTTTAAAAAAAATATATGTAGTTTTTGTACCCATTTAGACAACTAGTATATTTGTTGGTGATGCATATCCAGTATTGTAAATATTCCCCTAATTTACATTTCACTGTAAAGATATAAGCTACCAGAACAGAAACATCTACAGAAGCTTAGATCCAGCTCCGTAGCCCTGATCCATTGCCCCTTTGTGTGCGCTCTGAAGCATAGTTATAAAGCAGATCTGCTCTGCACCTGCTCAGATTGTTGCAGGCTCCTAGCCATCTGTCCCTGCTGTATACAAAAATTTCCATTTCTATCTGATCATTTTGGAGCACAAGTATAACCTTCCAATACAGGGATGCCCAAGTGAGGACCTATGAATCCGGCTTAGAGTTGTTGTGAGCTGACTTCATTGCAGGCATGAAAGGTGTCCACTAAAAAAGGTATAGTTGCGTACATATACAAAGCTTCTACTATCGCGAGATAAGGGTAGGCCAGCACCAGTAGCACATACTCCAGGTTTAAGTCAAGAATGCATCACATACACTTAAATTCTACACCTCTGTTTTTACATAATATATTTTGCTAGTGAAATACACATTTCCTATTAGCAGGAACATCTCTCAGTCCTGCGCACAAGCCACAAAGAATGCACCTATCCACCAGTGATACATTTGTAATCAGCCAATAAAAAATGGACTGTATGACCATCAGTCCTACTGCACCTGGGTATCCATTTGGATGGTCGACAGTCATTAGGTCGACCACTATTAGTCGACCTTGACATGGTCGACACATGAAAGGTCGACACATTAAATGGTCGACATGAGGTTTTCACATTTTTTTTTCTTTTGGGGAACTTTTCCATACTTTACGATCCACGTGGACTACGATTGGGAACGGTAATCTGTGCCGAGCGCAGCAGTAGTGGAGCGAGGCACCTTGCCTGAAGCATGCAAGGGGACGCGGTGCACTAATTGGGGTTCCCTGTCACTTTACGCAGAAAACGACACCAAAAAAAGTAAAAAAAAACCTCATGTCGACCTTTTCATGTGTCGACCATTTGTCCAAGTCGACCATGCCAATGTCGACCAATAGTGGTCGACCTAATGACCGTCGACCATTCATACCGGAACCCTGCACCTGCCTCTAACCACCCACAAATGTGGCTTTATCAGTCATGTATGAGTCTATGTAAATGTGAACATGTACTGCATGTAGCTTCCTGTAGTAGCCTCTCCTGGCAGGTGTTCAAAAGAGACAGAATAAATGAGTGCATTAATTTTTCTTGACATGTGCAGAGCAATTACATTAAACTATGCTCCGCAAACTGGAGCAGCACTCCCTCTGCACCACCCTCTGAGTCGTCGAGTGCATTTCTGCTTCTTTCTGAGAGTCCCTTCTACTACGGCAAGTCATGTTTGGTATCTAATAGAGCTGCTCATCACTATGTATTTAGCACATTCATTTTGTATGGCTTATTAGATACTTATTAGATACTTGGACAGTGCTAATGTATTAAGTCTATTATAATAAGACCACAGAGGTTCAGCTACAGAGAGCTCACATGCAACATGATCGCACAGACTGAATAATCTGTAGCCAGCTGTCTACTTTGGGACCAGCAGCATATATAGATTACTGTCAGATGTTAATTCTACAGTAAGCAATCGCAGTACATTATAATTTGTCAAGACTATTACTTGTCAGTAAAATTGCACATGTTGGTCCCATATCTGACCTTTTATTACAGAAGTAGACAGAAGTCTAATCCAATTGGTACAATGTACCTTCTGCTACCAACAGGTAAATACCCAGCAGCACAGCATTTCATTAAAGTGTGTCACTCTATAAGAAAATGTTGCTTTGTATACCGAAACTGTTATTTTAAAACTATCTTTATATAGTCTACCATATGTCTGTAATATCAAAAAATGTGCAGTAAAATAATATAAACACAGCTATATGCTAAGTTATAGCATGTAATATATTGCTTCGTGTCCAGTATACGGTCTCACAGCACTGGGGTAATGGTTTCAATACCAATCAGGGCCGTAATTGAAAACCATAACTTTCTGAAAATGCCCACGTTATCAGTTTCATGAACATCCTACAAAAGTACAAGTTGTGTGACAAATCTAATTAAAGTGTATAAAGTTTCTTTTTCTGTTTAGGGTACATCATTGCGAGAACTTAGTTGAAAATTTTATTCAGGTCTTATTTTTGTATTTTATTTTGCACATCAGACACTAGCAGAAAAGGAATTTCTACCTCCCTGCAGCCTCTGACACAGAAGGCATGTTAGGATTAATATTCATACAAACTGGATTCCTAGTAGTGATGAAGAATTTTATAACCTAATTGTGCACTCTGTAATTGCACTTAAACCCTTACCCACCCTTTTCAGAACAAATAACCATTTATCTTTTTTTCAAACATCTGTTACCACTCTATCTTTAAGAGCGCAACATTGTAAGAAAACATTAACTCTGAATTAGCTGTACAGTATTCAGTTCCCGATCTATTTTCTGATAGTCTGTTTATCAGTCTCTGGGGATTAGTTTGCACATACTCCAATGGAAGACATAATCTTTTTTTAAATTGATGCCCCTTCTGGACTCCCAGTATTTGATTTATTTGAAAGTTTATTTTCAAGCCTATAGAATTGTTTGTCCAATAAAAGCATCAAAGTATGATGTATTGGCAATGACTGTTTTTATATATATTTTTTTATTTAGAGAAATCACATTAGTTGGCAAATTGGTTCACACTGCATCTGTCTATCTCTAATAACTTCTATCTAGTTGGCTGTGTGTCTTTATTAGTTTATAAAGGTTGAGAGATTCTGAAGGGGTATTAATAAGCAGCAATGGGCCTAATTCAGACCTGGTCGCAAGCAGGTGTTTTTTGCACTGCTGCGACCAGGTAGTCGCCGCTTACAGGGGGAGGAGGGAATCACTGTGCAGTGCTGTGATCGGATGTGCTGAGAGCTGCACAATCCAAAGTTTATGCAGTCTCTGCACAGCCCAGAACTTACTCTTGCCGTGCGAGGATCGGGCCCGGAGCTGACGTCAGAATCCCTCCCTCCAAACAGCTGGACACTCCTGCGTTTTTCTGGACACTCCCTGGAAACGGTCAGTTGCCATCCACAAACGGCCTCTTACTGTCAATCTTCTTGTGATCGCCGGTGCGATTGTTTTCTTCGTACATCCCCGTCGCTGTCCGGCGCTGAGGGGGCGATGTGCCTGCGCATTGCGGGGCATACGCATGCGCAGTTCAGACCCGATCACCGCTGAACGAAAATGCACAGCAGCGATCGGGTCTGAATTACCCCCAATATTAGGTAAGCCTAAACCTCCCATTTTTCTTAAGGATTCCAATAGACTTCAAATGTTTGGCTTTTGGAAGTCCAGACAGAAGTGTGAAAAGATTTTTGTAGATGTATTGTAATAGTTTGCAGGGCATCTGTAAGTTAAAACTATTTCAATTCCTAGGCGCCTCATGTTAACAAAAATTTTTTACACAGTAAAATAAAATAAAATGATCCTGTTTCCTAAAAGATGTTGTTTCCATGTAGCTTCATGTTGTATTGTGCCTGTGTTCGCACAGAAAAACCTTTCTATACAAAAGGGAACCAAAATGAACTTTCTCTATCGTCCTAAGTGGATGCTGGGGTTCCTGAAAGGACCATGGGGAATAGCGGCTCCGCAGGAGACAGGGCACAAAAAAGTAAAGCTTTACTAGGTCAGGTGGTGTGCACTGGCTCCTCCCCCTATGACCCTCCTCCAGACTCCAGTTAGATTTTGTGCCCGAACGAGAAGGGTGCAATCTAGGTGGCTCTCCTAAAGAGCTGCTTAGAGAAAGTTTAGTTTAGGTTTTTTTCTTTACAGTGAGTCCTGCTGGCAACAGGATCACTGCAACGTGGGACTTAGGGGGAAAGTAGTAAACTCACCTGCATGCAGAGTGGATTTGCTGCTTGGCTACTGGACACCATTAGCTCCAGAGGGATCGAACACAGGCCCAGCCGTGGAGTCCGGTCCCGGAGCCGCGCCGCCGACCCCCTTGCAGATGCTGAAGCGTGAAGAGGTCCGGAAACCGGCGGCTGAAGACTCCTCAGTCTTCATAAGGTAGCGCACAGCACTGCAGCTGTGCGCCATTTTCCTCTCAGCACACTTCACTGGGCAGTCACTGAGGGTGCAGAGCGCTGGGGGGGGGCGCTCTGAGAGGCAAATATAAACCTTATACAAGGCTAAAAATACCTCACATATAGCCCATAGGGGCTATATGGAGATATTTAACCCCTGCCTGACTGGAAAAATAGCGGGAGAAGAACCCGCCGAAAAAGGGGCGGGGCCTATCTCCTCAGCACACGGCGCCATTTTCTGTCACAGCTCCGCTGGTCAGAACGGCTCCCAGGTCTCTCCCCTGCACTGCACTACAGAAACAGGGTAAAACAGAGAGGGGGGGCACATTAATGGCTATATATATATATATATTAAAGCAGCTATAAGGGAGCACTTAATATAAGGATATCCCTTGTATATATAGCGCTTTGTGGTGTGTGCTGGCAGACTCTCCCTCTGTCTCCCCAAAAGGGCTAGTGGGTCCTGTCTTCATTAGAGCATTCCCTGTGAGTTTGCGGTGTGTGTCGGTACGTGGTGTCGACATGTATGAGGACGATATTGGTGTGGAGGCGGAGCAATTGCCAAATATGCAGATGTCACCCCCCAGGGGGTCGACACCAGAATGGATGCCTTTATTTGTGGAATTACGTGATGGTTTATCTTCCCTTAAACAGTCAGTTGAGGACATGAGGCGGCCGGACAATCAATTAATGCCTGTCCAGGCGCCTCAAACACCGTCAGGGGCTGTAAAACGCCCTTTGCCTCAGTCGGTCGACACAGACCCAGACACGGGCACTGATTCCAGTGACGACGGTAGAAATTCAAACGTATTTTCCAGTAGGGCCACACGTTATATGATTTTGGCAATGAAGGAGACGTTACATTTAGCTGATACTACAGATACCGTAAAACAGGGTATTATGTATGGTGTGAAAAAACTACAAACAGTTTTTCCTGAATCAGAAGAATTAAATGACGTGTGTGATGAAGCGTGGGTTGCTCCTGATAAAAAGTTGATAATTTCAAAAAAAAGTTATTGGCATTATACCCTTTCCCGCCAGAGGTTAGGGCGCGCTGGGAAACACCCCCTAAGGTGGACAAGGCGCTCACACGCTTATCCAAACAAGTGGCGTTACCCTCTCCTGAGACGGCCGCACTTAAGGATCCATCAGATAGAAAGATGGAAGTTATTCAAAAGAATATATACACACATGCAGGTGTTATACTACGACCAGCTATAGCAACTGCCTGGATGTGCAGTGCTGGAGTAGTTTGGTCAGAATCCCTGATTGAAAATATTGATACCCTAGATAGGGACAATGTTTTACTGTCGTTAGAACAAATAAAGGATGCATTTATCTATATGCGTGATGCACAGAGGGATATTTGCACACTGGCATCTCGGGTGAGTGCTATGTCCATTTCAGCCAGAAGAGCCTTATGGACACGACAGTGGACAGGCGATGCGGATTCAAAACGTCACATGGAGGTTTTGCCG
This sequence comes from Pseudophryne corroboree, assembly GCF_028390025.1. Lineage (NCBI taxonomy): Eukaryota > Metazoa > Chordata > Amphibia > Anura > Myobatrachidae > Pseudophryne > Pseudophryne corroboree. The sequence goes on from NC_086445.1 coordinate 725,929,047, forward strand.
TATAAAGGGGAGGAGTTATTTGGAGTTGGTCTATCAGACTTGGTGGCCACGGCTACTGCCGGGAAATCCACTTTTTTACCTCAAGTCACTCCCCAACAGAGAAAGGCACCGACCTTTCAACCGCAGCCTTTTCGCTCCTACAAAAATAAGAGAGCAAAGGGCTTGTCGTACCTGCCACGAGGCAGAGGAAGAGGGAAGAGACACCAACAGGCAGCTCCTTCCCAGGAACAGAAGCCCTCCCCGGCTCCTGCAAAAACCTCAGCATGACGCTGGGGCCTCTCAAGCGGACTCGGGGACAGTGGGGGGCCGTCTCAAAAATTACAGCGCGCAGTGGGCTCACTCGCAGGTAGACCCCTGGATCCTGCAGATAATATCTCAGGGGTACAGGTTGGAATTAGAGACGGATCCTCCTCATCGTTTCCTGAAGTCTGCCTTACCAACCGTCTCTTCCGAAAGGGAGAGGGTGTTGGAAGCCATTCACAAGCTGTACGCTCAGCAGGTGATAGTCAAAGTACCCCTATTACAACAAGGAAAGGGGTATTATTCCACTCTATTTGTGGTACCGAAGCCGGATGGCTCGGTAAGGCCTATTCTAAATCTGAAGTCCTTGAACCTCTACATAAAAAAGTTCAAGTTCAAGATGGAGTCACTCAGAGCAGTGATAGCGAACCTGGAAGAAGGGGACTTTATGGTATCCTTGGACATCAAGGATGCGTATCTACACGTTCCGATTTACCCCGCACACCAGGGGTACCTCAGGTTCATTGTTCAAAACTGTCACTATCAGTTTCAGACGCTGCCGTTCGGATTGTCCACGGCGCCTCGGGTCTTTACCAAGGTAATGGCCGAGATGATGATTCTTCTTCGAAGAAAAGGCGTATTAGTTATCCCATACTTGGACGATCTCCTAATAAGGGCAAGGTCCAGAGAACAGCTGGAGACAGCTTTAGCACTATCTCAAGAGGTGCTAAGACAACACGGGTGGATTCTGAATATTCCAAAATCCCATTTAATCCCGACAACTCGTCTGCTGTTCCTAGGAATGATTCTGGACACGGTTCAGAAAAAGGTTTTCCTTCCAGAGGAAAAAGCCAAGGAGTTATCCGATCTGGTCAGGAACCTCCTAAAACCAGGAAAAGTGTCAGTACATCAATGCACAAGAGTCCTGGGAAAAATGGTGGCTTCTTACGAAGCAATTCCATTCGGCAGATTCCATGCAAGAATATTCCAAAGGGATCTGTTGGACAAATGGTCAGGGTCGCATCTGCAGATGCACCTGCGAATAACCCTGTCACCAAAGACAAGGGTGTCACTTCTGTGGTGGTTGCAGAAGGCTCACCTATTAGAAGGCCGCAGATTCGGCATTCAGGATTGGATCCTGGTGACCACGGACGCCAGCCTGAGAGGCTGGGGAGCAGTCACACAAGGAAGAAACTTCCAGGGAGTATGGACGAGTCTGGAAAAGTCTCTTCACATAAACATTCTGGAACTAAGAGCAATCTACAATGCTCTAAGCCAGGCGGAACTTCTCCTGCAAGGAAAGCCGGTGTTGATTCAGTCGGACAACATCACGGCGGTCGCCCATGTAAACAGGCAGGGCGGCACAAGAAGCAGGAGTGCAATGGCAGAAGCTGCCAAGATTCTTCGCTGGGCGGAGAATCACGTGATAGCACTGTCAGCAGTGTTCATCCCGGGCGTGGACAACTGGGAAGCAGACTTCCTCAGCAGACACGATCTTCATCCGGGAGAGTGGGGTCTACATCCAGAAGTCTTCAACATGTTAATAGACCGTTGGGAAAGACCAATTGTAGACATGATGGCGTCTCGCCTCAACAAGAAACTGGACAAATATTGCGCCAGGTCAAGAGATCCACAGGCAATAGCTGTGGACGCACTGGTTACTCCTTGGGTGTACCAGTCAGTGTATGTGTTTCCTCCTCTGCCGCTCATACCAAAGGTATTGAAGATCATACGGCAAAGAAGAGTAAGAACAATACTAGTGGTTCCGGATTGGCCGAGAAGGACTTGGTATCCGGAACTTCAAGAGATGCTCACGGACGAACCGTGGCCTCTACCTCTGAGAAGGGACCTGCTACAGCAGGGTCCCTGTCTTTTTCAAGACTTACCGCGGCTGCGTTTGACGGCATGGCGGTTGAACGCCAGATCCTAAAAGGGAAAGGCATTCCAGAAGAAGTCATTCCTACCTTGATTAAGGCACGGAAGGAAGTCACCGTGAAACATTATCACCGCATTTGGCGAAAATATGTAGCGTGGTGCGAGGATCGGAGGGTTCCGACGGAGGAATTCCAACTGGGTCGTTTCCTACATTTCCTGCAATCAGGATTATCTATGGGTCTCAAATTGGGATCCATTAAGGTTCAAATTTCGGCCCTGTCAATATTCTTCCAAAAAGAATTGGCCTCTGTCCCTGAGGTCCAGACTTTTGTCAAGGGAGTACTGCATATACAGCCTCCTGTGGTGCCTCCGGTGGCACCGTGGGATCTAAATGTAGTTTTAGATTTCCTCAAATCCCATTGGTTTGAACCATTGAAAAAGGTGGATTTGAAATATCTCACATTGAAAGTGACTATGTTACTAGCCCTGGCCTCTGCCAGGAGAGTATCTGAATTGGCGGCTTTATCTTATAATCTTCCATTCGGATAGGGCAGAACTGCGGACTCGTCCGCATTTTCTCCCTAAAGTGGTATCAGCATTTCATCTGAACCAACCTATTGTGGTGCCTGCGGCCACTAGCGACTTGGAGGACTCCAAGTTGTTGGACGTTGTCAGAGCCTTAAAAATATACATTGCAAGGACGGCTGGAGTCAGAAAATCTGACTCGCTGTTTATATTGTATGCACCCAACAAGTTGGGCGCACCTGCTTCTAAGCAGTCGATTGCTCGTTGGATTTGTAACACAATTCAACTTGCACATTCTGTGGCAGGCCTGCCACAGCCTAAAACTGTAAAAGCCCACTCCACAAGGAAGGTGGGCTCATCTTGGGCGGCTGCCCGAGGGGTCTCGGCATTACAACTCTGCCGAGCAGCTACGTGGTCGGGGGAGAACACGTTTGTAAAATTTTACAAATTTGATACCCTGGCAAAGGAGGACCTGGAGTTCTCTCATTCGGTGCTGCAGAGTCATCCGCACTCTCCCGCCCGTTTGGGAGCTTTGGTATAATCCCCATGGTCCTTTCAGGAACCCCAGCATCCACTTAGGACGATAGAGAAAATAAGAATTTACTTACCGATAATTCTATTTCTCGGAGTCCGTAGTGGATGCTGGGCGCCCATCCCAAGTGCGGATTATCTGCAATACTTGTACATAGTTATTGTTAACTAATTCGGGTTATTGTTAAGGAGCCATCTTTAAGAGGCCCTTTCTGTTGTCATACTGTTAACTGGGTTTAGATCACAAGTTGTACGGTGTGATTGGTGTGGCTGGTATGAGTCTTACCCGGGATTCAAAATGCCTCCCTTATTGTGTATGCTCGTCCGGGCACAGTACCTAACTGGAGTCTGGAGGAGGGTCATAGGGGGAGGAGCCAGTGCACACCACCTGACCTAGTAAAGCTTTACTTTTTTGTGCCCTGTCTCCTGCGGAGCCGCTATTCCCCATGGTCCTTTCAGGAACCCCAGCATCCACTACGGACTCCGAGAAATAGAATTATCGGTAAGTAAATTCTTATTATTACACCTTGCGCTATTATCCCAATTTTGCACTGGTGTGGGCGAAAACTCATCAACAAAAAAGGTAATGTATCAGCAATTTAATATTTTTCTCAGATTTAATACATTTAAAATATATGTGACCACTTGCTAATCATTTTATATGTATTAAATCTGAGAAAAATATTAAATTGCTGATACATTACCTTTTTTGTTGTTGTGTTTTCATGCACACCAGGGGAAAATCGGGATAATAGTGCAGGATGTCATCGTTCATCTGAAAGTTAACTAAAAAATTGTATAGCAGCTTATTTAAAAAACATTTTTTAAATACATTTTGATTGGCGGTATGTCCCAACCGAGGAGTAACCTTATTAAGCAATTATCTGCATGTTTTAGCTGGTGTGTATTGCATGACCGGCGGTAAGGAGACCGTCGGTCAGCATACCGATGCCGTCATCCCGGCTGCAGAATGCCGACGGAAGGGCGATCGCAACAAGCCCCTTGCACCACTGGTTCTATTCTCACTCTATGGGTTTCGTGGACACCCACGAGTGGGAATAGTCCCTGTTGGTCGGCATGCTGATCGGCTGGATTGTGAGGCTGCGGGATGTAGAGGGAGGTCTCCTGACCGCCAGTCACATAACTACATCCCATTTGAGCAATACAATTAAAACAGCAATACTATTCAAAGTTAAGTATGGCGTATTTTACTTTGAATAGTATTGCCATTTTAAATTTACCCCCCAAGAAAGATTAGTTTGCTATAGTTGCTCATACGGATTGTCTTCCTTATCCAGAATTCTAGGGATTAGAAGAATTTAGGATTTTTCCATATTTTAGAATATTTGCATACCATAATGAGATTTCTTGGAGATGGGCCCATAGTCTAAACACAAAGCACATTTATTTTTCAAATACACCTTGTACATATAACCTGAATATCATTTTATACAATATTTTTTTTTCTAAATCTGTGAATGAAACACAGTTTGTGTACCTTGAACTATCAGAAAGCAAAGGTGTCAATATCTTAGTCGAGCTCCAAAAATGTGAATTTTTTAGATATCTGATTTTCAGATTCGGGAGACTCAACCTGAATTTCTGTATGCAAGCATAGACTTTGTGAGTAGATTCTAGACTGGGGTTTTTAATGATTGTATTCATAAAGTATATTCCTAACTGTGCAAGGTACAATCTTGTTGACTAACCTGATATTATATAATATTAACCATACTTGGAATTCCTTGCTACATTTCTTTCTGTGTATACATTACTGTAACATAATAATGGCATTTGTTTTTATTTTGTTCCTTATCTTATTAACATTATAGAATGATGTTTACTTTTTGAGAAAGTTCACACTGCACATGTGATTGAATAGCAATAATAAAATCTGATCATACAATCTCCATGTAACTTGTTAATATAATGGCATACCCCCAATCTTAGGTGTCAGTTCAATTACCCATGAGGTGGGTGGGTTGCCTTTGCAACGTTGTGGAAATGTCGGCAACTCATCTTGCCACTGTCGCGGCCCAATCTCACCCTGGACTCGCAGATTTTTGTATACAGCCCTATGGGATGAGTCTAATTGAATCAACCCCTTGGAGCAGGCATGTCAAACTCAATTCCAACCAGGTCGAAAAATCAAGGTCTAAGATTGTGTGTACCGCAAGAAAAAGTCTTATATGTAATTTTGAAAGGTTTATTAGAAAAAACAACAATAACGTTTTAACATTTTAACATTAAGTTACTTTAATGTCTTCTTCCCGATACTTGACACCAATTTTCCAATTTCAGGACAAATCTTATTGGATGAGATAACTTTTAACACTGAACCACATATCAGTGTGAGCTGGGAGCTGTGTTATTCCCCCTCATATATCAATGTATAGTCCCCACTCCTCTATATAATAACAATACCACATATCAGTGTCCCCTCTCCTCTAATACCACCACATATCAGTGTGAGCTGGGAAAATATGTAAATTCCAGACCCTCTCTGTCCCTCCAGTCCAGCCACATGCCCCCTGTGTCCCCTCTTGCTCCTTGTGTCACCTCCAGCTGTAAGCTCTCTGGGGCAGATGTATTAAGTGATAAAGCAGTGATAAGTGGAAGGTGATAATACACCAGCCAATCAATATGGGTTTGAAAAATGACAGGAGCTGATTGGATGGTGCATTATCACCTTCCACCTATCACTTCTTTATCACTGCTTTATCACTTCTCCAGGCTTAATACATCTGCCCCGTTGTGCCTACTGTGTCTATTCAACCTCCAACCCCTGTGCCAGCCTCCTCCAATTTACCTTCTGCTTAGATTAGAATGGATTCTTCTGCTCCTCTTCCAGGTCCTGCAAATTGTTAAAAATTCTGAAAAAAAATTGCGTAGGGTCGCCCCTCCTAAGCATAACCAGCTTCGGGCTCTTTGAGCCGGTCCTGTTTGTAAAAATATGGGGGAAAAATTGACAGGGGTTCCCCCATATTTTAACAACCAGCACCGGGCTCTGCGCCTGGTCCTGGTGCAAAAAATACGGGGGACAAAAGACGTAGGGGTCCCCCGTATTTTTAACACCATCACCGGGCTCCACTAGTCAGAGAGCTAATGCCACTCTTGTGGTTGGCCCCACTTAACCTCGCAGTCTACCGCAGACCGCAAAGTTCCCACCATTGGATACAATGGAGCGCCTATGCGCTCCATTGTATCTACAGTGCGCAGCCTGACTGACAGCTCATGACGTGGCGCTCCCTGATTGGCTGAAGGGACCCTCTTTGACAGCAGTCACAGGGGGTCCCGCCAGTTGGGGAACATGGATCCCCAACTGGGTAAACATGGATCCCCTTTCAGTGCGTGGTTCGGGTAATTCATTTTTTTATTTTGCCAAATCCCTGGATTACAAACTTAAAGAAGAGGACCGATCTACACTGGATTTTTTGGGAGTATAATTTTTATTTACAGGTACCCCGGGATTCTACTGGAGAAGAGGACCGACTGCTTCGTGTCAACATAGGTAAGTATGTATGAATGTAAGTGTGCATGTATGTTTAATAAAATTTTACTATCAAGGTGTGTGTGTTTTGTTTTTATTTGGGTATTTTTTTGTAGTAGAACTACAGGTACCAGAGGGCCCGTTTCCCCCCTGCATGCTGGTACTTGTGGTTCTCCAAGTACCAGCTTGCGGGGGAGGCTTGCTGGGACTTGTAGTACTGCTACAAAAAACAATATTCTTTTTTTACACACAAGGCTATCAGCCTCCCATCCGTAGCCCTTGGATGGGGGGGACAGTCTCGGGCTTTACCCCTGGCCCTTGGGTGGCTGGAGGAGGGGAACCCTTGATTTAAGGGGTCCCCACTCCTCCAGGGTACCCCGGTCAGGGGTGACTAGTTGGTGATTTAATGCCAGGGCCGCAGGGACCAATATAAAAGTGTCCCCCGGCTGTGGCATTATCTCTCTGACTAGTGGAGCCCGGTGCTGGTGTTAAAAATACGGGGGACCCCTACGCTTTTTGTCCCCTGTATTTTTTGCACCAGGACCAGGCGCAGAGCCCGGTGCTGGTTGTTAAAATATGGGGGAACCCCTGTCAATTTTTCCCCCTGTATTTTAACAACCAGGACCGGCTGGTTATGCTTAGGAGGGGGGGATCCCACGCAATTTTTTTTTCCTGATTTTTAACTCTCTCCCACCCCTTCCCACTGATAAACATGCATGGATCTCACGGATCCGTGAATGCCTATCAGAACACGGTAAAAAAAAAGCAGGTCTATTTGAAAACTGCTTTTTTTTTTACGATTTGTATTTTTTCACGGCAGTGTTTGGCTATTGCCGGCAGTGATTGTGAATTCTAATTTTTAGTAAATTACCGAGTTGTATAAAATAACAGGCGTGTTTGACCGATTCATTCGTATTTTTTATCTTTGCCTTCAAAAAAAATACGAATGCCCTCATCACTGCCGAGATTTGTGTTTAGTAAATTCCAGAGATGACACTTTGAAGAAAAAACACCAACTCGGTCAAAATCGGGACTTTAGTAAATATACCCCATGGTGCTGACATGCTGGTTGTGGCGGAGAGGCAGAGCTTGGGGGAGTCTCAACACTAGAGCCAGCCGGACATGCACAGCAGCTCCCCCAGTGGACATTTCCCTATTTCCTCATTGGATAGCTGCTGCACATGCGTAGAACGAATGCTGCCTGAATAGAGCTGTTCGTAGCAGCCAGTGGCCGGCCACGTTCAACTATTTTGACAATAGTAACATGCTGGCAGTAGGGGCCACATGCAACCCACGAGTTTGAGATGCCTGCCTTAGAGGTTAATTCATGTCTGTTCTGTACAGCTGTGCACATCACCAAGAATTATGGTACCCTAACATCGCACACATTCATGCACAGGAAAAATGTGCTATGTTGGTGTCGCTGGGGTTCTGTCACTTTGCTGAAGTCTCTTCTAATTGAATTTCTACCTTATGTGTTTCTGTGGGGCTTCTCTAGTGTTTTGTCTGCCTCCTTCTAAGCCCCTGTGAATAAACCACTGTGATATCTTGTGTTTTTAGATGGAGGAGTGTTTCATATTATGTCACTGGAACCGAGTGGCACAAAGCATTGTTGTCTCACAAATTTTGGGCTTTTTGTTGATTTTTGACACAGTCTGCTGACTGCAAGTTTGTATGTTTTCCCATGTTTGTGTGAACTTTCTAAATCAGACCAAATAATTAACAGTAGATTAAATTCCTAGTAAGTAATTAAGCCCTGGTGTGGTTTGTGTTATGGAAGGGAAATTGGCTAATAAGCTTCAATGTGGCAGGGACTACTGATGTGTCTGAATAAGGATCTTTAGCTGTACAGCGCTGCAAAATATTTTTCCACTATATAAACAAATGATGGCAATATTTAAAGTTGGCAATACAACAAATATATAGTTATATTAATGTCATTGAAATCATTCCATTATGTAATAGAACTTAAAAAAATCTAATGCTTAAAAAAAGAATTTAATTCTTATATGTTTTTTTACTTCCTGTATAAAAATATTTCCAGGATCTGAGAGATTGATTTTAAAAAGCTTTTCTATTTCGATTGAATAAAGCTTTATGGTGTAGTTGTATCAAGAGGTGATAACCTTTTTCTTTTTTTTGGCATTTTCACTGCTTCTCTAAAATGTATTAAAAGTCAGATTTCAGATAAATCAAAGATTTCATTGTGTCCTGAGTAACCCCAGCACTGTGCCCTGCTATGGTGGCAAAGCATGATCGCCACTAACTTAAGGGCCCCATACACTACAACGATATGTCTGAGGCTGAAGTCGGAGGCAATTTCCCTTGAACTCTACCGGGAGCTTCCCGGGAGTGGTTCCATACGATTTGGTACATTTTGCATGCGATATATCGTATGCGATCCCAGCCATGCCTGCGGGAACCGACATATCACGAGTGCAGCACTAACGATCTAGGGGAGCCGATCTGACCCTTACGGGAAAGCGGATCTGACCAGAAACCTCCAAAATGCCCGATTTCACCAGATATATATCGGGCCGAATGCCCGAAATTGGATGAAATCGGGCATTATCGTTCTAGTGTATGGGGCCCTTTAGCTTGTTACTTTACACATAGCATCATCTGAAGGGAGTTACCACTAATGTGTTAGTGAATAACTCTGCAAGTCCGTGTATTTGAATGAAGAGTAGGTCTGACTTCCATCAGCATTGTGAGTGCACCTTCTTTTGTTTTTGTTGTGATAATGCCTGTCCTCTACCATCTTTTTTGGCGTTGCGTCTTCCCATTGTTGTTGTCTGAAAAGATCTGTAGCCTTTCCTCTTTTATCCCAGCACCATCATTAGCACATCCTTCCATTATTGGTGTCTGGCACGACCTGTGTGCCTGTCTCCCAATGCATTTGGTCAGTCTTTGTCTGACCCTTGCACCTTAGCATGTCACTGGCTGCCCAATTCATGAGTCTGTCCGTGTGTCTCGGTGGCTTGACTGAAGAGCTTGGCTCTCTTGGTGCATCTGACTACCTGATCCATGAGCTTGGCTCTTGGCTTCATTAGCATATTTTTGTTTGCCTTTCTCCTGGTGAGTTTCTGTCCAACTAGTAAACTCTTTGACACATCTAGAAACATAGAAGCATAGAATTTGACGGCAGATAAGAACCACTTGGCCCATCTAGTCTGCCCTTTTTTTTTTTATCCTTTAGGTAATCTCAACCAATTTTGAACCTTAATTCTTTGTAAGGATATTCATATGCCTATCCCAAGCATGTTTAAATTGCTCTACAGTCTTAGCCTCTACCACCTCTGATGGAAGACTATTCCACTTATCCACTACCCTTTCTGTGAAGTAATTTTTCCTTAAATTTCCCCTGAACCTCCCCCCCTCCAGTCTCAGTGTATGTCCTCGAGTTCTAATACTTCTCTTCCTTTGAAGAATGTTTCCCTCCTGAACTACCTACCCAACTCTTCTCCTGGTGCAGAGACTTTGTCTGCCTGACCAGTGAACTCATCTGCTGTCAGTATTTTTTCTGTGTCGTCACCGTTGTCACCATGCTTTTGTCTGTATAATGACATGAATATGAATAGCAGGGGAAATAAGTTATGTGATGGGGTCTAGAATAGTAAAACCGGTCAGAAAAGAGAAGAAAACCACTCAATCAATCAGATAGCGCAATTCCTTCTTTAAGTTCCTATAAACCACACACTAATTAAAATTACTGGGTTTTAAATGTACTTTAGTCCAAATATATCCTGTGCCCTTTTAAATGACTTTAGCTACAGTTAAGTTACAGGCAATATGGACATTTGATTTAAACCGTATGGCACAGCTCTATATTTAGTCATGAATGGAGCTCTGCATGTTTATTTTCCTTAAATTCCTCATTGACCCAGAGTCATAGGGCTGAATTTTCCATTATGTGTGTGGAGAATGAATAAAGCTTCTCATCACTGGCTCATTGTTAATACTTGTTATGTGTTCCTATGGTCCCAGTTGAAAGTTAAGTGCTAAATATGTGATTTCTTTTTTTAGCTGTGCATTATATGCTACATTATCCTCAGTATTGTACATCACTGTTTTTGCGTCTAGAAGATTATTTTATTAGAACATTGTATGCTCATTTCATCAGAAAGGAAAATTAATATTTTAGTCCTGTAATTCACACATCTTTCTGCTAAGATTTTGTAATAACTCATGCAGTACAATATCTGGAAAGGGACTGTGTGGTGGCACTGTGAATTGCATCATCATAGTTTCTCCGTAGCCAGAATCTGGGAGCATAGGCAAGTATGGTACAAAAAACATTAACACACAGGATGTTAGACCGGTAACACGTAAAGTGGGCCTAGTAACGTGATCACTGTCAAAAATCTCCTTTACACTCCGCAAACATTATTAGATCATATGATGCCAAAATATAACCAGTTAGTTATATAATGTTCTGTGCACATGTTCCGTATGAATGGAGAAGTTCCTGAGCAGGCATATGCACTGTGCTCTGTGTTTAGCAGCATTACTGGGTCTAGGGTGTCCGGAACCCTTACTCAGGCCCAGTGGTTGTTTTTAAAGAATACATCTAATCCAGTCTTTTTTAACTTTGAAATTGTAAATTGTACCAGAATAATGATACAAGAGAGTGAGGTGTACACTATAGGGTCAATCCAGTTAGTCGCGAATAGGACGAGTTGCCATTGCAACAACATAGAAATACCAGCCACGTCACTACAACTCGTCTCCTTCATGGCCCGATCTCGTCCTGAACTTGTAGAATTTTGTACGCTGCACTATGGTACTACAAATAAAATCCAGAGGTGCTGGTAGTGAGACATGCAACTGCTCTTACTTGCGCTGTGACGAAACTTGCTGCTAATTCGATTTAGCCCTATTAAATTATAAGGTTTGCAGACACCTGCGATAAGCCTGCCACATTTAAAACAGTTTTAAATCCTATTTGCTGTTAGACCCGTGTACAGGGCTTAAAGTGGTCCTGGAGAGGTGGTGGAACTCATTTACCCGGACCCCCCTATCATTAGGAGGAGCCAGAGACAGTGCTAGTGTTTTCGGCACCCCCCTGCAAACTGTAAATTACAGTAGTGCCCTACTTGCCAAACTTTATAAAGGGACATTGATCTCATAAAGAAACAGCATGGTCACATAATAGTACCCCCAATTCCCCCAGTTCAAATTACACCACACAGTGGCACAATCTTATCCACATTACACTGCATGTAGTGCTCCTGATTCATATTACACCACATAGTAATACCCCCTATTCAGGTTACGTCACTTAGTAGTGCCCTTCACATTGAACTACACAATGGTACCCTCTATTCATGTTATGCCACACAGTTGTGCCCCTTATACACAATTCTCACAGTAGTAGTGCTCTTTACACATAATACCCACAGTTGTAGTGCCCCTTACACATAATTTCCACATTAGTAGTGCCCCTTACACATAATGACCACAGTAGTGCCACTTATACACATATTGCCCACAGTAGTGCCCCTTATACACATCTCTGCCTCTGTCCCTCCAGCAGCTCACCGCCTGTGTCCCTCCAGCAGCTACCCCACCTCTCTTTTCCATCCAACACCCTCTCATCCTGTCCTCAAGATGCACAGAGCCTGCTCCTCTTTGTGGCTCCTCTTCACTTCAGCAGCAGTGACAGCATGACATAACATACACAGTGCTGGAAAATGAAGCTACTTGGACCTGATGAGGGGATGAATGCTGTCCAACAGACAGTGTGTGTGAGTACCAGGAGCGGTGGGCTGTAAATTAAGGAAGACCATGGAGCCACCAGGACCTGAGGAAGAAGGAGGTGGCTGCAGCTCATCAGTAACACTAGCGCCGCCTGCATCATCTATTGATGTAAGTGATGGGGCAGGTTTTTCTGTTGGAATTACAGTGCAGGGCAATAGAGGTGGTGGAACTAGTTCCCCCTAACATTACAGGTGGTGGAACTCCGTTCCACCTCGTTCCCCTCTACTTTAACCCCTGCCCTTGTACTTACACATTATTTGTGATATTCTATGCAGACAGAATATTACCCAACATATCCTGAAAGTGACGTGTTCTAAATTCAGTTCTATTTCACTCTATGAAGCTATACTAGACACTGTTGTGGCGTGTGGCATAATGTATAACAGAAATTATGGTGTGTGGCATAATGTGCCACAGTCATTACAGTGTGTTGCATATTGTGTAATGGGCATTACGGTGTGTGGTAAAATGTGTCCCTGCATTATGGTGTGTGGTATAATGTGTAAGAGCCATTACTATAAGGAGGAAAAATTAAGTAATGGAATGGGTATGAATCAGGATTTTTTTGTTCCTGTATTGGCCAATGTCTGGGCGTGCTGGTTGCAAAACTGGGGTGAAATAAGGTAATGCTTTTTCGACAATGCCACACCCCTTGCAGTGAGGCCACACCCCATTTTTGAAACGTGCACAAATTCTTTAATTTTCAAATGGCAGGGGGGGGGGGGGGGAAGGAGGAGAGAGTCTTGCGCCAGAAACTTTTTTTGGCTTGGAGGAGCAACATTTCTAGAAACTGAATGTTGGCCATGTAGTATATTAGCTGCACATTAGAAATGCAGAAATTTGTATTTTCAGGTTGCTTAGGTGTGAGTTTCATTAGATGGCATGTTTCTGGCAAAGGGGTATATGCAATTGCGGTCGAATTGCCGCAAATGTCAAAAAACGGGGCATTTTCTACTCAAAAAAATGATTCAACAATGCAATACAGTACTTTTCGACAAAAAAATGTCCGTTTCAAATTCGACTTTTTGCAATTCGACAGTAGTTAAATTCGACATGTCTGCAATGGTAAAAATGCGACTTTTCGGCAAAAGTATATTCAATTGAAGAATGTCGATTCGACAACAGTGCTTTTCGACAGTCATTTCGTCAATTTCAGTCCGCCTCATTTTGCTGGCGGGATCTAATAAAAAATTTTAAAAACATGTTTTTTTTGTGTTTTTTTTTATTGCTAATAGCATATCTATTTATATTAGAAGGGATTATGTACTTGGTTTGTCTATTAGGAGCCACAAGTATTATTTATATATTTTTTTAAAAGAATATATATATTTTTTTACTGACTAAAATAATATGGAGAGATCAGAGCATGGTTTTTCAGTGGGAAGGGGTGGGAATGGGTAAAAAATCCTGGAAAAAAATGCGTGGGGTCCCCCCTCCTAAGCATAACCAGCCTCGGGCTCTTTGACCGCGAGTAACCTCACCGCTGACTGCAAAGTTCCCACCATTGAAGATAATGGAGCGGCATAGTGCTATGCGCCGTCTGACAGCTCAGACGCGCACAGCCAATCAGGAGAGTGCCACGACGTGACGCTCCCTGATTGGCTGAAGGGACCCTCTTTGACAGGAGACATGGGGTGTCTCGGCATTTGGGGAAAGGGGGTCCCATGTGTAAACATGGGACCCCTTTCAGTGCGTGGATCGGGTTTTGCGTTTTATTTTGCCAAGTACGTGGATTACAAACAAGAAAAGGACAGATCTACATAGGATTTTTGTGAGTATAATTTTATTTTCAGGTACTCCATGGAATCTATGTGGAGAAGGGGACCGAGACGGCGTGTCAACATAGGTAAGTATGTGTGTGTCGGCGTGCATGTATGTAATAAAGTTTTACTTTCACGGTGTGCGTGTACTGTTTTTATGTGGGTATTTTTTTTTGCAGTAGAACTACAGGTACCAGCGGGCCCGTTTCCCCCCCGCATGCTGGTACTTGTGGTTCTCCAAGTACCAGCTTGCGGGGGACGCTTGCTGGGACTTGTAGTTCTGCTACAAAAAAAATATTCTTTATTTTGTCACTTGGCTATCAGCCTCCCATCGGCAACCCTTGGATGGGGGGACAGCCTCTGGCTTAACCCCTGGCCCTTGGGTGGCTGGAGGGGGGGACCCCTTGATTTAAGGGGTCCCCACTCCTCCAGGGTACCCCGGCCAGGGGTGACTAGTTGGGGATTTAATGCCATGGCTGCAGGGACCGGTATAAAAGTGTCCCCCGGCCGTGGCATTATCTCTCCAGCTAGTGGAGCCCGGTGCTGATGTAAAAAATACGGGGGACCCCTACGTCTTTTGTCCCCCGTATTTTTTGCACCAGGACCGGACGCAGAGGCCGGTGCTGGTTGTGAAAATACGGGGGATCCCCTGTCATTCCCCCCCCCCCCCCCCGTATTTTTACAACCAGGACCAGCTCAAAGAGCCAGAGGCTGGTTATTCTTAGGAGGGGGGACCCCACGCATTTTTTTTCAGGATTTTTTACACACTTTTGTGCCGTCCATGAAGTCGAATCCAGGACGCACACTATCGTCAATTGGTCCGTTTTTCGACAGCGGGACTGTCGAATCCGTTTTATATTGAATATGTCGAATTCGGGTACCAGCGGGAGGGTGTCTGACTGTCGAATTGTGTTGAATTTAAAAACGGTAGAATTCCAGCCGGAATTCGACCGCAATTGCATATACCCCAAAGTGTAGTCAGTACAGAGGCAATAAATACCTACAGGAGGCATTACACATTTCCCTTCAGTTAGTTGTACGTCAGTACTTCACTCCAACACGTCTTATACATGCATTCTTGTGTATCTTCAACAGCGTTCAATTTCACATAACTGAGAATCCTATTAGGATAGGTCATGAGTAGTGTGCATGCCAAGGCAATGAGCAAAGGTATATCGGCACAATTAAAAATAAAACCTGTCTGGGTTTCACTGTGATCCCTTACAAGTCAATCCCAAATATATCAGGTAGCAGTGAGTACTAAATACCTTCGAAAATTCTATGTATACAAAAGCCACTATAATTCCATAAGAGAATGAAACAATATGAAGTTTGAATGTCTGAAATAATTTCATGAGTAACTATGGAGATCATATTTTAGCTGCAATTTGCAATAAAAAAAGTTTGTCTCACAAAATGCAACCAGTGTGTGTTGCGTTACTTTTTTTTTGTGTAGAAAGCTGTGTTGATTTGTATATTTTACTTCCTGTACCTGTGGCAGAGAACCCTGAACAGGGAACAGAGATGTCAGATTCCAGGATGTTCATAGTTCCTGATTAGTGATTACATAGTTGTAACTTGTACATAGAATATTAGCCAGGTGTTCAGTATATAAAGGGCCACAGTTTCTCCATGGAAAGTTAAAACAGCATGTGACTAAAGAATACTTTACTTTTAGAGCTGAAAGGCAGTTTTACGGCAGCATGATTTATCTACTGTGCAACTGTGCTCTAGTCTGGTATCCAAGTCTTGTGTGCGGTGTATTACATACCTCCCAACTGTCCCGATTTTCGCGGGACAGTCCTGTTTTTTTTGGGACTGTCCCGCTGTCCCATCCGCGGGCCGCAGTGTCCCACGGTGGGGGAGATGGGAGGCTCCTGTCATTGCAGCCCTGCTTAGCAGAGCAGCGGTGAATAGACACTGTGCGCATGTGCACAGCGTCTATTTAGTGGAGACAGAGGGAGAGGGGGCATGCCAGCAGCTCATAGAGCGCTGGGCATGCTCTCTCAGTGACGGTAAAAGGGGGTGTGACTCGCGATTGCGGCTCTGCCATGAGACCACGCCCCTTTTGCATAGGCCATGCCCATTTTCAGGCGGGCGCGCGATAGGTTCCTCTTTGTCATTTAAGAAAGTTGGGAGGTATGGTATTATAAGAAAATGTTTCATATATATACTGTAGTTGTAGTGTTCATTCTAGCACCCTGCACCTAATCAATGCAGAGGGCATATTTTCATTTTAAAGGACAAAATTTTAGATGTTATGTATTGCTACTGTAGCTGCAGCAATACACAGAGGCGTCTCTTTCCTTGGGGATGGATACCTGATGCAGTTTGTAGGCTCCAGATGTGTGCTGCTTAAAAGGGGGCATGGCTTAGTGGTAAGGGGCGTGGAAAGTGCAATCGTATGCAGATAAGTACAGAAATGTTCAACCGTTTACAGGGATTTTCTACAGATCTATGGCCCTCATTCCGAGTTGTTCGCTCGGTAAAAATCTTCGCATCGCAGCGATTTTCCGCTTAATGCGCATGCGCAATGTTCGCACTGCGACTGCGCCAAGTAAATTTGCTATGTACTTAGTAATTTTACTCACGGCTTTTTCATCGTTCTGGCGATCGTAATGTGATTGACAGGAAATGGGTGTTACTGGGCGGAAACAGGCCGTTTTATGGGCGTGTGGCAAAAAACGCTACCGTTTCCGGAAAAAACGCAGGAGTGGCCGGAGAAACGGAGGAGTGTCTGGGCGAACGCTGGGAGTGTTTGTGACGTCAAACCAGGAACGACAAGCACTGAACTGATCGCAGATGCCGAGTAAGTCTGAAGCTACTCAGAAACTGCTACGAGGTGTGTAATCGCAATATTGCGAATACATCGTTCGCATTTTTAAGATGCTAAGATTCACTCCCAGTAGGCGGCGGCTTAGCGTGAGCAACTCTGCTAAAATCGCTTTGCGAGCGAACAACTCGGAATGAGGGCCTATGTTTTTGTGAAACTTGTGCAGTGGTTGTTGTGGTCCTATTGTAGGTTTCTCTGACGTCCTAAGTGGATGCTGGGACTCCGTAAGGACCATGGGGAATAGCGGCTCCGCAGGAGACTGGGCACAACTAAAGAAAGCTTTAGGACTACCTGGTGTGCACTGGCTCCTCCCTCTATGACCCTCCTCCAGACCTCAGTTAGAATCTTGTGCCCGGCTGAGCTGGATGCACACTAGGGGCTCTCCTGAGCTCCTAGAAAAGAAAGTATAATTTTAGGTTTTTTATTTTCAGTGAGATCTGCTGGCAACAGACTCACTGCTACGAGGGACTAAGGGGAGAAGAAGCGAACCTACCTGCTTGCAGCTAGCTTGGGCTTCTTAGGCTACTGGACACCATTAGCTCCAGAGGGATCGAACACAGGGCCCGACCTCGATCGTCCGGTCCCGGAGCCGCGCCGCCGTCCCCCTTACAGAGCCAGAAGCAAGAAGATGGTCCTGAAAATCGGCGGCAGAAGACTTCGGTCTTCAACAAGGTAGCGCACAGCACTGCAGCTGTGCGCCATTGCTCCTCATGCACACCTCACACTCCGGTCACTGATGGGTGCAGGGTGCTGGGGGTGGGCGCCCTGAGCAGCAATATTAACACCTTGGCTGGCAAAAAAATCACAATATATAGTCCTAGAGGCTATATATGTGAAAAATACCCCTGCCAGAGATCCATAAAAAAGCGGGAGAAGCCCGCCGAAAATGGGGCGGGGCTATCTCCCTCAGCACACTGGCGCCATTTTTCCCTCACAGCTCAGCTGAAGGGATCGCTCCCAGGCTCTCCCCTGGAGTTTTCAAGACTACAAAGGGTAAAAAAGAGAGGGGGGGCACTAAATTTAGGCGCAGCAGTATATATATAAGCAGCTATTGGGAAAATCACTCAGTTACAGTGTTAATCCCTGTGTATATATAGCGCTCTGGTGTGTGCTGGCATACTCTCTCTCTGTCTCCCCAAAGGGTTTTGTGGGGTCCTGTCCTCAGTCAGAGCATTCCCTGTGTGTGTGTGTGGTGTGTCGGTACGGCTGTGTCGACATGTTTGATGAGGAGGCTTATGTGGAGGCGGAGCAGAGGCCGATAAATATGATGTCACCCCCTGCGGGGCCGACACCTGAGTGGATGGATAGGTGGAAGGTATTAACCGACAGTGTCAACTCCTTACATAAAAGGCTGGATGACGTAACAGCTGTGGGACAGCCGGCTTCTCAGCCCGCGCCTGCCCAGGCGTCTCAAAGGCCATCAGGGGCTCAAAACCGCCCGCTACCTCAGATGGCAGACACAGATGTCGACACGGAGTCTGACTCCAGTGTCGACGAGGTTGAGACATATACACAATCCACTAGGTACATCCGTTACATGATCTCGGCAATGAAAAATGTGTTACACATTTCTGACATTAACCCAAGTACCACAAAAAAGGGGTTTTATGTTTGGGGAGAAAAAGCAGCCAGTGTTTTGTTCCCCCATCAGATGAGTGAATGAAGTGTGTGAAGAAGCGTGGGTTCCCCCGATTAGAAACTGGTAATTTCTAAAAAGTTACTGATGGCGTACCCTTTCCCGCCAGAGGATAGGTCACGTTGGGAGATATCCCCTAGGGTGGATAAGGCGCTCACACGTTTGTCAAAAAAGGTGGCACTGCCGTCTTAGGATACGGCCACTTTGAAGGAGCCTGCTGATAAAAAGCAGGAGGCTATCCTGAAGTCTGTATATACACACTCAGGTACTATATTGAGACCTGCAATTGCCTCAGCATGGATAGTGCTGCTACAGCGTGGTCTATTACCCTGTCAGGACAGGGATACTATTTTGCTAACCATAGAGCATATTAAAGACGTTGTCTTATATATGAGGGATGCACAGAGGGATATTTGTCGGCTGGCATCCAGCATTAATGCAATGTCCATTCTGCCAGGAGGGTATTAGGGACCCGGCAGTGGACAGGCGATGCTGACTTTAGAAGGCACATGAAGATTCTGCCATATAAGGGTGAGGAATTGTTTGGGGATGGTCTCTGGGACCTCGTATCCACAGCAACAGCTGGGAAAGAAAATTTTTTACCTCAGGTTTCCTCACAGCCTAAGAAAGCACCGTATTATCAGGTACAGTCCTTTCAGCTTCAGAAAAGCAAGCGGGTCAAAGGTGCTTCCTTTCTGCACAGAGACAAGGGAAGAGGGAAAAAGCTGCACCAGACAGCCAGTTCCCAGGATCAAAAATCTTCCCCCGCTTCCTCTGAGTCCACCGCATGACGCTGGGGCTCCACAGGTGGAGCCAGGTGCGGTGGGAGCATGTCTCGGGAACTTCAGCGACCAGTGGGCTCGCTCACAGGTGGATCCCTGGGTTCTGCAAGTAGTATCACTGGGATACAAGCTGGAGTTCGAGGCGACTCCCCCTCGCCGTTACCTCAAATCAGCCTTGCCAGCTGCCCTCGAGGGGAGGTAGTACTGGCGGCAATTCACAAGCTGTACTCCAGCAGGTGATAATCAAGGTACCCCTCCTTCAACAAGGCCGGGGTTACTATTCCACAATGGTTGTGGTACCGAAACCAGACGGTTCGGTGAGACCCATTCTAAAATGAAATCCTTGAACACTTATATACGAAGGTTCAAGTTCAAAATGGAATCGCTCAGGGCGGTTATTGCAAGCCTGGACGAAGGGGATTACATGGTATCACTGGACATCAAGGATGCTTACCTGCATGTCCCCATTTACCCTCCTCACCAGGAGTACCTCAAAATTGTGGTACAGGACTGTCATTACCAATTCCAGACGTTACCGTTGGTCTGTCCCCGGCACCGAGGATATTTACCAAGGTAATGGCCGAAATGATGATACTCCTTCGAAAAAAGGGAGTTATAATTATCCCGTACTTGGACGATCTTCTTATAAAGGCGAGGTCCATGGAGCAGTTGTTCGTCAGAGTAGCACTATCTCGGGAAGTGCTACAACAGCACGGCTGGATTCTGAATATTCCAAAGTCGCAGCTGGTTCCTATGACGCGTCTACTGTTCCTGGGTATGGTTCTGGACACAGAACAGAAAAAAGTGTTTCTCCCGGAGGAGAAGGCCAAGGAGTTGTCATCTCTAATCAGAGACCTCCTAAAACAAATACAGATGTCGGTGCAGTCCTGGGAAAGATGGTAGCTTCCTACGAAGAAATTCCATTCAGCAGGTTCCATGCAAGGATCTTCCAGTGGGATCTGTTGGACAAGTGGTCCAGGTCGCATCTTCAGATGCATCGGCTGATAACCCTGTCTCCAAGGGCCAGGGTGTTGCTGTTGTGGTGGCTGCAGAGTGCTCATCTTCTAGAGGGCCGCAGATTCGGCATACAGGACTGGGTCCTGGTGACCACGGATGCCAGCCTTCGAGACTGGGGGGCAGTCACACAGGGAAGAAACTTCCAAGGACTATGGTCGAGTCAGGAGACTTCCCTACACATAAATATTCTGGAACTAAGGGCCATTCACAATGCCCTACGTCAGGCTAGACCCCTGCTTCAACACCAGCCGGTGCTGATCCAGTCAGACAACATCACGGCGGTCGCCCATGTAAACCAACAGGGCAGCACAAGAAGCAGGATGGCGATGGCAGAAGCCACAAGGATTTTCCGATGGGCGGAAAATCATGTGTTAGCACTGTCAGCAGTGTTCATTCCCGGAGTGGACAACTGAGAAGCAGACTTTCTCTGCAGGCACGACCTCCACCCGGGAGAGTGGGGACTTCATCCAGAAGTCTTCCAAATGATGGTACACCATTGGGAAAGGCCACAGGTGGACATGATGGCGTCCCGCCTCAACAAAAAGCTAAAAAGATATTGCGCCGGATCAAGGGACCCTCAGGCGATAGCTGTGGACGCTCTGGTAACACCGTGGGGGTACCAGTCTGTGTATGTGTTCCCTCCTCTGCCTCTCATACCCAAGGTACTGAGAATAATAAGAAGGAGAGGAGTAAGAACTATACTCGTGGTTCCGGATTGGCCAAGAAGAGCTTGGTACCCAGAACTTAAAAAAATGATCTCAGAGGACCCATGGCCTCTGCCGCTCAGACAGGACATGCTGCAGCAGGGGCCCTGTCTGTTCCAAGACTAACCGCGGCTGCGTTTGACGGCATGGCGGTTGAACGCTGGATCCTGAAGGAAAAGGGCATTCCGGAGGAAATCATCCCTACGCTGATTAAAGCTAGGAAAGAAGTGACCGCACACCATTATCACCGCTGTCAAAGTCAGAAAAATATCACGCTGCACATTGCCATATATGCACCTCATGCGTGTGCCCGCTGCACGAGCATGAGCTCTCCCGTGCGTGCATATACTCGCGGTCGCGTGCACTCGCAGGCGCACGGTATGCGCATTTACGGTAGAGTTTGTGTGCGTCTAGCGGGCGACTCAATAGTAACATATTTTAGTCATATAATGTATTTTGTAGATTATGGTCCCTTTGATAGAATCTGAAAGTTTAGTTAATATAGCATGTTCGGGGACAAAGAGATTCCTCTTTGTTTGATACGAAGGGTCAGACAGGGGTTACACAGTGGTGTTTAGTATCCATCGGAAGAGAATATTATTAGCAATATTCCGGTGTTGGTTTGAAGCGGATTACTCGCTCGTGTGTATAGTTATGGACATAAGAAGTTTATGGACATTTACTATATTTGCACTTTATTACCCATGCGGTGGGAAACCCAGTTTCCCTCCCACCTGAGCAGTTTGAAATAGTCACAGCCCACCTGTATGAACCAACCTATGACCTTTTGTTATAATGCGGAGACGGATTCCTGTGTCCAATGAACAATAAGAATGTAGGGACCATTGTACTGTACTGTGTGTAAGTGTATATAAAGACAAGCCGATCTGGGCCAGCTCTCTACTCTTTTCAACGGTTCTCATCACTGATAATCGGGAGCTGGATATCCAGAAAGGCGCTTGCGATTGTTCCCCTTGTGCGTAAGTTCTCTGCAACCATATTTATCTCCTATTTTGTTGTAAGCCATTCTCTCTCTCCTTTCCCCCTTTTTAAATGTAATTATGTCTTTGTTGTATTTTAATGTGTAGTTACTCGGTTAGGTATTTTATGTTAGTTTGGTAGTGTATAACTTGTATTGTGTATTCTTTTGCGATTGAACGTTCATTCATTCCCTTAAAATAAGATTTTACTTACCGATAAATCTATTTCTCGTAGTCCGTAGTGGATGCTGGGGACTCCGTCAGGACCATGGGGATTAGCGGCTCCGCAGGAGACAGGGCACAAAAATAAAGCTTTAGGATCAGGTGGTGTGCACTGGCTCCTCCCCCTATGACCCTCCTCCAAGCCTCAGTTAGGATACTGTGCCCGGACGAGCGTACACAATAAGGAAGGATTTTGAATCCCGGGTAAGACTCATACCAGCCACACCAATCACACCGTACAACTTGTGATCTGAACCCAGTTAACAGTATGACAACGTAGGAGCCTCTGAACAGACGGCTCACAAGAAGAACAACCCGATTTTTTTGTAACAATAACTATGTACAAGTATTGCAGACAATCCGCACTTGGGATGGGCGCCCAGCATCCACTACGGACTACGAGAAATAGATTTATCGGTAAGTAAAATCTTATTTTCTCTAACGTCCTAGTGGATGCTGGGGACTCCGTCTGGACCATGGGGATTATACCAAAGCTCCCAAACGGGCGGGAGAGTGCGGATGACTCTGCAGCATCGAATGAGAGAACTCCAGGTCCTCCTCAGCCAGGGTATCAAATTTGTAAAATTTTACAAACGTGTTCTCCCCCGACCATGTAGCTGCTCGGCAGAGTTGTAATGCCGAGACCCCTCGGGCAGCCGCCCAGGATGAGCCCACCTTCCTTGTGGAATGGGCCTTGACAGATTTAGGCTGTGGCAGGCCTGCCACAGAATGTGCAAGTTGAATTGTGCTACAAATCCAACGAGCAATCGTCTGCTTAGAAGCAGGAGCACCCAGCTTGTTGGGTGCATACAGTATAAACAGCGAGTCAGATTTTCTGACTCCAGCCGTCCTTGAAATATATATTTTCAATGCCCTGACAACGTCCAGCAACTTGGAATCCTCCAAATCGCTAGTAGCCGCAGGCACCACAATAGGCTGGTTCAGGTGAAACGCTGACACCACCTTAGGCAGAAAATGAGGACGCGTCCTCAGTTCTGCCCTGTCCGAATGGAAAATCAGATATGGGCTTTTATACGATAAAGCCGCCAATTCTGACACTCTCCTGGCTGAAGCCAGGGCCAGTAGCATGGTTACTTTCCATGTAAGATATTTCAAATCCGCCGATTTGAGTGGCTCAAACCAATGGGATTTGAGAAAATCCAAAACTACATTAAGGTCCCACGGAGCCACTGGGGGCACAATCGGGGGCTGTATATGTAGTACTCCTTTTACAAAAGTCTGGACTTCAGGAACTGAAGCCAATTCTTTCTGGAAGAAAATCGACAGGGCCGAAATTTGAACCTTAATGGACCCCAACTTGAGGCCCATAGACAATCCTGTTTGCAGGAAATGTAGGAATCGACCCAATTGAAATTCCTCCGTGCGGGCCTTCCTGGCCTCGCACCACGCAACATATTTTCTCCAAATGCGGTGATAATGTTGTGCAGTCACCTCCTTCCTGGCTTTAACCAGTGTAGGGATGACCTCTTCCGGAATGCCTTTTTCCTTTAGAATTCGGCGTTCAACCGCCACGCCGTCAAACGCAGCCGCGGTAAGTCTTGGAAAAGACACGGTCCCTGCTGAATCAGGTCCCGTCTTAGAGGTAGAGGCCACGGATTTTCCGTGAGCATCTCCTGAAGTTCCGGGTACCAAGTTCTTCTTGGCCAATCCGGAGCCACGAGTATCGTTCTTACTCCCCTTCGCCGTATAATTCTCAGTACTTTGGGTATGAGAGGCAGAGGAGGAAACACATACACTGACTGGAACACCCACGGTGTTACCAGAGCGTCCACAGCTATTGCCTGAGGGTCTCTTGACCTGGCGCAATACCTGTCCAGTTTTTTGTTGAGGCGAGACGCCATCATATCCACCTTTCGGTTTTTCCCAACGGTTCACAATCATGTGGAAGACTTCTGGATGAAGTCCCCACTCTCCCAGGTGTAGATCGTGTCTGCTGAGGAAGTCTGCTTCCCAGTTGTCCACTCCCGGAATGAACACTGCTGACAGTGCTATCACATGATCTTCCGCCCAGCGAAGAATCCTTGCAGCTTCTGCCATTGCTCTCCTGCTTCTTGTGCCGCCCTGTCTGTTTACGTGGGCGACTGCCGTGATGTTGTCCGACTGGATCAACACCGGCCGACCCTGAAGCAGGGGTTTTGCCAGGCTTAGAGCATTGTAAATCGCTCTTAGCTCCAGTATATTTATGTGAAGAGACATCTCCAGGCTTGACCATACTCCCTGGAAGTTTCTTCCCTGTGTGACCGCTCCCCAGCCTCTCAGACTGGCATCCGTGGTCACCAGGACCCAGTCCTGTATGCCGAATCTGCGTCCTTCTAACAGATGAGCACTCTGTAACCACCACAGAAGAGACACCCTTGTCCGTGGCGATAAGGTTATCCGCTGATGCATCTGCAGATGCGATCCGGACCATTTGTCCAGCAGATCCCACTGAAAAGTTTGTGCGTGGAATCTGCCGAATGGGATTGCTTCGTAAGAAGCCACCATCTTTCCCAGGACTCTTGTGCATTGATGCACAGACACTTTTCCTGGTTTTAGGAGGTTCCTGACAAGTTCGGATAACTCCCTGGCTTTCTCCTCCGGAAGAAACACCTTTTTCTGAACCGTGTCCAGAATCATTCCCAGGAACAGCAGACGTGTTGTCGGGGTCAACTGAGATTTTGGGAAATTCAGAATCCACCCGTGTTGTTGCAGCACTACTTGGGTTAGTGCTACTCCGTCCTCCAGCTGTTCTCTGGACCTTGCCCTTATCAGGAGATCGTCCAAGTAAGGGATAATTAATACGCCTTTTCTTCGTAGAAGAAACATCATTTCGGCCATTACCTTGGTAAAGACCCGAGGTGCCGTGGACAATCCAAACGGC
Source organism: Pseudophryne corroboree (assembly GCF_028390025.1). Classification (NCBI taxonomy): domain Eukaryota; kingdom Metazoa; phylum Chordata; class Amphibia; order Anura; family Myobatrachidae; genus Pseudophryne; species Pseudophryne corroboree. The sequence goes on from NC_086445.1 coordinate 725,954,283, forward strand.
AGCGTCTGAAACTGATAATGACAGTTTTGCACCACGAACCTGAGGTACCCTTGATGTGAAGGGCAAATTGGGACATGCAGGTAAGCATCCTTGATGTCCAGGGACACCATAAAGTCCCCTTCTTCCAGATTCGCTATCACTGCTCTGAGTGACTCCATCTTGAACTTGAATTTTTGTATGTACAGGTTCAAAGATTTCAGATTTAGAATAGGTCTTACCGAGCCGTCCGGCTTCGGTACCACAAATAGTGTGGAATAATACCCCTTTCCCTGTTGTAGGAGGGGTACCTTGACTATCACCTGCTGAGAATACAGCTTGTGAATGGCTTCCAATACCGTCGCCCTGTCTGAGGGAGACGTTGGCAGAGCAGACTTTAGGAACCGGCGAGGGGGAGACTTCTCGAATTCCAACCTGTAACCCTGAGATATTATCTGCAGGATCCAGGGGTCCACCTGTGAGCAAGCCCACTGCGCGCTGAAATTCTTGAGTCGACCCCCCACCGTTTCTGAGTCCGCTTGTAAAGCCCCAGCGTCATGCTGAGGGCTTTGCAGAACCCGCGGAGGGCTTCTGTTCCTGGGAAGGAGCTGCTTGCTGCCCTCTCTTACCCTTTCCTCTGCCTCGGGGCAGATATGACTGTCCTTTTGCCCGCTTGTTCTTATAGGACCGAAAGGACTGCGGCTGAAAAGACGGTGTCTTTTTCTGTTGGGAGGGGGTCTGAGGTAAAAAGGTGGATTTCCCGGCCGTTGCCGTGGCCACCAGATCCGATAGACCGACGCCAAATAATTCCTCCCCTTTATACGGCAATACTTCCATATGCCGTTTGGAATCCGCATCACCTGACCACTGTCGTGTCCATAAACTTCTTCTGGCAGATATGGACATCGCACTTACTCTCGATGCCAGAGTGCAAATATCCCTCTGAGCATCTCGCATATAAAGAAAAGCATCCTTTAATTGCTCTAAAGTCTGTAAAATACTGTCCCTATCCAGGGTATCAATATTTTCAGTCAGGGAATCCGACCAGACCACCCCAGCACTGCACATCCAGGCTGAGGCGATGGCTGGTCGCAGTATAACACCAGTATGTGTGTATATACTTTTTAGGGTAGTTTCCAGCCTCCTATCAGCTGGATCCTTGAGGGCGGCCGTATCAGGGGACGGTAACGCCACTTGTTTTGATAAGCGTGTGAGCGCCTTATCCACCCTAGGGGGTGTTTCCCAGCGCGCCCTAACCTCTGGCGGGAAAGGGTATAATGCCAATAACTTTTTTGAAATTAGCCCTTTTCTATCTGGGTTAACCCACGCTTCATCACATACATCATTCAATTCCTCTGATTCAGGAAAAACTACAGGTAGTTTTTTCACCCCCCACATAATACCCCTTTTTGTGGTACTTGTAGTATCAGAGATATGCAAAGTCTCCTTCATTGCCGTGATCATATAAACTGTGGCCCTACTGGAAAATACGTTTGTTTCTTCACCGTCGACACTAGATTCAGTGTCCGTGTCTGGGTCTGTATCGACCGACTGAGGTAAAGGGCGTTTTACAGCCCCTGACGGTGTCTGAGACGCCTGGGCAGGTACCAACTGGTTTGACGGCCGTCTCATGTCGTCAACTGATTTTTGTAATGTGCTGACATTATCACGTAATTCCATAAACAAAGCCATCCATTCCGGTGTCGACTCCCTAGGGGGTGACATCACCATTACCGGCAATTGCTCCGCCTCCACACCAATATCGTCCTCATACATGTCGACACACACGTACCGACACACAGCAGACACACCGGGAATGCTCTATTGAAGACAGGACCCCACTAGCCCTTTGGGGAGACAGAGGGAGAGTTTGCCAGCACACACCCAAGCGCTATAATATATATGGGAACAACCCTATATAAGTGTTGTATCCTTATAGCAGCTTAAATATATTTATATCGCCAAAAAAGTGCCCCCCCTCTCTGTTTTACCCTGTTTCTGTAGTGCAGTGCAGGGGAGAGTCCTGGGAGCCTTCCTCACAGCGGAGCTGAGCAGGAAAATGGCGCTGTGTGCTGAGGAGAATAAGCCCCGCCCCCTATTTCGGCGGGCTCTTCTCCGGAATCTGTGAGATCTGGCAGGGGTTAAATACATCCATATAGCCTCAAAGGGCTATATGTGATGTATTTTTAGCCATAAAAAGGTATAATACATTGCTGCCCAGGGCGCCCCCCCAACGCCCTGCACCCTCCGTGACCGCTGTGTGAAGTGTGCTGACAACAATGGCGCACAGCTGCAGTGCTGTGCGCTACCTCAGGAAGACTGAAAAGTCTTCTGCCGCCTGCTTCTGGAGCTCTTCCATCTTCGGCATCTGTAAGGGGGGTCGGCGGCGCGGCTCCGGGACGAACCCCAGGGTGAGACCTGTGTTCCGACTCCCTCTGGAGCTAATGGTGTCCAGTAGCCTAAGAAGCCAATCCATCCTGCACGCAGGTGAGTTCACTTCTCTCCCCTAAGTCCCTCGATGCAGTGAGCCTGTTGCCAGCAGGACTCACTGAAAATAAAAAACCTAAAAAACTTTTTCTAAGCAGCTCTTTAGGAGAGCCACCTAGATTGCACCCTGCTCGGACGGGCACAAAAACCTAACTGAGGCTTGGAGGAGGGTCATAGGGGGAGGAGCCAGTGCACACCACCTGATCCTAAAGCTTTATTTTTGTGCCCTGTCTCCTGCGGAGCCGCTAATCCCCATGGTCCTGACGGAGTCCCCAGCATCCACTAGGACGTTAGAGAAAAGGTGTTAGACCCTTAGACCGGTATTTGAGTGATTATTATATTGCAAAAGGGTTCTCAGAGCGTAAGAATCGCTCATACAGCTTTTAAACTAACAAAGTTACACTGTGTTGCATTTACACCTTATCACTGCACAAAGGTTTACAATTTAAGTATATTGTTTAGGATATTGTTACAAAGGTTTAACTCTGTGAGCGTCAGCGCCGCTCGTGATCTCCTCGTGGTCTCAAGCGTCCGCTACGCTGATAGCGTATCATTACGTTAGTCGGCAGCCTATAGCGTGCTTGCCTTTACGCTTTAAGCCGTGAGCGAACGTGCCGCTCGTGCGTCTCGTCCACGGCTAAGCGTTTGTACGCTACGTGCGTACTCTTACGGTATTCCATACGCCAATTGCGTACTGTGTTCATTAACCTTTTAGAGTGTTTAATATAGGATATATATTAGGCTTTGACACCGCATATGGCGAAAATATGTTGCGTGGTGTGAGGCCAGGAAGGCCCAACGGAGGATTTCAGTTGGGCCGTTTTCTGCACTTCCTACAGTCAGGGGTGACTATGGGCCTAAAATTGGGTTCCATTAAGGTCCAGATTTCGGCTCTGTCGATTTTCTTCCAGAAAGAACTGGCTTCACTGCCTGATGTTCAGACAATTGTTAAGGGAGTGCTGCATATTCAGCCCCCTTTTGTGCCTCCAGTGGCACCTTGGGATCTCAACGTGGTGTTGGATTTCCTAAAGTCACATTGGTTTGAGCCACTTAAAACCGTGGATTTGAAATATCTCACGTGGAAAGTGGTCATGCTGTTGGCCTTGGCTTCGGCCAGGCGTGTGTCAGAATTGGCGGCTTTGTCATGTAAAAGCCCTTATCTGATTTTCCATATGGATAGGGTAGAATTGAGGACTCGTCCCCAGTTTCTCCCTAAGGTGGTATCAGCTTTTCATTTGAACCAACCTATTGTAGTGCCTGCGGCTACTAAGGACTTGGAGGATTCCAAGTTGTTGGACGTAGTCAGGGCCCTGAAAAATTATGTTTCCAGGACAGCTAGTGTCAGGAAAACTGACTCGCTATTTATCCTGTATGCACCCAACCCGCTGGGTGCTCCTGCTTCAAAGCAGACTATTGCTCGCTGGATTTGTAGTACGATTCAGCTTGCACATTCTGCGGCTGGACTGCCGCATCCTAGATCAGTGAAAGCCCATTCCACGAGGAAGGTGGGCTCTTCTTGGGCGGCTGCCCGAGGGGTCTCGGCTTTACAACTTTGCCGAGCAGCTGCTTGGTCGGGGTCAAACACATTTGCTAAATTTTTCAAGTTTGATACCCTGGCTGAGGAGGACCTAGAGTTTGCTCATTCGGTGCTGCAGAGTCATCCGCACTCTCCCGCCCGTTTGGGAGCTTTGGTATAATCCCCATGGTCCTTACGGAGTCCCAGCATCCACTTAGGACGTCGGAGAAAATAAGATTTTACTCACCCGTAAATCTATTTCTCGTAGTCCGTAGTGGATGCTGGGCGCCCATCCCAAGTGCGGATTGTCTGCAATACTTGTATATAGTTATTGTTAACTAAAGGGTTATTGTTGAGCCATCCGTTGAGAGGCTCGGTTATATTTCATACTGTTAACTGGGTATAGTATCACGAGTTATACGGTGTGATTGGTGTGGCTGGTATGAGTCTTACCCGGGATTCAAAATCCTTCCTTATTGTGTCAGCTCTTCCGGGCACAGTATCCTAACTGAGGTCTGGAGGAGGGTCATAGAGGGAGGAGCCAGTGCACACCAGGTAGTCCTAAAGCTTTCTTTAGTTGTGCCCAGTCTCCTGCGGAGCCGCTATTCCCCATGGTCCTTACGGAGTCCCAGCATCCACTACGGACTACGAGAAATAGATTTACCGGTGAGTAAAATCTTATTTTTTCAGATGAGACACAGGACCTGGTTGCTTGGCCACAGTATAAATCCAATCAAGAGCCACCTCTCATGCACGAACCATTGCCTTGGACCCTTTACTGCCGAAGTTCCAGACAGTTAGGGATGTGTAAATCTATCAGAAATCCTGCGGACTAGGAGGGTTGAGACATACTAAACCAGGCCTGCACAATCTGTTGCTCTCCAGCTGTTATTAAACTACAAATCCCAGCATGCCCTGCCACAGTTTTACTATTATAGAATGCTAAAACCGTTACGGAACATTGTTGCATGTGGAGTTTCACAGTAGCTGGAGAGCTGCAGATTGGCAAGGCATGCACTAAAACAAAAGAATGCATCAAGTGCAGCCTGGGATTGTCTGTACTGTAATGATAGTGACTTGCACATGATAAATTGAGACACACGTGTGTGTGTGTGTGTGTGTGTGTGTGTGTGTGTGTGTGTATGTGTGTGTGTGTGTATATATATATATATATATATATAGTGAGAGAGAGAGAGAAACAAAGCTGGCACTCCGGTTACTGTGCTCAATCTGCCCTGGTGCCTTCAGTAATCTGTTTTGCAGCAGACAATATAGATATCCAAAGGAAGCGGCACTCCAAGGGTCTTTGGTATATAGAAGGTAAATCAACGGCGAGGTGACGCCTGGCAGAGGTTAACGTTTCAGTTTAATGTAAACTTTTGTCAGAACAAAGAATCAAAGAACTGTACATACCTTTATATCCTATATCCACCAAGTGAAGCAAACAGTGTGGGCACTGAATGCGGCGCCTTCCGGTGACGTCACGTGAGTGCGACGCGCGCTCTGCAGCGCCACTTCCGGTCGGGCCGTAACAAGGAAACTGGTTAAACAAACAACACCGTCACCATAACAACAAGACAGCAGAAGTCGGCCACTATCAGTAGCATTATTGTATACATATCTATGAGGGCAAAAGACATTTCCATGTAATTCTCTACTAAACGAGGCTGTACCAAACTGCCAAACTACAGCCTACCATAATGCATACTTATCACATGCTAATCACAACACAAGCTGAAAGTCCAATAAATGAAACTAAAGAAAGCAGTTCCAATTTAGTTGTTCATTCAGTCCTCTGGGTACAAGAGTATCCAGGGAGTGAATCCAGCGCGCCTCCAGCTGGAGAAGTCTCCTTGATCTATCACCCCCCCTGATACTTTGGGGTACCTGATCAATAATTTTATATTTAAGGGTCGCCAGACTATGTTGCATAGTTTTAAAATGCCTGGCAACCGGTTGCTCAGAGTCCGATCCATCAAGTGCATGTCTAATAGACATCCTGTGAGTGGCCATCCTTTCTTTAAAGCTACAAGTGGTCTTCCCCACGTAAAAGAGCCCACATGTTGCATAGTTTTAAAATGCCTGGCAACCGGTTGCTCAGAGTCCGATCCATCAAGTGCATGTCTAATAGACATCCTGTGAGTGGCCATCCTTTCTTTAAAGCTACAAGTGGTCTTCCCCACGTAAAAGAGCCCACATGGGCAACGGATAAAATAAACAACAAATTTACTGGAGCAGGTTAGAACATGCTTAATGGATAGTCGTTTTCCTGTATGCGGATGAGAAAAGGATGATCCTGCCTCCTTGTATCTGCACGCTGTGCAGCCTGTACACTTATAACAACCAGGCTTGCGTGTTAGGAATGTAGTAGTCGGAGCAGGGAGTAATCTTCCAACATCATTGACCAGCAGTAAATCCTTCAAGTTTTGTCCTCGTTTATAACTAGGTTAATATGGACATGTTCTGAAGCCACGAAGATCGGTATCATTGGTTACAATCTGCCATAATTCTTTCGATCTTCTCACATTGAATGAGCTATTAGAATGGTATTGTTGAACAAACACCATTTTGTTCTTGATGGGTTTTTTTGGTACGAGAGTTAGCAATTTCTGTCTAGGTATTGCTAGAGCCTTCCATTTGGCCTTCATCAGATCCTTATGATGGTAGCCCTTAGCCAGGAACCGTAATATGAGGTCATCAATCGCCAAGGAAGCCCTGACAGTTGTATCCGAAATGCGGCACACCCGAATGAATTGAGAAAACAGTAAACTGTTCACACAAACTGGAGGATGCTGGCTGGAAGCGTGAAGATAAGTTTTCCGATCGGTTACTTTGCGATAGACATCGGTGTGTAGTTGGCCGTCTTTAAGAGAAACGGAGACATCTAAGAAGTTGACACACTCTTGACTGATATTGTAAGTAAATTTGATGTGCTCATCTATGTTGTTAATATTATTTATGGCGTCAATCAACAGGGATTCTGGACCTCTCCAAATAAGGAAGAGGTCATCTATGTATCTGGTAATCCAGATAATACCCTCTGAAAAAGCTTGATTGGAAAACAAAAGTTGTCGTTCTTTAGTAAACATAAAGGAGTTGGCGAACGCCGGGGCCACACAGGACCCCATCGCACAACCCCTTTGTTGCAAATACCATTTTCCGTCAAACAAGAAGTAATTTCGCTTCAGGGTTAACTCAAGTAAATGCATGAAAAAATCTACATCTGGACCCGTGTAGTTGTCACTACTGGAAATTCATTCCCTAACAGCACTGAGTCCTTCATCATGCTGGATGTTTGTATATAAGGACACCACATCCATGGTGCAGAGAATGCACCCCTTAGGAAGTGTAGAGAACTCTTGAATTTTATTAAGAAACATCGTGGTGTCTCTGAGGTACATCTCTTGCTGCTGCACTATGGGTTGAAGATATATATCCAGGTACTGTGAGATTTTATAGTACAGGGAATCCCTGGCGGCAATGATAGGCCTGCCAGGAGGGTGGGTAATGCTTTTATGGATTTTAGGAATTGTATAAAGGATTGGAGCTATAGGAAAGTCCTGTATGAGGCAGTTACACAATTCCTCCGAAATGGTATGGGCGTGTCTCGCCTCGTATAGGATGGAATCAAGTTCAGCCTTATAAACAGTAGTGGGATCTTTTTGGATGGCAAGGTATACAGAAGTATCTGCTAGTTGGGAATATATATTAGATTTGTAGTCACTGAGATTCATGACGACAATCCCACCCCCTTGTCCGCTGGATGTATGACAATGTCCGTATATTTGCGCAGATTATTCAAGGCCACACGTTCCTGTTTAGAAATGTTATTATATGCACAATTAGGAACTCTTGAATTATATATAACTTCTTGAGAAACATTCAAGAGAAATGTTGTCGGAAGGGGGATCAAATTTGGATTTGGTCTTGATTTGAGGGGGAATAGCTGGTCGCCCTGTATCAGCCTGGGCAGGGGATTTGTCAAAGAATTCTTTCAAACGTAGGTTCCTAGCAAATCTGTAAGCATCTGTATGCCATTGAATTTCATCAAATTTTCCAGAAGGTATAAAAGAAAGTCCTCTGTTAAGTATACTCAATTCAGACTGTTCATGATCAAGATTCAATTCAGATTCAAGACTTCTGCTGTCTTGTTGTTATGTTGACGGTGTTGTTTGTTTAACCAGTTTCCTAGTTACGGCCCGACCGGAAGTGGCGCTGCAATGCGCGCGTCGCACTCGCGTGACGTTACCGGAAGGCGCCGCATTCAGTGCCCACACTGTTTGCTTCACTTGGTGGATATAGGATATAAAGGTATGTACAGTTCTTTGATTCTTTGTTCTGACGAAAGTTTACATTAAACTGAAACGTTACCTCGCCGTTGATTTACCTTCTATATACGAAAGACCCTTGGAGTGCCGCTTCATTTGGATATCTATCTCTATATATATATATATATCTCTATATATATATATATATATATATATATATAGAGAGAGATATATAGAGAGATATATAGAGAGATATATATATATGAGTCACATGCCAATCCCTCAAGAATGAGGTTAGAGACAGAACCAGCACTCTGCGTGATTTTCAAAACAAATCTTTACTCCAAGTTGAACTTCTCTCATGGAACAATTACATCGACATCAGCATGTATCGACAACAGCATATACTCATCGCATTGTGGTAATATTTCATCACTGGCAAACTCCCAAACAGCCGTTTTCGGTAAATAACCTTCCTCAGGGGAATAACCAGGCAAAATGTCAGACTGCCATGTCAGAAAGTGCTTGCGTGCCGTGCAACCTTTGCAACACCTGTGAGCACATTATATGTGCTCACCGTGCCATACTCACCACCAGCACCTGGAGTCCATCACCGCCCACAGAGACAGGTCCCGCCACTGCACATACACCGGAAAGCACACGCCATGGAACGCACGCCGCTCCACACGAATCCGGAAGTTCCGGTACGTGGAACGCAGGTTGCGTGTCACTCGGCGGAAGAATATGAGAATACTATTTGTTATTTAGGGTTAATTTCTCTGACGTCCTAGCGGATGCTGGGAACTCCGTAAGGACCATGGGGAATAGCGGCTCCGCAGGAGACTGGGCACAAAAGTAAAGCTTTAGGACTACCTGGTGTGCACTGGCTCCTCCCCCTATGACCCTCCTCCAAGCCTCAGTTAGATTTTTGTGCCCGGCCGAGAAGGGTGCACACTAGGGGCTCTCCTGAGCTTCTTAGTGAAAGTTTAGTTTTAGGTTTTTTATTTTCAGTGAGACCTGCTGGCAACAGGCTCACTGCATCGAGGGACTAAGGGGAGAAGAAGCGAACCTGCCTGCTTGCAGCCAGCTTGGGCTTCTTAGGCTACTGGACACCATTAGCTCCAGAGGGACCGAACACAGGCCCAGCCTCGGAGTCCGGTCCCAGAGCCGCGCCGCCGGCCCCCTTACAGAGCCAGAAGCAAGAAGAGGTCCGGAAAAATCGGCGGCAGAAGACATCAGTCTTCAACAAGGTAGCGCACAGCACTGCAGCTGTGCGCCATTGCTCCTCAGGCACACTTCACACTCCGGTCACTGAGGGTGCAGGGCGCTAGGGGGGGGCGCCCTGAGCAGCAATGTAAAACACCTTGGCTGGCGAAAATACACCACATATAACCCCCGGGGCTATATGGAAGTATTTTAACCCCTGCCAGAATTCACCAAAAAGCGGGAGAAAAGGCCGCCGAGAAGGGGCGGAGCCTATCTCCTCAGCACACGGGCGCCATTTTCTCTCACAGCTCCGCTGGAAGGACGTCTCCCTGACTCTCCCCTGCAGTCCTGCACTACAGAAAAGGGTAAAAAAGAGAGGGGGAGCACTAATTTGGTGCAGTTTTGATAATAACAGCAGCTATAAAGGGAAAAGCACGTTATATAGTGGTATTCCTGTCTATATATAGCGCTCTGGTGTGTGCTGGCATACTCTCCCTCTGTCTCCCCAAAGGGCTAGTGGGGTCCTGTCCTCTATCAGAGCATTCCCTGTGTGTGTGTGGTGTGTCGGTACGATTGTGTCGACATGTTTGAGGAGGAAAATGAGATGGAGGCGGAGCAATTGCCTATAATAGAGTTGTCACCCCCTAGGGAGTCGACACCTGAGTGGATGAGCTTATGGAAGGAATTGCGTGACAATGTCAGCTCTTTACGAAAGATAGTTGACGATATGAGACAGCCGGCTACTCAGCTTGTGCCTGTCCAGGGGTCTCAAACGCCATCAGGGGCTCTAAAACGCCCGTTACCTCAGATGGCAGACACAGACACGGATACTGACTCCAGTGTCGACGATGATGAGACAAATGTGACTTCCAGTAGGGCCACACGTTACATGATTGAGGCAATGAAAAATGTTTTGCATATTTCTGATAATACAAGTACCACTAAAAAGGGTATTATGTTTGGTGAGAAAAAACTGCCTGTAGTTTTTCCTGTATCCGAGGAATTAAATGAAGTGTGTGATGAGGCGTGGGTTTCCCCCGATAAAAAACTGATAATTCCTAAAAGGTTATTGGCATCATACCCTTTCCCGCCAGAGGATAGGGCACGTTGGGAAACACCCCCTAGGGTGGATAAAGCGCTCACACGCTTGTCTAAACAGGTGGCACTACCCTCTCCTGATACGGCCGCCCTAAAGGAACCTGCCGACGGAAAGCAGGAGAATATCCTAAAATGTATATACACTCACACGGGTGTTATACTGCGACCGGCAATCGCCTCAGCCTGGATGTGCAGTGCTGGGGTGGCGTGGTCGGATTCCCTGACTGAAAATATTGATACCCTAGATAGGGACAGTATATTACTGACTATAGAGCATTTGAAAGATGCATTTTTATATATGCGTGATGCGCAGAGGGATATTTGCCGACTGGCATCAAGAGTTAGCGCGCTGTCCATTTCTGCAAGAAGAGGGTTATGGACGCAGCAGTGGTCAGGTGATGCGGATTCCAAAAGGCACATGGAAGTATTGCCTTATAAGGGGGAGGAGTTATTTGGGGGTAGGTCTATCAGACCTGGTAGCCACGGCAACTGCTGGAAAATCCACATTTTTACCCCAGGTAGCCTCTCAACATAAGAAGACGCCGTATTATCAGGCGCAGTCCTTTCGGCCCCATAAGGGCAAGCGGGCAAAAGGTTCCTCATTTCTGCCCCGTGGCAGAGGAAGAGGAAAAAGGCTGCAGCACACAGCCAGTTCCCAGGAACAGAAGCCCTCTCCCGCCTCCGCAAAGTCCTCAGCATGACGCTGGGGCTTTACAAGCGGACTCAGGCACGGTGGGGGCCCGTCTCAAGAAGTTCAGCGCGCAGTGGGCCCACTCGCAAGTGGACCCCTGGATCCTTCAGGTGGTATCTCAGGGGTACAAATTGGAATTTGAGACGTCTCCCCCTCGCCGTTTCCTAAAGTCTGCTTTACCGACGTCTCCCTCAGACAGGGAGGCAGTATTGCAAGCCATTCACAAGCTGTATTCCCAGCAGGTGATACTCAAGGTACCCCTCCTGCAACAGGGAAAGGGGTATTATTCCACACTGTTTGTGGTACCGAAGCCGGACGGCTCGGTGAGACCAATTCACCTTTCTCACCAAGGGTACCTCAGGTTTGTGGTACAGAATTGTCACTATCAGTTTCAGACGCTGCCGTTTGGCTTGTCCACGGCACCCCGGGTCTTTACCAAGGTAATGGCCGAAATGATGATACTCCTTCGAAGGAAGGGAGTTTTAGTTATCCCTTACTTGGACGATCTCCTGATAAGGGCAAGATCCAGGGAACAGTTGGAAGTCGGGGTAGCACTATCTCAGATAGTGTTGCGGCAGCACGGTTGGATTCTCAATATTCCAAAATCGCAGCTGATCCCGACGACACGCCTTCTATTCCTAGGGATGATCCTGGACACAGTCCAGAAAAAGGTTTTTCTCCCGGAGGAGAAAGCCAGGGAGTTATCTGAGGAAATCTCCTAAAACCAGGCCAAGTCTCAGTGCATCAATGCACAAGGGTCCTGGGAAAAATGGTGGCTTCCTACGAAGCAGTCCCTTTCGGCAGAGTTCCACGCAAGAACCTTTCAGTGGGATCTGCTAGACAAATGGTCCGGGTCGCATCTTCAGATGCATCAGCGGATAATCTTGTCACCAAAGACAAGGGTGTCTCTCCTGTGGTGGTTGCAGAGTGCTCATCTTCTAGAGGGCCGCAGATTCGGCATTCAGGACTGGGTCCTGGTGACCACGGATGCCAGCCTGAGAGGCTGGGGAGCAGTCACACAGGGAAGAAATTTCCAGAGCTTGTGGTCAAGCCTGGAGACATCACTTCACATAAATATCCTGGAGCTAAGGGCCATCTACAATGCTCTAAGCCTAGCAAGACCTCTGCTTCAAGGTCAGCCGGTGCTGATCCAGTCAGACAACATCACGGCAGTCGCCCACGTAAACAGACAGGGCGGCACAAGAAGCAGGAGGGCAATGGCAGAAGCTGCAAGGATTCTTCGCTGGGCGGAAAATCATGTGATAGCACTGTCAGCAGTGTTCATTCCGGGAGTGGACAACTAGGAAGCAGACTTCCTCAGCAGGCACGACCTCCACCCGGGAGAGTGGGGACTTCATCCAGAAGTCTTCCACATGATTGTGAACCGTTGGGAAAAACCAAAGGTGGACATGATGGCGTCCCGCCTCAACAAAGAACTAGACAGGTATTGCGCCAGGTCAAGGGACCCTCAGGCAATAGCTGTGGACGCTCTGGTAACACCATGGGTGTACCAGTCAGTGTATGTGTTCCCTCCTCTGCCTCTCATACCCAAGGTGCTGAGAATTATAAGACGGAGAGGAGTAAGAACTATACTCGTGGCTCCGGATTGGCCAAGAAGGACTTGGTACCCGGAACTTCAAGAGATGCTCACAGAGGACCCGTGGCCTCTACCTCTAAGAAGGGACCTGCTCCAGCAGGGACCCTGTCTGTTCCAAGACTTACCGCGGCTGCGTTTGACGGCATGGCGGTTGAACGCCGGATCCTGAAGGAAAAAGGCATTCCGGATGAAGTCATCCCTACCCTGATCAAAGCCAGGAAGGATGTAACCGCACAACATTATCACCGTATTTGGCGTAAATATGTTGCGTGGTGCGAGGCCAGGAAGGCCCCTACAGAGGAATTTCAACTGGGTCGTTTCCTGCATTTCCTGCAAACAGGACTGTCTATGGGCCTAAAATTAGGGTCCATTAAGGTTCAAATTTCGGCCCTGTCGATTTTCTTCCAGAAAGAACTGGCTTCAGTTCCTGAAGTTCAGGCGTTTGTCAAGGGGGTACTGCATATACAGCCTCCTTTTGTGCCTCCAGTGGCACCTTGGGATCTCAATGTAGTTTTGGGGTTCCTAAAATCACATTGGTTTGAACCACTCACCACTGTGGACTTAAAATATCTCACATGGAAAGTGGTAATGCTGTTGGCCCTGGCTTCGGCCAGGGGTGTGTCAGAATTGGCCGCTTTATCCTATAAAAGCCCTTACCTAATTTTTCATACGGACAGGGCAGAATTGAGGACTCGTCCTCAATTTCTCCCTAAGGTTGTTTCAGCGTTTCACCTGAACCAGCCTATTGTGGTACCTGCGGCTACTAGGGACTTGGAGGACTCCAAGTTGCTGGATGTAGTCAGGGCCCTGAAAATATATGTTTCCAGGACGGCTGGAGTCAGAAAATCTGACTCGCTGTTTATCCTGTATGCACCCAACAAGCTGGGTGCTCCTGCTTCTAAGCAGACTATTGCTCGTTGGATTTGTAGTACAATTCAGCTTGCACATTCTGTGGCTGGCCTGCCACAGCCTACATCTGTAAAAGCCCATTCCACAAGGAAGGTGGGCTCATCTTGGGCGGCTGCCCGAGGGGTCTCTGCTTTACAACTTTGCCGAGCAGCTACTTGGTCAGGGGCAAACACGTTTGCTAAATTCTACAAATTTGATACCCTGGCTGAGGAGGACCTGGAGTTCTCTCATTCGGTGCTGCAGAGTCATCCGCACTCTCCCGCCCGTTTGGGAGCTTTGGTATAATCCCCATGGTCCTTACGGAGTTCCCAGCATCCACTAGGACGTCAGAGAAAATAAGAATTTACTTACCGATAATTCTATTTCTCGTAGTCCGTAGTGGATGCTGGGCGCCCATCCCAAGTGCGGATTGTCTGCAATATTTGTACATAGTTGCTGTTACAAAAATCGGGTTTTTGTTGTTGTGAGCCATCTTTTCAGAGGCTCCGCTGTTATCATGCTGTTAACTGGGTTCAGATCACAGGTTGTACGGTGTGATTGGTGTGGCTGGTATGAGTCTTACCCGGGATTCAAAATCCTTCCTTATTGTGTACGCTCGTCCGGGCACAGTATACTAACTGAGGCTTGGAGGAGGGTCATAGGGGGAGGAGCCAGTGCACACCAGGTAGTCCTAAAGCTTTACTTTTGTGCCCAGTCTCCTGCGGAGCCGCTATTCCCCATGGTCCTTACGGAGTTCCCAGCATCCACTACGGACTACGAGAAATAGAATTATCGGTAAGTAAATTCTTATTTTATCACTGATGGTATTTAGGTGCCCTACTATTGAAATCTTGATCTCCTTTATGACCCTTACTGTCTATTTGTTTGTCCTGTGGGTGACATTTTTTCTGTATAGTTTTTCATTAGTTATGTTTGTTACTGTATTGTTGCCAATACCACTACCAGAACCATGGGACACATACACCTGTTGCCCCGGGACACTGTGCCCGCTAGCGCAGCACTGACGGGAGGACTTCCGCCGAGTGACACGCAACCTGCGTTCCACGTACCGGAACTTAGTTCCGTAGTTTATAGTATGTTGAGTGTCCCTTATCCAAAATTCTAAATCACGCATTTTTGGTTCCCCTACTGAGATAATGACACATATCTATGTATATTATATTGTATATGTATATCTATCTATCTATTTAAGAATCAGCAGCACTCCCGAGAAACTTGGAATTCAAAAGTTTTTTTATAGCAAAAATGTACATTAGCAGCCAACTCTGTGGTGGGCACGGCGTTGACTTGTAATGTATTTTTTTGCTATATAAAAACTTTTGAATTCCTAGTCTCCTGGGAGTGCCACTGATTCTTCGCTACTTATACTATTCATATACAGAAGGCACCCGGGGAGCACACAATGTGTGAGCAAAAGAAATTTGCAGATCTAGCACAATATAAAGCTATTAGAATACACATCATGTACTTGTTTTGTTCTTTTACAATAGGTGGGGGTGAGTGATGTTTTTTGTGGCTTTACATGGGGATTTGGGGTTGGCACATCTTTAATATTTTCAGACCTGGGACAATAAGTTAAGTTTCTCTAGCATGCTTAGATGTTCCAGTTTGGATTTTGTTCCTTCAGCATAACAGTGAGCACCATGCCATTTTCGAAGTACCCCCACCAGGTGCGTGCTCCTGGAAAAGTGGGCGTGGCCTCGCAACTTTATATAATCAAACTATAAATAAATATATTTTCACAACCCCTCTACACACACAATTAGCAGCCCTACACATAACGCCCACAGTAGTGTTCCTTACACATAATGTCTCCAGTATAGTGTCAGACACATAATGTCCCCAGTAGTGCAGTGCCAGATACACATTATATGCCCCCACAGTGCCAGATACACATATGCCCCTAGTAGTGCAGTGCCAGATACACATTATATGCCCCCACAGTGCCAGATACACATATATGCCCCTAGTAGTGCAGTGCCAGATACACATTATATGCCCCCACAGTGCCAGATACACATATGCCCCTAGTAGTGCAGTGCCAGATACACATTATATGCCCCCACAGTGCCAGATACACATATGCCCCTAGTAGTGCAGTGCCAGATACACATTATATGCCCCCACAGTGCCAGATACACATTATATGCCCCACATTGTCAGATGCACTTTATATGCCCCCACATTGGGGGTCATTCCGAGTTGTTCGCTCTTTATTTTTTTCTCGCAACGGAGCGATTAGTCGCTAATGCGCATGCGCAATGTCCGCAGTGCGACTGCGCCAAGTAAATTTGCTATGCAGTTAGGTATTTTACTCACGGCATTATGAGGTTTTTTCTTCGTTCTGGTGATCGTAATGTGATTGACAGGATGTGGGTGTTTCTGGGCGGAAACTGGCCGTTTTATGGGTGTGTGCGAAAAAACGCTACCGTTTCTGGGAAAAACGCTGGAGTGGCTGGAGAAACGGAGGAGTGTCTGGGCGAACGCTGGGTGTGTTTGTGACGTCAAACCAGGAACGACAAGCACTGAACTGATCGCAGATGCCGAGTAAGTCTGGAGCTACTCAGAAACTGCTAAGAAGTGTCTATTCGCAATTCTGCTAATCTTTCGTTCGCAATTTTGATAAGCTAAGATTCACTCCCAGTAGGCGGCGGCTTAGCGTGTGCAAAGCTGCTAAAAGCAGCTTGCGAGCGAACAACTCGGAATGACCCCCATTGTCAGATGCACATTATAGAAGGGTATACTGGGGATAAGGGGAGGAAGGCTGGTAAGCTTTAATGAAAAGGCATGTTTTCAGTGCACATTTGAAGAGGGCGAGACTGGTAGATAGTCTGACTTGGTGAGGGAGTTTCAGAAGGCAGTAGAGTTGAAAAAGTCTTGGAGAAGAATAAGAGGTAACTAGGGTGGAGGTGAGGCACTGGCAGTGATCAGTGGAAGAGCAGAGAGGGCATTAAGGGATGATGATAAAAATGAGGTTGGAGATGTAGGAGGGGCAGGAGTGGCTTTATATGCAATGGTCTGGTGAGAAGTTTAAACTGCTAGAACAGTCACAGTGCACCATATGAGAAAACAAAATACTCTTAAGGCAGGGCTTACTTTACTTCGAGTGGGTGCTCAGTGCTCACACTGCTCAGGACAAGAGGATCCAGTCTGGATGAAGCATCAGACACCGGCGCCGCACAGCGCGCACATAGTTTAGCTTTGGCCCGCCGATAGCACTCACTCTCGTCAGGGCCGGATTAAGGTTTGTGAGGGCCCAGGGCAACAAACTTGCGGGGGCTCCCATACCAACGGTAAACTTACCCACCACCACCCAAGCCCATTAGATACTTACAGTTACTGGAAACATGTACACAAGCTATGTGGACACATTCCCCTCCAGCCATTAAGTGCTACTTGTTCTGGGAGTACTTGCTGGCAGGTTACACTGTGTCCTTGATGGATCTCCTACAGTGAATGCACCAAACCTCTGCCTGCCCCGGCAGCAGCATTCTAGGTACGCTGCACGGAGGTCACTGTGCCAGGCGTGGGCAGATACACAGTAACTGTACAGTAATAAATGATAGAGACCTCCCTAATCCACACTGACAACTTCAGGAGATAGTTGGAATTAGTAGTAGAGATGAGCGGGTTCGATTCCCTGAGAACCGAACCTCCCCCCCCGAACTTCACTACCTGAGCCCGGATCCGAGACTGGCTCGGGTTTTCCCGCCTGGCTCGGAAACCAGAACGAGGCAAAATGTCATCATCCCGCTGTTGGATTCTCGCGTGGTTTGGATGCCATATAAGGAGCCACGCGTCGCCGACATTTTCAGAGAGTGTAGCGAGAGGACGTGTCCTCAGTGTCTATGCGGGAGGGAAAGTGGGGTGGTGATTCCATTGCTCTCTTGTGCTGCTCAGTCCAGTGTAGTGTCTTATGCTGCATCAGTCCCGTCACGGTGGTGTCCTCTGCTGCTGTTATATGTCAAGTGTAGCTGTATAAATCCAGTCCAGTGGTGCTGTGTTGTGCTGCATCAGTTCAGTGTTAGTGTCTTGTGCTGCATCAGTCCAGTCACAGTGGTGGTGGTGTCCTCTGCTGCCATATGTCCAGTGCTGCTGTATAAGTCCAGTCCTTTGCAGTGGTGCTGTGTTGTCCTGCATCATTCCAGTGGTGGTGTCCCTGTGCTGTTGTATAAGTCTAGTGGCACTGCCGTATATGTACAGCGGTACTGCCATATAAATCCAGTGATACTGCCGTATATGTCCAGTGGTATTGCCATATAATTCCAGTGATACTGCCGTATATGTCCAGTAATACTGGCGTATATGTCCAGCGGTACTGCCATATAAATCCAGTGATACTGCCGTATATGTCCAGTGGTACTGCTGTATAAATCCAGTGGTACTGGTGTATAAAATCAGTCCAGTGATACTGTCGTATAATTCCAGTGATACTGTTGTATAATTCCAGTGATACTGTTGTATAATTCCAGTGGTACTGCCGTATAATTCCAGTGGTACTGGCGTATAAGTCCATTGATACTACCGTATAAATCCAGTCCAGTGGTACTGCCGTATAAATCCAAATATTTGGAGGATAAAATAGGGAAAGATCAAGAACCACTTTTACTGCTGCTGCTGCCGCTGCTGTTGTTGCTGCTGGGAGTCGATCGTCATCCCAGCAGGGAAGTCGACAGGCCACTTGTATTACTTCAACTAAGCAAATGACTGTCCAACAGTCCTTTGTGAGGAAGATGAAATATGACAGAAGTCATCCTGTTGCAAAGTGGATAACTGAGGCCTTGACAGCTATGTTGGTGTTAGACGTACATCCGGTATCCGCCATTAGTGCAGTGGAACTGCAGTGCCAACCCTAGATGGGCCAGGTGTTTGTGCCGCACACTTGTGTCGCTTAGCATAGTCATACAGCCACCTCATTGCACCTCTTTTACCTCTTTGCATGATGTACTGTTTGGAGCCTAGTTTTTTTTTTAAGTGCCATCCTGTCTGCCACTGCAGTGCCACTCCTTAGCTTAGTCATACAGCCACCTTGGTGCAACCTTTTGGCCTAAAAACAATATTGTGAGGTGTTCAGAATAGACTGGAAATGAGTGGAAATGAATGTTATTGAGGTTAGTAATACAATAAGATCAAAATTACCCCCAAATTCTGTGATTTTAGCTGTTTTTATGTTTTTTTCAAAAATCATCCAGATCCAAAACTAAAACACGAAAGGGTAGTTTTGGCAAAAGCAATCCAGATCCAAAACATGAGCATGGAACCAGAACCAAAACACAAAACAAAGGTGCCCGCCGCACATCTCTAATTTGTAGTTACATGACTGCTGGGAGTCTGGACTAGCAATATCATGGCTTCTGGCAAATCACAACCTACCTCACACAATACATTTTCAGACAGGGAAAAATGATCACACCTTGCCTGCCCAATGCTGATCCTCCCTCTCCCAACTCTAACCCCATCCCCCCTCTCCCAACACTCACCGCGGGGATGGGATCGGATGGGATAGGCTATGCGATCCATTTTTAACCTGTATTGCCAGTGCGTGTCCCATTATCCAACCTTAATCCCTTCCCCTGATCCTTTCCCCTCCTGCACCTCCCGCTGCCACACAGTCCTGCACATTTGAATTAAGTACCTTTAGAGCAGAAGACAAACTCACCCCAGCACCGCGATTGGCAGCTACGGTCCATCCCAACCCCCACCAGCATCAGGAACCGGTGATTGGCAGTCCTGCATTGTCCACACTGAAGGAATCCCCGCTGACTAATGGGATCGGTCAATGACTGGACTGACTGCCAATGCTAGCAGATCATATGTTTGCATGTGAGGGGGACGTGCTGGCTGTACGGGAGAGCGGGTGACTGCTGCAGAGAGGCTCGGCTGCATGCAGAGAACACCTATTGCTGTTTCGGGACCAGGATAGGGGGCTATGTGTATAGGCACCTGGACGACCGCGCAGTCTGTCTTGCCCTTAATCCAGCACTGCCCCTCATCATCACACAGCCACTGCTAGGAGGCGGGCCATGGGACAGACGCTGCTGCTGTAGGGACCGGCTCAAGGCTCCAATATGGCGGCGAGAGCTAGTGGTGCCAATTAAGTGTGGCACCCTGTTCGGCCGCTCTATTGGAACGTGCCTGGATCCGGCCCTGCCTGGTCACATAACAGTAGAGTACCAACATGTAGTAGTTTAACATGTGCTGTATAGGTTGTAAATTTGCGAGCAGGGCCCTCCTACCTCTGACTGTTTGTCATTACCCAGTTTTGTTTTATCATTGTGTCTAATTTGTAAAGCACAACAGAATTTGCTGTGCTATATAAGAAACTGTTAATAAATAATAAATAAATAACTTAATATTACAATTTTTTTTCGTATAGTGAATAAGCCATTTTAATTACTACATTGTAGTATTCTATCTCCAGCAGCTCTCGACCATTTGATGTCACATCGTTCACTTGATAAAAAAAAAATAGTGGTGGGATTAAATTAGAGGTTTTGAAAAATGCAATTTGTAGCTCCAGTCTGGCATTATGTAATTTAAAGGGCACCAGTGGGTCATGAGCCTCCCATTGTGAGAAAGCTGTGTAGTTGGAGCCTGCAAATCCCATTATACTAGTCACATTGCAGCTGAATGACCGGATGCCTTTCCCAGCACAGCATGATGATGTTTGGTCATGTCATCATATACTGTATTTAGGGGGGAATTTTTGTGAGACCTTAAAATTCTAAAAAATACTGTGTTTAATTGTTCAAAATATAGTTGTCTTTGAGCCTTAATGTCCTTGTTATAGGTCAGTGTAATATACTGCATAAAGGTGACATGGACAATTCGATGAGTTACTATATACTATCATAATTGTTTATCTGTTAGTGACTAGACACATTCATTTGACTGGCATATAAATCCCTGTGCATATCCCTTGCAGGCCAGGTGTTTGCTACCTCTGTGATTCACAGCAGTGTGGGTGGAGGTGTAGATGGCTGCCACTCATATACTTATAAAGCCTGAGCGGTGATGCAAGCCCCTGTTTCTGCTCTCTTTATTGAAACTCTGAGCTTGATCTAGAGCCAAGATCAGGGCGGCTGTCACAGATGAGACAGGGTGCGACATACTGACTGCAGTACATTATTTGGCTGTTTTGTTCCCATAGAAATAGGTTATAAGCTGCTAGGTATGTCATATTGGCTTTGTGGAAACACCTTTTGCATTTTCAGACTAAAGTAAATAAAAAAAGTATACTTAAATGTTTATTGTTTCATACGTGACTTTGGTATAATTAATTGAGTTCTCCAATTAGATGTTCTGGTTGTGTATTGTGTTTATGTGGTTTACTTTGTTAATTTTTCTCTGAGCTTATTTATTTTTACTTTTCCACAGCATTTTGAATAACTTGCTTTTCCTGTCTGTCTGAAGCTTACATAACCAAAATGCCTGCTTTTCTTACCGATCGGCTAAGTGCATGGATTTTGGAAGCTTTTCTCGTTGTGTGATGTAAAAAAATGCTAATGCTAAATAACCTTTATCACTTCCATGACCTTTTTCAGTGACACAAAGTTGGGGGTCTGTTATGTCCAGGATTATTTAATGATTACTTGTATGCATCTCACTAGATGGGTTTGGATGGATATGCCAGAAGTTGGGATGCCAGCAGTCAGAATACCAACTGCGGCATCCCGTTGGTCAGAATCCCGACTGGGGAAGGTAAGTATACTTACCTACCTCCAATGGCCCACTAACCCTCCATTGTAGCAGCCTAAACCTAACACGACCTCCGGGATCCTGACCGGATCCCAACTAGATATATTTACGTTTTACTTATTTGCAAATTCTATGAGTGATTTTTCAGTAAAGTAGAAATCCTTGTATAAGTACTTATTATATAAATGTCAAAACAATGTATGGCCTATGTTCCAGGCGACTGTATTTCCAAAGTAACCCTCTGCTGCCAGAGTGGATTCTCCAGGGCACAACACCCTGGAGATGGTCACATGAATGCAGTTTGTCTTTAATGACCATTATCCAATCAGCATAATAATAATAATAATAATAATAATAATAATGCACTTTTTGCATTTAAACAATGTGGAGAATGGATCATTCTTGTGCCAATTGAAGTGGGTTACCCTGGACTTGACTGCTTGTAGAGCATGGGAATCAGATGGATCTGTCATTTTGGAGAGAGGGATTGCTCACTGGTTTTAACTGTAATTTATCTTGAACATAAATATGATGTTGAAAAATCTTTTGCAAGAAACAGTGCAGACTTTCAGACATGTAATTGTTACAAACTATAGTTTTTAAAATAAACCATGATAAGCTATAATACATTATTGCCCAGATTTATCAAGCCCTGGAGGGCGATAAAGTACCAGCCAATCAGCTCCTGACTGCCACGTTATAGGCTGTGTTTGAAAAATGACAGGAGCTGATTAGTTGGTACTTTATCACAGTGCAATTTATCACTCTCCAAGACTTGATAAATCTGGGCCTATATACCTTATTTACGATAATGCATTACTAAAGTCAACAGAATTGTTTCACCATTTATATGTGAATTATAGTCCCTTTACATCTAATTAAGAAAGCTTAGCAAACAGAGCCAAAGAATGACAAGAGCAATTGTAATAAGTACACCCAGTGTTTATTTTGTTAACTTGATATGTACACACACACACACACACACACACACACACACACACACACACACACACACACACACACACACACACACACACACACACACACACACACACAAGTTAGACAAAATAATGGAAACACCTGGGTAAATAAAAAGACCTATAGTTAAAGTAAGGTCTTATATAAATGAATGGCTGATGTGGATTCCTTTTCCTCCAGTTTTGGGTTGATTTACATAAATTGAACAATAATGCACCGTTTTACTTGGAGCATGATGTCCTTCTGGATCCAGTTGGTCCCCTGACTTTGCTGTCCTGTTTCATGTTCTTCTCCTGCTGACTGTGCGTTTCATTGATAAAATTACAACAGATATCTGGAGTTTTTTTTTACACATTTTACCTTAGCAATTTTATGTCCTAGAAGCACAAGACAATGGGTAACTCTGTCTGGCCACCTTAGATCTACCCATTGTCCTGTGAGGAGGTGCCATTCTCAGCAGTGATCCGGTGTCTTAACCCGAGAGGGTATATAATAATTTATGCTGTTTGTGGGTGGGCACGCTTGACACCCCACTGGAGTTGTTACGCATGCTGTATTATTATCTTGGTGGATTCAAGTTTTATCTGCACTATTGGGGAAATTATATTTTAAGTTTTATTTAATTAATACGTACTTCACTATTATATATTCTCCCTTTCCTTTGCATTTGGACGAGTGTGGACCAAGAGCCTTATTAAGGCCACGCGGTCATAAGGAAAAAAGGAGATTATGGTGTGCTGTAGAAAATCTCAATAGAAGAACTTTGTTACCACTAGCCATTGTCCTGGATTTGTGAAATTTGACTAAGTCTGAGATTGAACATTATTTTCCAGGGGTGCACACAATTGCGAATATTCCGTTTTCCTGATTCATTAAGGATTGCAAATGCAAATACCACCTCCTTGCATATCAGATGAACATCACAAACAATCGGTTGCAATGTTTATCTTGGACGGCAAGCTGAGCAAGCCTCTCCGCACAGACACCTCTGCCTGTCAATCAGACAGAGGCGTTCGCATTTCTGCGCTGCAACCGCAGGACCCATTCTGCACATGCGCAGAACAGGTCCTGCATATGTGCAGTTTTCCCACCATCAGGAAACTGCACACAGGATCGCATAAGTGATCCATAATGAATTGGATCCTAAGTGCCCAAATTAGCTCAACTCCAGTTTGTTTCTGAAGTTTCAGCGCATTCTTTAAGAAAATTAATTTCCAGTGCGGGTTCAACATGTTAATTTGAAGACTGTAATTCAACACATGCTCAGAAGTAATGTCTTGGTTCTGCTTATACAGTATACCTCTTTTTCCCATTCTGTAGGCATTTTATGTGCCTTCATGTCTCCCATCGCTCACACATCGCTGCTCCCTCTTTCTGTTTGCGTTTACCCTGCAGCCAAATATCAACCTGCCAATATTTGTCTTACCAAATACAGTAAGCCCCTGATGTTTTCTACATGATTCCCACTTTCATTGGAGGGGGCATGTATGATGGTAATCTCACATCTGCATCTCTGCTTGGCTGGTCTCAGGTGGTGGATAAAGCTAATCTGCATACAGCTTATTTGCATTACCCATGAATAGACCATTTCATGTCTCAGCTGGTGTTGCCAAATTACGTTTTTCACATATGTAATTTACAGCAAAAAGGTTCTGGTTATTTATTTTTGCGCCTTTCAGACTGTAATTGTAACTTCTGAGTCAACAGGGGCATGGATGTAGTTGCATTAATTTTGTAGCCTCAGGCTTCATACTCTGTTCACAAAAGAGCTTGGTGTGTTGTGTGCAGCAAGCTGTGGCTGGAACTTGGGGCCCTGGCAGATAAAAATAAAAGGAGAGGAAGGAGAGATTAGGAGAGCAGTGAATGAAGTTTAAACTAGACACAGCCTGTGTAAAGTCTGATATTTATTGTATAACATGGTGGAGTGACTGCACACCTGTCCAATCAGTTGCTGTGTTATTTTAAAGACCTCACTGTATATAAATTTTGTGGGTTTTTTATTTTCTTTTTCCCCCCTGTTTATATTCCCTAAATAAGCTGATTCTGCTTTATGAAAGGATGTAGCCTCTAATGTAAACGTGGCTGTTTGCCAAGGTGTAAAATAGTTATGTTGTAGGAGCAGTTGTGTGTGAGGGGAAAACAAAGACTTTAGGTAGAAAAGAGTACAACTTTCATAGATTCAATTCTTGCTGGCTGTCGAAACAGAAAACTGTGCGAAAAGCATGTATTACTCCGGTTAATCCTGGAGACTTTTGCATAGGTTTTCCTAAGCAGTCATTTTAATTTGCTATAAATTACTGTTTTATGTACAGTGTTTTGGTAAATATTCTATTCATGATTCCTTTTAAACAACGTTACGGGTTCTTAGATAATGGGTCCGGGTGCAGAAATGTATTTTGTTGCTGGCAATTGAACATGTGGGGTACAGCTGTCTGTGGAGGTGATATATGAGAGCTTGGAGAGAGATAAAGTACTAACCAATCAGAATTGAACTGTCATTTTACAGGCTGTGTTGAAAAATGACAGGAGGTGATTGATTAGTACTTTATCTTTCTCCACGTTATCTCTCTCCAGGCTTTGATAAATCTCTTCCTGTGTGAGAAGTGTGATTCATCAAGGTCCTATAGATTGTAAGCTTGCGAGCAGGGCCTTCCTACCTCTATGACTGTTTGTTATCACCCAGTTTGTTGTTATTATTTCAAATTGTAAAGTGCAACGGAATTTGCTGCGCTATATAAGAAACGGTTAATAAATAAATAAATTTAATAAAGGTACCAGAAACCTTGAACAACTACTCCTGAGTCTTATGAGCCTTATTAATGGAGATGGTAAAACATCTTTTCTCTGGTTATCTATGCTGTGAAAACACACTGCCCCTTGGCACAGCTTGGTACAGTGGACTCTAACATGTGGTTCAACATAACTGGAGCTCCAGTCTTTAGGTATTTTTTTGAAGGGGCATTCCTGGAGGATTGAGAGAATCAAGGAATTTTACATGGTACTTAATGGAATATTCATCATTTGTTGTATTGCCAACCAATTCCTAAAGGGATGTATTCATGCGACTTGCTGTCAGGTGACTGACGATCGCATGACCTCCCTCTCACTATCCCGACGGTCGGCATGCCGACCAACAGGGACTATTCCCACTCATGGGTGTCCACGACACCCATAGAGTGGGAATAGAAGCCGTGGCGGCCGCAGATTGCCACCGAGCGCGCAAGGGGCATGCTGCACTCGCCCCCCTCCGCAGGAGATTCCGCTGCCATAATCCCGGCGTCGGTATGCTGACTGCCGGTCTCCTGATGGTCAGTCAGCCATACCACACCCTTCCTAAAGCTGGGTACACACCTGACCAACACGTTGGCCAACCTGCTGTCGCGGTGATCGAGTAGCTGATCCAGATAAGTATACACAATTAACAATCAGCTGCTCAAAATGTTGGTCAGGGCACCCAGCTGGGCGGGCATTTAAAATTGACTACCCAGCTGTGTCGTCAGCCATCCACAGCAAGCTGTAACTCTGATATTTCAGAGAATTTTTGGATCTTGTTTTATATAACTACTCACATGCCTAGTAGTTGCACCATCTGGTGTGGTGACACTCGGTGCGGTAGTGGAAAGTGTTTGCGCACCTAGGGCATACTCGCTCGTGAAAATGGCATGGTCTTGTGGCCACAACGCCACATCCCTGGTGTTTCAGGACTTCTCTGAACTGCTGCCAGGTACTTCCTTCCCGCTGCTGTTAGCAGTATCAGAGCTGCCTGCTCTGTGGAAAAAGCCAGGGCCTCAAGCATGCAGGCGGCTTACAGTCCAAGGCAGACACCTGTGGACTACTTCTGCTCCTACAGTATATTCTGAGAAAGGGGTGTAGTCTGTGTGCCAATTTGGTGACATCACTGCCTCATTGGCCATCGCTCTGGCAGCCCCCAGCCTCTCCCTGGACTCCCGGCCTGAGGGGGTGACACCATAATGGCAGAGCAGCTCTGCTATTTTGGTGTGTCCCCATTAGATGGTGTCACCCAGTGTGTCCCGCATCCCTCTAGTGATGCCATTTATACCTCGTCATTATTCAGAGAAATTTTCAGACTGTTATCCCACAGTAGATACAGTAAAAGAGAAAAAATAAAATTTTGTTTTGAAAAAACTACATGGTAAGTTGCAGACAATTGTGGAATACATTTGAGACATCAGTTTCATGGACAGTTTAAAGGGCTGATATAAGCACCAACGGGGAATTAGCAGGCACCATTGTACCTTGGAATGATGAGAAATTGGGGTATTTATTAGACCCAAAACAAAAAGTTTGATACTATTATTTTGGTATATGCAGAAAACCTATGCTGCAGTAAACAGAATAGGCCAATCATTTCCCACAAAATGCATACAGATTAAGGAATAGAACTGATCCAACAGAAAATGAAGGTTATTTGACAAAATTCAGATTCCTGTGGGAGTAGTGTGGTCGTCTGTTAATTACCCCCATCCACCCCTTCCTAGTTTCCTGAAGATGCCACCATGCTATGTTATACGATTTGATTTTAATATGTAAAAAGTTTTGAGACTGTCGTTAATACTTACATTTATGTGTTTATGGCCGTTCATATAGGTAAAGCATTAATGCTCTGTAGTCTTGAACCTAAATTTAATTGAGGATGTTTTGGATTTTCAAATTGTGACTTAAATGCTACCAATGTTCCAATATAAAAATTTCTTGATGTCTTTCGGAAGTGGGGTAATAAATATTTAGCACACAATTGCATCCGCTTTTCAAAAAAACATCATTCTCTTCCAATCCATCATTCAAAAAGAATATATGCTATAAACATTTCACCATTTATAGACTTACATACCAGTTTAGAAAACGAAAAAGCAATCGCCCAACCTAGCTCGTTTGTGGCTCTTTTGTTTGTTAAAATATAGGTAGTGATAGAGGGGAATTCAATTAGCCATGGTAAATTACCGCAGGGCTAATTGAAGCAGTGGTGTTATTCAATTAGAGCTGGCTGCAGTCAACAAGCAGGCTTGAAAAGAAATCTGCTTTAGATGGCCCATTTGCGGGTGCCGCGAACGGGTTAACCCATAGGTCCAAGAACTTATCCCAGATTCTGTGGGTTAATGCACTGTATTTTACCAGCTGAAAAATAGAGGCTACTGTACCTCTTTTTCACCCACTGTAAATTACCACTGCTAAAATGAATTCCCCCTTAACCGTATTAAAGTGGGCAGAATATCATGACAAATTTGTTGTAAAATAAAGCATTTTTTTTCTGTTAGTGTTTGCCAAGTTTATAAGCACAGGATGCTTACAGACCGATTCCAGATATATTTTATGCTTTTCTAACCTTATTCGGTGGGTTATACAAACACTTGGCAGGATTATTAAATGAGTACCACAGTTCCTGTCAGTTTCATTGTTTCACTCAGCGTCAGCTCAGCTGTATTTAAACTACGTTTAGGGCACTATTATTACATTTCTTCACAGGTAAGAGAAAACTAAATTACATCTAATGGTATCCAGGTCAATTGCTGTCATTAAACGTATATATGCAATTTTATTTTCAAGTTTAGCCCAGCATTTTCCCAGAAAAGTCAGAGCACAGAATTCTCATTTTATATATTCTTAGTGTTATGATAGCTTAGATTAATGTTGGAAAAATTAATCAGTGTGAAAATGTGAGATACTGCAAAATTATTATCTGTCAATGCTATGCTACTGAAAAATGAAGCAAACTAATTTTTATGCAACATAGAAGGGTCAGTTCTGTGAGTAAGCGTGGCTATAGGCCATAGTTACGGTACTGGCGGACATGCAGATTTAGTTTTGTCAAAGTCAGAAAAATGTCTCTATGCACGTTGCCATATTTGCACCGCACACTGGTCCGCGCTGCGCATGCGTACGCTCTCCCGTGAAGACGCATACCCGCAATAGCGTGCACCCGCGGGCGCACGGTATGCGTATTTACGGTAGAGTTTATGTAGTCGTAGCGTGCGACTCATTCGTTACATATTTTCACAATTAATGTAGTTTGTAGATCATGGTCCCTTTGATAGATTCTGAAAGTTTGGTTAATATAGAATGTCCCTGAGCAGAGGAATCCCTCTTTGTATTGTACGAAGGGTCTAACAGGAATCATACAGCAGTGTTTGGTACCCATCGGAAGAGTATTTAATTAGCGATATTCCGGTGTTGGTTTGGAGCGTATTAATCGCTCGTGCGAATAGTTATGGACATAAGAAGTTATGTCCATTTTATTTGTTCTTACTTAGTCATGCATCTGAACAGTTGGAGACAGGCATCAGTGGGTCTCAAATGGCTCTTTGACCTCAGAGATCCCCCAAACAATAGTTTGCATGTTAAGAGGGCCTCATATCTACACATGCATAAGGTAAACACAGGAATAGTAATTGAAGATCAATTGTACTCCAAATCAGTATCTTTCCCGCAGACGGAGTGCAATAGCCTTTAATTACACTGAGCTTTGAGACTCAATGAAGAAGGCCAACACCTGTGTTTACAAATGGGGCTGGATTTGTATACAGGAAAATAAGGGCTGAGACGTCATTGTCTCAACTGAAAGTGGACATCATGAATATAGAACAGAACCCAGACAGGATTCTGTTTTGTATTCGCCAAACAATAGCTCTCCAGAAGACAGGAATGTGTTAGTTATCACCCATTGTTTTGCATAACCAAGACCACTGATACAGTTTACCTGTATGAATCAACCTATGACCTTTGTTATAATGCGAAGCCGAGTTCCTGCGTCCAATGGACAGTGAGACTGTAGGGACCATTAGATTGCATTGTGTGAGTAGCATAAAAGACGGGTCTGTGACATCCAGCTTTCACTTCTCATCAAATGGTTCTCATTGCTGATAATCAGGAAGCTGGATGTCCAGAGGCGCTTGCGATCGTTTCCCCTTGTGCGTAAGTTTCTCTCCGTAATCATTGTCTTACTGTGAGCCAATTTCTCTCTCTCTCTCTCTCTCTCTCTCTCCTTTCTCTTTTCTCTCACATCTCCCCTAGACTAGTATTGTATTGCATTAGATAGTATTGTATTTTGGTTAGGAAGTCTCTGTTATATTGTAGTGTATCATTTGTACTGTTATTCTCTTTTTACAAGTATATTAGACATAATACAGTTAATAGGCTTTGGACCCTAAACCAGCATCTGTGTATTTCCTATAGTGTTAAGTGTTCACTTGAGCGTCGGTAACGCTCAAGCAGCTTTGTAGTTAGTCAGGTTACACAAGGTTGCACTTACACCCTGTATTCACATTAAGGTATTCTGTGTATTTCATTGGTATAAGGTTTAGACATAAAGGTATAGCGTTGTGAGCGTCTGCGCCGCTGGTGATCTCCTCGTGGTCTCGAGCGAACCGCTACGCCATAGCGAATCATTCTGTCCTGTGATCTCTGGGCCGTGAGCGAACGTGACGCTTGAGCGTCTCGCCTACGGCTGAGCGATCGTTACGCAACCAGCTTACCCTTACGGTACTTCTTAAGTAAACAGCGTACAGTGTTCTTAGACTTCATAAAGGGTTGTAAATACATAAAGGAATTCTGCTTTGTTAGTTTGTAGCACCATAGTGCTACGTGCAAAAATCACAAATCAAGGACAAGATTGGGCAGCAAGAAAGCAATTTGACCCCCTTACGCCTAATTAAATTGACCCCTAAATGTGAGAACCCCATCCTTCTGTCTCTAGTATAGTTATACAGAGTATAACCTCAGTATCCTGTAAATTGTTATAAGATTGTCACTAAAACCTTTTACAGATCTTGTAAAGACAGAATTATTATAAGAACAGCACATTGACCGTAAACCCACAACAGAAAAGGTTTTTTTCTCCTACTTCATTTTGACATAAGGTAAACATGGAAGCAGATTTTTTCCGTAAGATTGTTGCAAAATATATTCCATTTGTTTAAGCATCACACATGCAGGGAAAGATTGTGGGATGAACATTACTGTGATTAGAACAGGTACATATCACAACTGGAGTGCTACATGGTTTTCCCATTAGTGTGCTTTTTTGGTTTGCTAACAACTCTGAATAACCCCCTAAAGCAGGTAACTTTACTAAATAAATAAAGTGAAGTACTTTGTATATATATTGGCAGCTGTGATCCTCTTTTGGGACTGCATTATAAATTGTTAATGCCTTCACGCCCACCCACTGCATATGTGGCAGATGGGCGTAGGAATAATCCCTTGTGCATTAGATCTTTTTAGTACTGAGAATAGTTTTCTGGTCTTATATTTACAACAGATATTGAAGAGAGTATAGTTAGAATTTTTACTTTTCATTTTATGCAGATTAATTGGGAAAGGTGTGATTTTACCTATTTTACCTGTCTAAAGCCCCATAAATAAAAGCTAGGTAATGCAGTATGCTATGAAGGTAAAGTATTTCATCTGGAAAAAGACAGCAATATTAATGTTCCTTATTTACACATAGAACTACAAAAAAACAATAATTTACAATGATGGCAATACAGATAAAAATACAGTAATTGGTCTTATGCAAACTAATTGTGATGAAAAAGTTTCTCGTTAGGCAGCCCTGAAAACAAAAAAGGAGTCAGAGGACGCTAGACAGCACATTACAGGTTATAAAAAATAATTAATATAAATGCATATTGTAAAATTTAAAATAAAATCTTTGTACCCAGGACATCCCTGATCTTCTGATCCGAATAGTACATTCCTACAAACAAAAGGATGTAATATATATTCAATCAAGAAATGTATATGTACTTATACTGTATTCAGTAGATCACAGGTTCTCAAACTCGGTCCTCAAGACCCCACACAGTGCATGTTTTGAAGGTAACCCAGCAGGCGCACAGGTGTATTAATTACTAACTGACACATTTTAAAACATCCACAGGCGGAGCTAATTATTTCACTTGCGATTCTGTGAGGAGAACTGCAAAACATGCATTGTGTGGGGTCCTGAGGACTGAGTTTGGGAACCTGTGCAGTAGATCAAGGCTTATTTGATGGGGACTTTAGCAAGCTTCAATATAGGATCACACACTTCTTTGCCCTCATCCCAAAGAATCTCCAAAAACTATAGGAATAACATATCGCCACCCTAGGGTCTAACCTTCATACACACATTATATTTATAAATTCAAAACGAAAAATCAGAACATAAAATCTGCTCACAAGAACCATAAAACTAAGAACTTATCTGTTATAGCGCAGGTCCATATTAATCAATAATGATTCCCGGTCCAAAAGTATGCTCCTGTCGGCTGGCACAGGCTACCACAGCACAAATCCAAGCTGATGTGGGATGCCTCCAATTCATTTCATCAGAAAGACTTCATCAAACACATGTACACATATATAAAGATGTACAAAAGTATACATACATATCCACATACATGTATAAAGCTGTGTACCCCAACATAAATTCATAGAAAGACCATCAGAAAATCTGTTTATGGTTCCAACGGATTGGGCTCGGGCTATGACTACATCCCGTTCCAACAGTGCTCATCTAAAATCATAGCTCTCCTGGACGTGGTAGCCTTTCTTGGCTGGAAGTTATATACCTTTAAATTAAATAAGAGGTACTGTATATAATGTAGTATGGTCAATCAAACCAAGCTAGAAGCTCATGTGAAAAGCTGTGTACCTTAATATATATTCAGCCCATCAGATAGTTGCTATGAGAAGAGACTCTGGTATCAAATCTTCCACATAAATTCATAGAACTTGTCGTAATTGATGTTGTGTGCATGTTGTCTGGCTATTCTCTGTTATATGCTAAAGGCTGTACAGTGTACAGCTCCAAAGTGAATGTCTAGGTCTTTCTAGGGGTAGTAGCCTTCTTGGAGTAAATCCAATTCAAATCCAAGGCTCATGAATATGGGAAGGGCTGTAACGAAACAGCCAGTGATCAAAATCTAGTTCTGCACTGCAAATATATTAAGTATGTGCTAAGTGAGATTATTATTGATCTCCGACTTATATTATGAATAAAATTTATTTTGTAAGCCTTCAACCATAGAAATTACCTGTCTGGAATAGTCATAGTAATAACGCTTAGTTGGTAAAGTTCTTACATTTTTGGTAATTTTGAAAGTAAAGCATATAACTCTATAGTACTTTCTTTGGTTTCAGAATTCCTGGATTGCATAATAAATACATAAAAACTATATGAAGTCGTTCTGTCTGGCTCGTATATTGACAAAGGTGACGGAGAACATATCAAGGGGAGTGTGCAGGTAATCCAGGTTGTATTCCTTAATCTTCACAAATAATATTATTACAAACCAGTACAAACAAAGTCTGTGATATTAAATATGTTCTCTATTTTTCTTTTGTGATATAGTGTGACTGCAGATCTTTCAATTGGTCATTGTGCAGTCATTTTCCACACCCTCATGAGTTTTTGACTATAAAGGATTATCTCGCCTACCTCTGCGTTTTTGAACATATATATATATATATATATATATATATATATATGTGTATATATATATATATATATATATATATCAACCAAATACTCTCCTTCTGCGCTGTTCTAAGGCTAATTAGATACAATAAGATACAGTACTCTTTGGGAGGGGCTGCCTATTTCACAAAGTCCCTTGTTAGGAGGGACTGGATACAGAAAATATAAAAAGAAAGGAAATTGGCGCCCAAAGGTTATTTTAACCTATAAATACAGGGAACCCAGTGGGTTTCACAATTAACATTGATTTTAAAACATAAACATGAACTGTTCTTTCATAAAACATTTATTAAAATGTACAGAAGCAATGAAGCAAGTCCATCATATTACACAGACAAAATGATGTAATTTCTCTTCGAATACTCCATCTTTGAAGTTGATAGAGGAATATTGGCAACTTAGTGCAGTATCTTTAATCTTCCTCATATACTATTCAGAGATAACATCAAATATAACAATCCAACGCGTTTCGTCTAGTAACTAGACTTCATCAGGGGTATGTCTAAAAATTATAAGACAGCCAATCAGTATTTATACACTACAGTAAAAATCATAATAGCAATAGTATGGTACATAGAACAGTAAATGAACAATAGGATGTGCGAGACATGGTGAAACAGAGCGAAGAGACAATAATTGGGCTATTGACAACAAAATAAGAACTCAGTTAGGTGGTGATCATAAAACTCATATATAATATCTATTATCATTGGGTATTTTACATACCTTTTGGTATTAACATTTATCAAAATGTGATTAGAGTGGACACTCAGGATTTTTCAAAGAATAACTTCAAAACATCAGAAAGGAGACTGCCGAAGCTTCAAGCCAGTCTAATTAAAAGGTAATTGATTCATATTACTATAAAAAAATTGATTTATCAACCATTGTATGGTTCATAAAGTAGAAACATCACATACCTCATATATTCGATTGATCAGAATTCAGCTATTTCCTATGTTTCTAACTTTCAAAAGGAAGGTGAAAACAGCAAGATCCTGCCAAAAATGGACCTAACAAATCAATTGATTTTATTTAGTGTATATCTAATCCAATCTAAACCGAGAGGGAAAAAAGAAAGAAAGAGGAGGGAGGGAAAGCTTGAATATCCACCCCCTCACCATTATCCTCTATTAGGAAAACACACATGCGTCTAATACATGGATCACAATATAATTGTCTAAATGGTCAGTGTAAGCTGACTCCTATATACAGAGTCTCCTGATAGAAATACACTATGAATGACTCTAATGATAACAGGAAACTGCGTTAATCAACATTAATACATTAATACATTGCACAGAGATAAAGTACCAGCCAATCAGCTCCTAAATGCCATGTTACAGACTGTGGGGGATATCCAATTAGCCCTGGTAATTTACCGGGGCTAATTGTCCTGCCGGGGGCTATCTTATTAGCCCTGATAAACTGCGGCACGCACCGGCTTATCTGGGATTTTGTTTCGCCTGCCTCCGACAGGTGAAGCAGAATCCCTGGAACAGCCCCATTTTCGGCGGAAAACGGGTCTATTTCACCCGAAAACAAACAGGTTTCACTGAACCTGTGTGTCTTCGGGAGAAAAGGTTTTTTTTTTACTCGCGATTTAACAGGATAGCCTGTAAAAAAAAAATTGGTGAAACATCGGAAAAAAGTCCGAAAACGTTTTTCAGACCAGATGTTTTAACGGGGATAATTGGATATCCCCCTGTGTGTGAAAAATGACAATTGGTAGCTGATTGGCTGATACTTTATCACAGTGCTATTTATCACTCTCCAAGGCTTGATAAATCTGGGCGATTATAACTTACATATCAGCTCACATAACTGGCAATGATTATAACTACAAAACACAGATTCCCACATGTCCAAAAACTAGAAAAATATTTTTTTAAAGTAACATAAGAGGTACCTATTTAACCCAAACATATCAGTCATAGATAAGAATAGCAGAATTTAGGAATAGACAAAAAAGAGAGAAGCTACACCTAATGTAGGAGCAAGAAACATAGGGGCAGATGTATTAAGCCGGGAGAAGTGATAAATGGAAGGTGATAACGTACCAGCCAATCATTACGGGTTTGAAAAACGTCACTTAGGAGCTGATTGGCTGGTGCGTTATCACGTTCCATTTATCACCGCTTTATCACTTCTCCAGGCTTAATACATCTGCCCCAGTGTCTAAAGAAATCACTTTTATGACCTCTGCTCATTTAGACCTCTTTGGTTACATCGTTGTGTTTCCTGAGTGCCATTTACTTTTGCTTGCTTGTATTATCTATGTGATTCGGGCACTGGGACCCACTGTATTAGAAAAGGAGTGCCAGGCATGCATGCTGAATAGATATGTTTATTTATGGTCAAGCCACATTATTATGACCCCCTCCTACATTTGACCTGGGCAGCGCGTAGCCCATGAGGTATGTCACGTGACACGCGCTGGCTTGGTGGATATATAAGGTGTGCGATAGGCCATCTGTACACATATTACTCGTTGCTGTCATGGGTACAAGGGACACTTTCTCACAGTTGCAAAAAGGGATTATTATCGGCTTTCCGGCAAGGGTGGCAGTATTTCTAAAACAGCGCAGTTTGTGAATGGTTTGGGTGCTGCTGTAGTGAAGGTGTATTGTGACTGGACAAATGACACCATTGCGAATAACCAAAGTGGAAACTGTGGAGCACCATGTGCCATTGATGTGAGAGGTGAACGTAGGCTACGTAGGTGCATCACCGACACAATACAGTGGAGCAGCTCATCGTCAAAATGAACCTGGGGGCTACAAGACGTGTGTTTAAATGACAGTTCAGCCCGTATAGCCGCCGTCCATGCTGCACACGGCGGTTACTTTGGCTATTAGCTGGTGGTCATAATAATGTGCGTGTGTATATGTGTATATATATATATATATATATATATATAAATATGTACACAAGGCATTCGGCACTCACTGCTAATCCACAGATACAACCTGCCGGGTGCCCTCCACAGCAAACAGTGTGACTTATACACAAAGATATCGGCGGCACTCACAGGCTTTTCAAAGCCAAAAGACCAGACCAGTCAGTTAGCGCTAACTGACTGGTCTGGTCTTTTGGCTTTGAAAAGCCCGTGAGTGCCGCCGATATCTTTGTGTGTGTGTGTGTGTGTGTGTGTATATATATATATATATATATATATAAAAATAATTAGACACACAGTACATCCACCTGTGATGTCATGTTCGGTGCTTTGCACATGTGCAATCCCTGTTCCACACATGTACGAACTTGTCCTGCAACGTCAGAAACAGATCGGCAGCAGACTGTCAGTGATTGACAGTCTGCTGCTGTTCGGGGGATGGAGAGGAGGTGGCGACGGCCTCCGTTTGTAATAGACACCTCCTTCTGCACTAAGGAAACAGCAGTGATAGCACCTCCGTCCACATCTGAATTAGGCCCAGAGTCTCTGCACTCAAGGTTAGAACTGCAGGGGTGCTCTTCGCTCTTCTCATCTGTATCCCAAACGCCATGTTTATACAGGTTGAGTATCTCATATCCAAATATTCCGAAATACGGAATATTCCGAAATACGGACTTTTTTGAGTGAGAGTGAGATAGTGAAACCTTTGTTTTTTGATGGCTCAATGTACACAAACTTTGTTTAATACACAAAGTTATTAAAAATATTGTATTAAATGACCTTTAGGCTGTGTGTATAAGGTGTATATGAAACATAAATGAATTGTGTGAATGTACACACACTTTGTTTAATGCACAAAATTATAAAAAATATTGGCTAAAATTACCTTCAGGCTGTGTGTATAAGGTGTATATGTAACATAAATGCATTCAGTGCTTAGATTTAGGTCCCATCGCCATGATATATCATTATGGTATGCAATTATTCCAAAATACGGAAAAATCCCATATCCAAAATACCTCTGGTCCCAAGCATTTTGGATAAGGGAGACTCAACCTGTAGTTATATATAAATCTCAATGGCTGCGCTACTGTATATGAGCCAGCATTATAAATAAACATTGCTGGAAATATATGCATATAAGAAAAGATCAAACTTGAATAGTATATTAATAAAATGCGTGCCTCTACAAATATTAGGAAACACCACATACTGTAATAGCTGCAATTACGTACCACATTGTGTATTAAAACAGATTAAACTATTTTGTATTCATCTTCTATACATTGTTTTTAAGCAATACTAAACCGCACCCTTGATCAGTGGTTCCTAGTATTTGTGGTATTGACACACCTACTGAAACATTTAGTATTTTTTTTTTCTGTGACACACTAATGTTTCAGCTAATATAGTATGTTTAAATTAAAATGACTATGTTTCACTTATAATCCAATACTTTAAGGTTAAAGTACTTTTAGGGGGTTTCCATTGTTGCTCATAAATTCTTGACACACATCCAACATGGGCCCTCATTCCGAGTTGTTCGCTCGCTAGCTGCTTTTAGCAGCATTGCAAACGCTAGGCCACAGCCCTCTGGGAGTGTATCTTAGCTTAGCAGAATAGCGAACGAAAGATTAGCAGAATTGCTACTAAATAATTAATTGCAGTTTCTGAGTAGCTCCAGACCTACTCCTAGACTGCGATCAACTCAGTCCGTTTAGTTCCTGGTTTGACGTCACAAACATGCCCTGCGTTCGGCCAGCCACTCCCCCGTTTCTCCAGCCACTCCTGCGTATTTACCTGACACGCCAGCGTTTTTTAGCACACTCCCTGAAAACGGACAGTTTCCGCCCAGAAGCACCCACTTCCTGTCAATCACACTACGATCACTTGAGCGATGAAAAAACGTTGCTCGAGCTTGTGTAAATCTACAAAGTTCTGTGTGAAAGTACTTAGCGCATGCGCGCTGCCTACCATGCGCATGCACATTTTTGCCGTTTTTTCACTTGATCGCTGCACTGCGAAAATTGGCACAACTCGGAATGACCACCATGGTGTCCTGACACTCAAATGTGTTTTGGAACACTACTTAGAAATCCATGCCGTCATCATCATGTAACAAGTCAGCCGTGGGGAGGGCATACCAGTGGTCCCAGGAGGAAAAAACACCTGAACTGCCCACAGGGTGTTGGGTGGCTGCACCCCAAAGCTTGCTGTAGTTAAATGATCTGCTGGTAAAGTCGATGTACCAGATAACACAGGGCACCTTTTAGAGTGCCATGGAGAGCCAAAGCTATTTTGGACACAGATGGATGAGGCCAGTGGTTATAATGTGTTGGCTGCGTTGGTATCTGGATCCCGGTGGTTTGAATTATGGTGGCCAATCCCGGGATCGGAATCTGTGGGATCCCGGTATTTTGGCCAAAACCTGGCCGGGATTCAATCCCGGGATTGAGGCTTCCAATCCTGGGGATTTCGGGATTAGGAAGCCCCTTTGTGTTTTCAATGCCGGGCAGTGTTGAGCGTCCTCGGGAGGCTCAGACACTGCTCACCTTCCCCTGCTCCTGGCTGTGCGCGCAGCGTGACGTGATATCAGTGATCATGCTGCGCAGCCAGCCGCCCGGACCTCAGCGCCTTCACCAGCCCACACCTCTCCTTGCAGCAGGTGGACACTCCCTCCCCCCCA
Organism: Pseudophryne corroboree; assembly: GCF_028390025.1. Classification (NCBI taxonomy): domain Eukaryota; kingdom Metazoa; phylum Chordata; class Amphibia; order Anura; family Myobatrachidae; genus Pseudophryne; species Pseudophryne corroboree. Next base: position 725,992,769 of record NC_086445.1, read on the forward strand.
TCTGGATGTGTTTAAATTATGTGGACTGGGCAGGGTGGGGATGACACCAGAAACGAACATTTCCCGGGATTGAAAAAATGGTCCGGGATTTGCCACCCTAGTTGGATGCCATCTGTCAAAATACAGACATCGGCATCATGAATATTAAAATAATGGAAATTTTGGAAGCTAAACCTAATCCCTAAGCTTCCCTAACCCACAGCCTAAACCTAACCCCCCCTCCCCTTCAGCATTCTAACTCTAACCCTGCTCAGTGGTGCCTAACGCTACCCCCCCCCCCCCCGCCCGCAGCCAAAACCTAACACTGCCTCCCTCCCGCAGCCTAACCTTCCTCCCTCAGCCTAAACCTAATCCCCACGCGGTTTACCTCTCCGGTGGCCTGTGCAACCATCGTTCTGTATTCCAAAAGTCAGTATCGCGGCAGTCTGTATCGCAGCGCCGAGATATTGATTTGTCGCGATCCCGGATGCCGGCATTTGGAGTAGTGTTGAGATTCCGGCGTCGGTAATAAGACTGCCGGGATCCTGACCAGATCCCATATACAATATATATTTCTCTGACGTCCTAGTGGATGCTGGGAACTCCGTAAGGACCATGGGGAATAGCGGCTCCGCAGGAGACTGGGCACAAAAGTAAAGCTTTAGGACTACCTGGTGTGCACTGGCTCCTCCCCCTATGACCCTCCTCCAAGCCTCAGTTAGATTTTTGTGCCCGGCCGAGAAGGGTGCACACTAGGGGCTCTCCTGAGCTTCTTAGTGAAAGTTTAGTTTTAGGTTTTTTATTTTCAGTGAGACCTGCTGGCAACAGGCTCACTGCATCGAGGGACTAAGGGGAGAAGAAGCGAACTCACCTGCGTGCAGAGTGGATTGGGCTTCTTAGGCTACTGGACACCATTAGCTCCAGAGGGACCGAACACAGGCCCAGCCTCGGAGCTCGGTCCCAGAGCCGCGCCGCCGGCCCCCTTACAGAGCCAGAAGCAAGAAAAGGTCCGGAAAAAGCGGCGGCAGAAGACATCTGTCTTCAACAAGGTAGCGCACAGCACTGCAGCTGTGCGCCATTGTTACTCAGGCACACTTCACACTCCGGTCACTGAGGGTGCAGGGCGCTAGGGGGGGGGGGCGCCCTGAGCAGCAATGTAAAACACCTTGGCTGGCGAAAATACATCACATATAGCCCCCAGGGCTATATGGATGAATTTTAACCCCTGCCAGATTACACAGAAAAACGGGAGAAAAGGCCGCCGAGAAGGGGGCGGAGCCTATCTCCTCAGCACACTGGCGCCATTTTCTCTCACAGCTCCGTTGGAGGGAAGCTCCCTGGCTCTCCCCTGCAGTTACTACACTACAGAAAGGGGTTAAAAAAGAGAGGGGGGCACTAATTAGGCGCAGTATAACAATACAGCAGCTATAAGGGGAAAAACACTTATATAAGGTTATCCCTGTATATATATATAGCGCTCTGGTGTGTGCTGGCATACTCTCCCTCTGTCTCCCCAAAGGGCTAGTGGGGTCCTGTCCTCTATCAGAGCATTCCCTGTGTGTGTGCTGTGTGTCGGTACGTTGTGTCGACATGTATGAGTAGGAAAATGATGTGGAGGCGGAGAAATTGCCTGTAACAGAGATGTCACCCCCTAGGGAGTCGACACCTGAGTGGATGAGCTTATGGAAGGAATATGTGACAGTGTCAGCTCTTTACAAAAGATTGATGACATGAGACAGCCGGCGACTCAGCCTGTGCCTGTCCAGGGGTCTCAAAAGCCATCAGGGGCTCTAAAACGCCCGTTACCGCAGATGGCAGATACAGACGCCGACACGGATACTGACTCCAGTGTCGACGATTAAGAGACGAATGTGACTTCCAGTAGGGCCACACGTTACATGATTGAGGCTATGGAAAATGTTTTTACAAATTTCTGATAATACCAGTACCACTAAAAAGGGTATTATGTTGGGTGAGAAAAAACTGCCTGTAGTTTTTCCTGCATCTGAGGAATCAAATGAAGTGTGTGATGATGCGTGGGTTTCCCCCGATAAAAACTGTTAATTCCTAAAAAGTTATTAGCATCATACCCCTTCCCGCCAGAGGATAGGGCACGTTGGGAAACACCCCCTAGGGTGAATAAAGCGCTCACACGCTTGTCTAAACAGGTGGCACTACCGTCCCCGGCTACGGCCGCCCTTAAGGAACCTGCTGACAGAAAGCAGTAAAATGTATATACACTCTCACGGGTGTGATACTGCGACCAGCAATCGCCTCAGCCTGGATGTGCAGTGCTGGGGTGGCTTGGTCGGATTCCCTGACTGACAATATTGATACCCTAGATAGGGACAGTATATTACTGACTATAGAGCATTTAAAAGATGCATTTCTATATATGTGTGATGCACAGAGGGATATTTGCCGACTGGCATCAAGAGTAAGTGCGCTGTCCATTTCTGCCAGAAGAGGGTTATGGACAAGACAGTGGTCAGGTGATGCTGATTCCAAAAGGCATATGGAAGTATCGCCTTATAAAAGGGAGGAGTTATTTGGGGTAGGTCTAACAGACCTGGTGGCCACGGCAACGGCTGGGAAATCCACATTTTTACCCCAGGTAGCCTCTCAACATAAGAAGACGCCGTATTATCAGGCGCAGTCCTTTGGGCCCCATAAGGGCAAGCGGGCAAAAGGCTCCTCATTTCTACCCCGTGGCAGAGGGAGAGGAAAAAGGCTGCAGCAAACAGCCAGTTCCCAGGAACAGAAGCCCTCTCCCGTTTTCTGCCAAGTCCTCAGCATGACGCTGGGGCTTTACAAGCGGACTCAGGCACGGTGGGGGCCCGTCTCAAAAATTTCAGCGTGCAGTGGGCTCACTCACAGGTGGACCCCTGGATCCTTCAGGTGGTATCTCAAGGGTACAAATTGGAATTCGAGACGTCTCCCCTTCGCCGTTTCCTAAAGTCTGCTTTACCGACGTCTCCCTCCGACAGGGAGGCGGTATGGGAAGCCATTCACAAGCTGTGTTCCCAGCAGGTGATAATCAAGGTACCCCTCCTACAACAGGAAAAGGGGTATTATTCCACGCTGTTTGTGGTACCGAAGCCGGACGGCTCGGTGAGACCTAATTTAAATCTGAAATCCTTGAACACTTACATACAAAGGTTCAAATTCAAGATGGAGTCACTCAGAGCGGTGATTGCAAACCTGGAAGAAGGGGATTATATGGTGTCTCTGGACATCAAGGATGCTTATCTCCATGTCCCAATTTACCCTTCTCACCAAGGGTACCTCAGGTTTGTGGTACAGAACTGTCACTATCAGTTTCAGACGCTGCCGTTTGGTTTGTCCACGGCACCCCGGGTCTTTACCAAAGTAATGGCCGAAATGATGATACTCCTTCGAAGGAAGGGAGTTTTAATTATCCCTTACTTGGACGATCTCCGGATAAGGGCAAGATCCAGGGAACAGTTGGTAGTCGGGGTAGCACTATCTCAAGTAGTGTTGCGGCAGCACGGTTGGATTCTTAATATTCCAAAATCGCAGCTGATCCTGACGACACGTCTTCTATTCCTAAGGATGATCCTGGACACAGTCCAGAAAAAGGTGTTTCTCCAGGAGGAGAAAGCCAGGGAGTTATCCGAACTAGTCAGAAACCTCCTAAAACCAGGCCAAGTGTCAGTGCATCAGTGCACAAGGGTCCTGGGAAATAATGGTGGCTTCCTACGAAGCAATTCCATTCGGCAGATTCCACGCAAGAACTTTCCAGTGGGACCTGCTGGAAAAATGGTCCGGATCGCATCTTCAGCTGCATCAGCGGATAACCCTGTCACCAAAGACAAGGGTGTCTCCTCTGTGGTGGTTGCAGAGTGCTCATCTTCTAGAGGGCGCAGATTCGGCATTCAGGACTGGGTCCTGGTGACCACGGATGCCAGCCTGCGAGGCTGGGGAGCAGTCACACAGGGAAGAAATTTCCAAGGCTTGTAGTCAAGCCTGGAGACATCACTTCACATAAATATCTTGGAGCTAAGGGCCATTTACAATGCTCTACGCCAAGCAAGACCTCTGCTTTAAGGTCAGCCGGTGCTGATCCAGTCGAACAACATCACGGCAGTCGCCCACGTAGACAGACAGGGCGGCACAAGAAGCAGGAGGGCAATGGCAGAAGCTGCAAGGATTTTTCGCTGGGCGGAAAATCATGTGATAGCATTGTCAGCAGTGTTCATTCCGGGAGTGAACAACTGGGAAACAGACTTCCTCAGCAGAAGTCTTCCACATGATTGTAAACCGTTGGGAAAAACCAAAGGTGGACATGATGGCGTCCCGCCTAAACAAAAAATCGGACAGGTATTGCGCCAGGTCAAGGGACCCTCAGGCAATAGCTGTGGACGCTCTGGTAACACCGTGGGTGTACCAGTCAGTGTATGTGTCCCCTCCTCTTCCTCTCTTACCAAAAGTACTGAGAATTATAAGACGGAGGGGAGTAAGAACTATACTCGTGGCTCCGGATTGGCCAAGAAGGACTTGGTACCCGGAACTTCAAGAGATGCTCACGGAGGACCCGTGGCCTCTACCTCTAAGAAGGGACCTGCTCCATCAAGGACCCTGTCTATTCCAAGACTTACCGCGGCTGCGTTTGACGGCAGGGCGGTTGAACGCCGGATCCTGAAGGAAAAAGGCATTCCGGATGAAGTCATCCCTACCCTGATCAAAACCAGGAAGGATGTAACCGCAAAGCATTATCACCGCATTTGGCGAAAATATGTTGCGTGGTGCGAGGCCAGTAAGGCCCCGATGGAGGAATTTCAACTAGGTCGATTCCTGCATTTCCTGCAAACAGGAGTGTCTATGGGCCTAAAATTGGGGTCCATTAAGGTTCAAATTTCGGCCCTGTCCATTTTCTTCCAGAAAGAACTAGCTTCAGTTCCTGAAGTTCAGACGTTTGTAAAAGGGGTACTGCATATACAGCCTCCTTTTTTGTGCCTCCAGTGGCACCTTGGGATCTCAATGTAGTTTTGGGGTTCCTAAAGTCACAATGGTTTGAACCACTTGAATCTGTGGAGTTAAAATATTTCACATGGAAAGTGGTCATGCTGTTGGCCCTGGCCTCGGCCAGGCGCGTGTCAGAATGGGCGGCTTTATCCTGTAAAAGCCCTTATCTGATCTTCCATTCAGACAGGGCGGAATTGAGGACTCGTCCTCATTTTCTCCCTAAGGTGGTTTCAGCGTTTCATCTGAACCAACCTATTGTGGTACCTGCGGCTACTAGTGACTTGGAGGACTCCAAGTTGTTGGACATAGTCAGGGCCCTGAAAATATATGTTTCCAGGACGGCTGGAGTCAGAAAATCTGACTCGCTGTTTATCCTGTATGCACCCAACAAGTTGGGTGCTCCTGCTTTTAAGCCGACTATTGCTCGTTGGATTTGTAATACAATTCAGCTTGCACATTCTGTGGCAGGCCTGCCACAGCCAAAATCTGTAAAAGCCCATTCCACAAGGAAGGTGGGCTCATCTTGGGCGGCTGCCCGAGGGGTCTCGGCTTTACAACTTTGCCGAGCAGCTACTTGGTCAGGGGCAAACACGTTTGCAAAATTCTACAAATTTGATACCCTGGCTGAGGAGGACCTGGAGTTCTCTCATTCGGTGCTGCAGAGTCATCCGCACTCTCCCGCCCGTTTGGGAGCTTTGGTATAATCCCCATGGTCCTTACGGAGTTCCCAGCATCCACTAGGACGTCAGAGAAAATAAGAATTTACTTACCGATAATTCTATTTCTCGTAGTCCGTAGTGGATGCTGGGCGCCCATCCCAAGTGCGGATTGTCTGCAATACTTGTACATAGTTATTGTTAACTAAATCGGGTTATTGTTGTTGTGAGCCATCTATCCAGAAGCTCCTCTGTTATCATGCTGTTAACTGGGTTCAGTTCACAGGTTGTACGGTGTGATTGGTGTGGCTGGTATGAGTCTTACCCGGGATTCATAAATCCTTCCTTATTGTGTACGCTCGTCCGGGCACAGTATCCTAACTGAGGCTTGGAGGAGGGTCATAGGGGGAGGAGCCAGTGCACACCAGGTAGTCCTAAAGCTTTACTATTGTGCCCAGTCTCCTGCGGAGCCGCTATTCCCCATGGTCCTTACGGAGTTCCCAGCATCCACTACGGACTACGAGAAATAGAATTATCGGTAAGTAAATTCTTATTATTCTGTAGAATACATTGCTTTTAACTAAGCAGTTGATTTATCGATCCAATACGGTCAGTGAACACTAATCTTCTGTGTCTTAACATTTATATGTTGGAATGCAGCTCAGCTACACACAGCTAGGATGGCTTAAAAATATCCATGTATGAGGCCTAGAATTTGCAATGTTTGGGTGCGGTTATGTGAGGACAGGGTTAAAAGTTTGCAGTGGGCCTGTCAGAGCCTGCCATGCAGTTTTGAATATATAACCTCAATACTATTGCCTGAGTGAAAGTTTAGCTGCTATATCAAGTTATTTACACACATACTATTTTTGATAAATTATCTATAAAACTGTTCCCCGGCCTTTCTGACTTCTTCTTGCAGTAATGCCATACAGTAGGCGGTATTTAAAGCACTGTTAGCGTGAGTTGAAGATACTGTGATACTAATCCCATGAGAGGTTTTTCATAGCAATTAGGAGAAAGTCTTAATATCTAGATTACCTGTTAGGGGGTTGTTCAGTCCCCCGCTGAAATTCAGCACTTCCTTTTTGTTCCCATATTAACATGCTATAAAAGTATAAGGCAGGTGGGAAAACATCTATTCAGCTCTTTGAAAGCACAACCTTCACACACATGCAATAAATTGAAATTGCTGAGAAGATTTAGAGACATTAGGATTCAAGCTTAAATGTGCATAAATGGCATGCTAATACACATAATTCACATTGAAAGTGAAAAAGAACTCTTGCTGGGGGAAAACTGAGCAGGAACCCTGCCACCAATATTTTGTTTTGCCTGGTGGGATCTTACTTGCCCGAGCTGTCACACCTGGCATGTGCTACAGCTACGCTGTCATATATTGGGGGAGGGATGCTCATTTTTAAATCGCTCAGCTGTGAGAGATGATGAGTCGATGGAACCTTTGCTGTCAGCCAATCACAACTGCTTTCCCTTACTGCTTTTTATCAGGACCTCCAACCGTACTGAACTATGGTAGATAAAGAAAATATATTATTTTGTATTGAATTGTGGCATATTATGAACAACGATTTTGGTATAGATTTTACTGAAGCTTCTAAAACAGACAAGTGATGGTGTTGCCTATAGTAACCAATCAGATTCTAGCTAACATTTCTCTTTTGTATTCTAGGAAATGATAGACAGAATCAGATTGGTTGCTATGGGCAACACAACCACTTGTCTGTTGTAGAAGCTTTAGCTATTTTACACCTTTATGTTAAAAGAATAATAAAGGTTTAGCTCAGTTCGCAATGTGTGCTGGATTAAGAGTTTGATATATCAAAAAGTTTCTCAGATGCATCATAAGTATGACCTTGCTAGTACCTTATTATTCATAAAGCTGACTAGGCTGAAGACTAGGGGCCCGTCAATGGGGTAAATTTACTAAGATGGGAGTTCTATTTAAGATGGGATTCCAGGTATGATCTGCTAGAAGGTGCTAGATAAATGTAGTAGAATCTGTTTGGTTGATATGAGCAACATCTTAGTAAATTTACCCCAATATGTTTTTTGCTGAGGTACTGATACCTGCGCCCTAGGGTACCAGCAGTGGCGTAAGTTCGTCACAGTTGCCCGGAGGCAAGAAAAATATTGGAGCCCCCCCTATTTCCTATATTAAGATAAATATATGTATGTATGTGTGCGTATATATATATATATATATATATATATATATATACATATATATACATATGTGTGTGTGTGTGTGTGTGTGTGTGTGTGTGTGTGGAGTGTTCTGGAAAAGAAGTATATACTATATTTATACATTTAATTGTCTTTTATTTTAAATTACACATTTCTTAGCAGTCATATCCAGGATTAGAATCCATGACCTGTTACACTGCAGCAGACACTTTACTGATGGAGTTATTTGCTCCTGTAGAGGAAGCATGAGAATTCTAACTATATGAAGTTACGTGTAATTGTCAGAGAAGTATCTTCATATAGTTAGAATTCTCATATTTCCGATACAGGAGCAAATAGCTTCATCAGTAAGGTGTCTGCTTCTAGTGTAATAGGTCGTGGTTTCTAATCCTGAGTATGACACTTGTAAAATGTGTATATTCAGTATAATAAAGAGGGTGTGATTTGTAAGGTGCAGGGACCAGTGAGGAAGTCGGCCACTGAAGAGATAGCGGCAACTATCAATTAACTTAATTCAATGGTGTCACAGAATGGGAGGAGAGGTGCCCCCCTTCAGAGCAGGAGCCCGGCGGCAGATGACTCCGTTGCCTCCCAGAGTTCTGCCTCTGGGTACCAGTGGTCAGACACGATGCTCTCTGCGCTGTGAGAAAAGAGGTCAGCAGACTTTATTTCAACTGGGTATCGGTGTCCATGTCAATAATGAAAGTGTAAATGGTGGCTTAAGCCCTGCTTCCCACATTTCAGCTGTAGTAGGGTAAAAGGTTGAAGTTCTGGAGGGGGGCCTAAATACTTGACAGTCTAGGGGCTTGACCATAGATTAATATGGCCTTGCTAGTACAATCGATGTTCACATTCACGTTAACACATGCTCAATCTAGAGTATAAATGAAAGAGGATGGCTTACTTCATATGGACATCATACCTCCCAACTTCTCAGTTTTCTAAAGAGGGACACAAGCGCGTTCCCGAAAAAAGGGGTGTGACCTAAGAAAAAGGGAGCGTGGCTTCACGGAGGACCCGAGGCCACGAGCCACGCCCCGTTTTCGTCACTAAGGGGGCATGCCCAGCGCTCTGTGAGCCGCTGGCATGCCCCCTCTCCCTCTGACTCAAGTGAATAGACGCTGTGCGCATGCGCACAGCGTCTATTCACTGCTGCTCTGCTAAGCAGGGCAGCGAGACACAGAGCCTCCCAACTGCTCCCCCCACCGCGGGACACTGCGGCCCGCGGGTGGGACAGCGGGACAGTCCCCAAAAAACGGGACTGTCCCGCGAAAATCGGGACAGTTGGGAGGTATGGGACATATAAGAATGTGATTATAAAAGAAACTAGAGTTGTGACTCACAGTAAATGTAACGTATAAATAAAAATTCATATGCCCTGTAATTGTGTACTTATATATAGATAACAAGTCTGCTTTTATATGTTCCAAGATATCATAATTAACAACATACCTACGAAGTATGTAAAGGTGTGCAATTTTTTCATAGGCTTGTGCGATGGTAATATGAGAATGATTCCCCCCTTCCCCCCCCCATCATTTGACTATCCAGTTTAGCGATAAAAGTGGAGACAGTGGCTGTTCATTGCAGAGGAAAGTATTAGGTTCTGGTTATAAGAACAGGCAATTACCTAAATTAAATATGTCTGAGAAAATGCAGCATCATTGAAACAAACCACTGAAAATAACCTAGGCTGTTTTATTCCTGCTAGTAATAAGGGGCACAGTGATCTGCACTACAGAAAATTACAGCTTTCTTTTTAATATAAAATAATCCCACAAAAAAAGAGAGTTGCTTTATCCTTTGTGTCTTATGACTGTTTTTATTACTACAGGTTGAGTATCCCATATCCAAATATTCCGAAATACGGACTTTTTTGAGTGAGAGTGAGATAGTGAAACCTTTGTTTTTTGATGGCTTAGTGTACACAAACTTTGTTTAATACACAAAGTAATTAAAAATATTGTATTAAATGACCTTCAGGCTGTGTATATAAGGTGTATATAAAACATAAATGAATTGTGTGAATGTACACACACTTTGTTTAATGCACAAAGTTATAAAAAAATATTGGCTAAAATTACCTTCAGGCTGTGTGTATAAGGTGTATATGTAACATAAATGCATTCTGTGCTTATATTTAGGTCCCATCACCATGATATCTCATTATGGTATGCAATTATTCCAAAATACGGAAAAATCTGATATCCAAAATACCTCTGGTCCCAAGCATTTTGGATAAGGGATACTCAACCTGTACCATATTACTGTTATTTTTTTACACTTCATTAATCTAATTTTGATGAGGACTGTTTTTGTGTGTATGCAGCTGTATTAGATTTTAGGGTAAGTACATGGTAGAGAGCAATATCTGCACGATTTGACGTTTCGAAACAACATATCTTCCATATCGCCTATTGTGTACGCAGGTTTTCGCGCTCCCAAGGGTCACATGCAACATAGTCTGGTTGGCACGCTGCACGATTAATCAGACGATATCGTATGTGGCACCATGTAGTGTAATGAAGAATGGAACGAGATTTAATCCGTCGTTCATTTAAATCATCTAGTGCAGTGGTTCTCAAACTGTGTGCCGTGGCACCCTGGGGTACCTTAGGACACTTGCAGGGGTGCCTTGGATTGGTGGTCCAGGACCAATTCAAATAATTTAGGTGCAATGTAATAGGTAAAACTAGTGCTTGTGGCTTCCAATCCTAAACTATATGGACAAACAGAAGCAAATCTTGTCCCTTACCACACAACTGAACCTAACGATAACATTTCTACAATTAATATTTAATTTAATATTTCTTTCTAAATTTCTCAATAAGAAACCTTTTGGCCTTGGGGTGCAGTGAAAAAAATTCTGATACTCTAGGGTGCCGTGATATAAAAAATGTTTGGGAACCACTGATCTAGTGTGTACTGGCAATCTGCAGGGTGTAGTGAAATCACCCCTACCATCGGTCCAGTTGCCCATTGTTTTGGTGTGTACCCACCCCTGAAGGTGGCTAAAATCAATGTCATTAAGCTAATATACTTATGGGGGTCAGTGACTTAGGGACGAATTCAATTAGTCGTAAATTCATAATCTGCTCTCTCCATGTGCTGATAATATTGGAACAAAATGCATAATTCATTCCATAAGTTTGTGGCCACCCGCAATGTTGTGCTGTCCTATGATACAGGTAATTCTTTAGTGTGTAGTCTATGCAAAGTGCTTCAGAAGGGTGAGGAAACCATCCTGAACCCCCCAAAAAGCATAAAATAAGATGGTAGCCATAGGGAAAGTGTAGTAGACTGTTCCATAAGAGGCTGTTATAAGGTCTCACAGGTGTGAATATTACAGTTTTTGTTTCCGAATGAAAAATGATGGCCAGCATTTGTATTTTAGCAAATAAATGGATATGATATACTTTGCCGACATGGATGTAATGTTGACATGCTTGGCATGTTGACATTCATCATGTCAACACAGATGAAATGCCAACATGATTAGAATGTCAACAAAACATTCCTTGTGGTCTAGTGGTAACTTAACTGGTATGACGGCTCCAGTGGTGTTTTCCGGATCCGGCACTGATGTTCCTGATGCCTTCTAGCTTATCCTGTGCCGCTTCTGGTGGTGAGAATGCCTAACCCCTAACCTTATCCCTCTCCATAGTGCCTATCCCTAACCCTCCACTGTCGCAGCCTAAACCTAAGCATTGCAAACATGTCAACATTCTGCAGAAGCTGACCTGTTCAGTGTCTGCATTTCAACAACGTCAAAAACGTAACTGTCAACATTATGAATATCAACATTGTAAATGTCCACATTATGACTACATTCCCAAATAAATATTTTTAGATAATTTCAGTGTATATTTGGGAAGGGTTTAAAATTTCCTCCCGTCGGGATCTGTCTGTATAGTGACAGCCGGCATCCCGTGCGCGGGGAATCCATACCGATCCCGTACATTTTATTTAGATACTGTGTTTTGTTTATATACTTCTGCAACCTAAAAAACCCTCTTTTCCATCTCCACAGCACATTAATACAGGTCCCCCTTCATTGACACGCCTTTCAAATGAGATTTTCTATTTCAATACTAAAAAGCTATGAAAGCAGGTTTTTGCCTACGTATAAAGGTGGTCATTCCGAGTTGTTCGCTCGTTGACGATTTTCGCTATACTGCGATTATCCGCTAACTGCGCATGCGCAATGTTCGCAGAGCGCATGCGCTTAGTTATTTTACACAAAAGTTAGGTATTTTGCTCACGGCATTACAAAGTTTTTTCATCGCTCTGCTGATCGTAGTGTGATTTGACAGGAAGTGGGTGTTTCTGGGCGGAAACTAGCCATTTTCTGGGAGTGTGCGAAAAAACGCTGGCGTTTCTGTGAAAAACGCGGGAGTGTCTGAAGAAACGGGGGAGTGTCTGGGCGAACGCTGGGTGTGTTTGTGACGTCAAACCAGGAACGAAACTGACTGAACTGATCGCAGTGTAGGAGTAAGTCTGGAGCTACTCAGAAACTGCTAAGAATTTTCTATTCGCAATTCTGCTAATCTTTCGTTCGCAATTCTGCTATGCTAAGATACACTCCCAGTAGGCGGCGGCTTAGCGTGTGCAATGCTGCTAAAAGCAGCTAGTGAGCGAACAACTCGGAATGAGGGCCAAAATTGTCCTACCTAATTTGTGGATAATGGCCCTCATTCCGAGATGATCGTAGCTGTGCTAAATTTAGCACAGCTACGATCATTCACACTGACATGCGGGGGGACGCCCAGCACAGGGCTAGTCTGCCCCGCATGTCAGTGCCGCCCCCCCCCCCCCCCCCTGCAGAAGTGCATCCTCAACCTGTCACCACAAGAAATTATCACACACCTCCCCCAACTATACCTCTCTCTCTCTTCTTCTGCTTCTACTAGCTGGTGACATATCCCCAAATCCAGGTCCCATTTACATACCACGCTCACATTCAGCTGATTTACAACGGAATATAAATCCAGCAAACCTTATCAACATCACATGTGTCCCATCTCCCTCCAAGTCACTAAAATGTGCTTTATGGAATGCACACTCTGTTTGCAACAAATTAACGTCTATTCATGACCTTTTCATAGCAAAAAAATTAATATGCTAGCTATAAAAGAAACATGGCTCACACAATCAGACACTGCCTCCCCTGCAGCACTGTCACATGGTGGCCTCCACTTCACACACACCCACAGGCCTGGTAACATTAAAGGAGGTGGGGTTGGAATATTACTGTCCAAATCTTACACTCACACACCATTTTACCACCTGTTTCCTCACTCACATTTACATAATTTGAAGTATACGCTATTAGGATTTTCACCCCTTTCTCTCTGCATGTTGCAGCTATCTATCGCCCACCTGGGCAGCCCAAAAAGTTTCTGGAAGATTTTTCTGCTTGGCTCCCTCACTTTCTATCCTCTGACATCTCCACCATCATTATGGGTGATTTCAATATCTCTATTGACAGTCCACAATCTCCCCATGCCTCTAAACTACTCTCTCTAACCTCTTTTCTTGGCCTCTCCCAATGGACTGACTCCTCTACTCATCAGGAGGGCCACCCTTGATCTTGTATTCACCAGACTATGCTCTGTTTCTGAACTCACTAACACTCCTTTCCCTCTCTCAGATCACAACCTTATTGCCTGCATGCTCTCCTCCATTACTTCAAACTCAATGTCCCTGAAGTCTACAAAGACGCCTCTAACCCGCAGAAATATTAACGCTATTTTCAACAACTATCTTCCTCTCTGCAACTACTGTTCTCACCAATTTCTACATTCACCTCTCCGGAGACTGTTGTGTCACATCTTAACCAAACTCTAGAAACAGCACTTGATGAAGTGGCTCCAGCTACCCATCACACTCCACGTAGACTTAGATGTCAACCGTGGCACTCTAAATACACTAGACACCTACAAAAACTGTCACGTAAAGTAGAACTCCAGTGTCGTAAATCTCGTAGTTCAAGTGACTTTCTCACATATAAGACCACTCTTATCGTAATGCTCTGGACACTGCCAAACAAACATATTTTCAATCTCTCATCTCTGCTCAAGCCTCTAACCCCAAGCGACTTTTTTTTACATTTAAATCACTTCTTGTCCCTCCCTCACCCAACCAACCAGCCACAGTCAGTGCGCAAGATCTTGCTTCCTATTTCAAGGACAAGATTGACAAGATCCGAAATTAACTGGTATGCTCATCCACAGCCAGTGGCCTGCTCAATTCCCTGCCTGAACACTAACACCTTCTCTTCCTTTGATCCTACAAATGAAGATGAAGTATCTGCACTCTTTTCATCTGCCTACTCTACTACCTCTCCCCTTGACTCTATACCCTCACAAATTAGTAAAGCTCTGTCTGCTGTGCTCATCCCAACCTTAACTAAAATCTGTAATCTTTCTCTGTCTACTGGTATCTTTCATCCTCTATACAAGCATGCAGTGATTACTCCTATTGTGAAAAAACAACACTCTGACCCTAACTCTCTTTCAAACTACCGTCCCATCTCTCAGATCCCATGCCCCTCCAAGTTACTTGAGATACTTGCCTACACTCGCCTCACACACTTTCTTAACTCACACAATTTACTGGACCCACTTCAGTCAGGATTTCATGCCCAACACTCCACAGAGACAGCACTGACTAAGGTAGTGAAGATTTGGTCACTGCTAAATCTAAAGGACATTAGTCTCTACTTATTCTCCTTGATCTCTCTGCTGCTTTAGACACTGTTGACCACTCTCTTCTCATACAAACACTACAATCCCTAGGTATTCAGGACACAGCCCTTTCTTGGTTCACATCCTACCTATCTAATCGCTCCTTCAGTGTTCGTTTCTCTGATTCCACCTCCTCTTCACTACCTCTCTCAGTTGGAGTACCGCAATGCTCAGTCTTAGGTCCTCTGCTTTTCTCTATCTATACCACATCTCTTGGCAAACTCTTTCGGATTTCAGTACCATCTGTATGCGGATGATACTCAAATCTACCTATCCTCCCCTGATTTGTCACCATCTGTATTGGTCCGTGTCACTGAATGCCTTTCTGCCATTTCATCTTAGATGACATCTCGCCACTTGAAACTTAATATTTCCAAAACAGAATTAATTATATTTCCACCGGCCAATAATAATTTCCAACCTGATATCTCTATCACTGTTGAGAACTCGGCAATCATCCCTACCCCACAAGCTCGCTGCCTAGGTGTCATTCTTGACTCTGAACTATCCTTTGTTCCTCACATTCAGTCTGTCTCAAGATCATGTTACATACATCTAAGAAACATATCCAAAATACGACCATATCTTACACAAGACACAGCAAAAACGCTAATCCATGCTCTCATTATCTCCCACATTAATTATTGTAATAGTCTCCTGACCGGTCTTCCCAAACATAGGCTCTCACCACTACAATCCATTTTGAATGCAGCTGCGAGGCTAATCTTCCTCGCTAGACGTTCATCGTCTGCAGATCCATTCTCAGTCCCTCCATTGGTTACCAGTATTCTACCGTATTAATTATAAAATACTTTTACTGACATACAAGGCTATTAACCAAACTGCACCAACATACATCTCTTCACTCATCTCAAAATATCTCCCTACCCGACCTCTCCGCTCTACACAAGATCTACGTCTCTCATCCACACGCATTACTTGTTCACACTCAAAATTACAGGACTTTATCCGGGCTTCACCCACTTTGTGGAATGCCCTCCCACGCACAATAAGACTCGCCTCTAGTCTCCAAACCTTTAAACGTTCCCTGAAAACTCACCTCTTCAGACAAGCCTATCATATTCCAGACCCACCCACATAATCTTCAGTGCTTCCCTATCTAATTACATCCTCTCTGTACAGTATACATAACATCACATATTTTGTCTCTTTACTCTCACACCCTCCTGATACTTGCCCAACATTGCGGGGTGATCATATCATACAACCCATTAAGAACCTAGCAATCTGGTGGACCATTATGCAATAGGTAGCATCTATCCTTGTGTATCTATGCCTATTTCCCTATAGATTGTAAGCTTGCGAGCAGGGCCTTCTTACCTCTATGTCTGTCTGTTTTTACCCAGTTTTGTTCTAATACTGTTGTTCTAATTGTAAAGCGCAACGGAATATGCTGCGCTATATAAGAAACTGTTAATAAATAAATAATAAAATAAGTGCAAAGGCATCGCACAGCGGCGAAGCCTTTGCACTTCAAGAGTAGCTCCCGACCAGCGCAGCTTTAGTGTGCTGGCCGGGAGCTACCCGTCGCTCCTCGGCCCGCAGCAGCTGCGTATGACGTCACACAGCTGCTGCGGGCCGCTTCCCACAAGGTCCGGCCACGCCTACGTTGGCCGGACCACGCCCATGAAATGGCGGCCAAACGCAGCCGTTCCGCCCCCTCCTGGCCAGCGACCGCCTCTGCCTGTCAATCAGGCAGAGGCGATCGCAGCCCGGCTACGGCCTTCGGCCGCCTGGCTTGCGCCGGCGCACTACGGCACCAGCGCATGCGTAGTGGGTACCCGTTCGCTTGGCTGCGATAAAAAGCAGCGAGCGAACGGGTCAGAATGACCCCCAATGTGTTGTGTCCCCTATTGTTCACTGTGGACACACCCATGTGGAGATGTGTTACATCATGAATTTAAAGTGAACAAGCTGGCATTAAACAAATGAAATCTTTCCCTGTAAGCATTGCATGCCCATTGTATTGAAATATCAAAAAATCACTAAAGCATATACATATTTTATTTCTGTGAAACATGTTAATGGACTACAGCTAGACAGAAGCCTTTCAGTGCGCCCCCCCCCCCCCCCCCCCACAATGCTTTTCACAGCTTTGTGATCAATATCCTTTTAGTTCTCTGTAGTGATGTGTGAAATAAACATGTAGTACTATGGTTTCTGGACTCCTAATGCTGAAAACAAACATTACTGCTGGTGCTATACATTTTCTTCATGATTTATCCAACCTCTTGCTTTTTCCTAGTTCAAAACATTTTTATTTTTAACATATATTTTATTATGTCTTTAGAGCCTCTTTTCATTTACATACATATAAACACACACACACGCACACACACACACACACACACACACACACCACACACACACACACCACACACACACACACACACACACACACACGAAAATAAAGAATAAGATTAAACTTTCTCCTTAGAATCTATGCCAAAAACAAATTCCTATCTAAATCAACAAGATACGCGTGTCACACTTGTGATTAAATAGCTGTAGAATGTTTTAGGAGTCAACTTCAATATGGTATTGCATAAGTAGATTATTTGCATTCTTTTGTCCTGGTCTTTATAACAGAACCGTGTATTACCTTTACAATTATATGTTTCTGTTCTTTGTCTTAAAATATTTGTAGTTAAAGTTCTTGTTGGTAGATACTCAATAGATCTACATGCACTTTCCAATTACCCTTCTAGGGTAGCCATTTGATTTTCTTTAAACTGAACACTTCTGCGTGCGTGCCAAGCAGAGTTGGTTACCCTCCCTCATTCTGCAGGAGACTCCCTGAAATAATAGGGTAAAAAAATAAATCATAGATAGATACATACTTTCAAATGTGTTCAGCAGTGCCATTTCCCTGCATTGTTTTACGGCACAATGATCCATATGCTACGTGCATTTTAAATAAGGTTTCTCTATCGTCCTAGTGGATGCTGGGGTTCCTGAAAGGACCATGGGGGATAGCGGCTCCGCAGGAGACAGGGCACAAAAAGTAAAGCTTTAGGATCAGGTGGTGTGCACTGGCTCCTCCCCCTATGACCCTCCTCCAAGCCTCAGTTAGATTTTTGTGCCCGGCCGAGAAGGGTGCAATCTAGGTGGCTCTCCTAAAGAGCTGCTTAGAAAAGTTTAGCTTAGGTTTTTTATTTTACAGTGAGTCCTGCTGGCAACAGGATCACTGCAACGAGGGACTTAGGGGAGAAGAAGTGAACTCACCTGCGTGCAGGATGGATTGGCTTCTTTGGCTACTGGACATTAGCTCCAGAGGGACGATCACAGGTACAGCCTGGATGGTCACCGGAGCCTCGCCGCCGGCCCCCTTGCAGATGCTGAAACAAGAAGAAGGTCCAGAATCGGCGGCATGAAGACTCCTCAGTCTTCTTAAGGTAGCGCACAGCACTGCAGCTGTGCGCCATTTCCTCTCAGCACACTTCACACGGCAGTCACTGAGGGTGCAGGACGCTGGGAGGGGGGCGCCCTGGGAGGCAATGAAAACCTATTTTTGGCTAAAAATACCTCACATATAGCCTCCGGGGGCTATATGGAGATATTTAACCCCTGCCAGAATCCGTTAAGAGCGGGAGACGAGGCCGCCGGAAAAGGGGCGGGGCCTATCTCCTCAGCACACAGCGCCATTTTCCCTCACAGAAAGGCTGGAGGGAAGGCTCCCAGGCTCTCCCCTGCACTGCACTACAGAAACAGGGTTAAAACAGAGAGGGGGGGCACTAATTTGGCGTTAGAAATATATAAAAAAGATGCTATAAGGGAAAACACTTAATTAAGGTTGTCCCTATATAATTATAGCGTTTTTGGTGTGTGCTGGCAAACTCTCCCTCTGTCTCTCCAAAGGGCTAGTAGGTCCTGTCCTCTATCAGAGCATTCCCTGTGTGTGTGCTGTGTGTCGGTACGTGTGTGTCGACATGTATGAGGACGATGTTGGTGAGGAGGCGGAGCAATTGCCTGTAATGGTGATGTCACTCTCTAGGGAGTCGACACCGGAATGGATGGCTTATTTAGGGAATTACGTGATAATGTCAACACGCGCCAAGGTCGGTTGACGACATGAGACGGCCGACAAACAATTAGTACCGGTCCAGACGTCTCAAAAACACCGTCAGGGGTTTTAAAACGCCCGTTTACTTTAGTCGGTCGACACAGACACAGACAGGGACACTGAATCCAGTGTCGACGGTGAATAAACAAACGTATTCCTTATTAGGGCCACACGTTAAGGGCAATGAAGGAGGTGTTACATATTTCTGATACTACAAGTACCACAAAAGAGGGTATTATGTGGGATGTGAAAAAACTACCGTAGTTTTTCCTGAATCAGATAAATTAAATGAAGTGTGTGATGATGCGTGGGTTCCCCCCGATAGAAAATATGGGCGGTATACCCTTTCCCGCCAGAAGTTAGGGCGCGTTGGGAAACACCCCTTAGGGTGGATAAGGCGCTCACACGCTTATCAGAACAAGTGGCGGTACCGTCTATAGATAGGGCCGTCCTCAAGGAGCCAGCTGACAGGAGGCTGGAAAATATCATAAAAAGTATATACACACATACTGGTGTTATACTGCGACCAGCGATCGCCTCAGCCTGGATGTGCAGAGCTGGGGTGGCTTGGTCGGATTCCCTGACTAAAAATATTGATACCCTTGACAGGGACAGTATTTTATTGACTATAGAGCATTTAAGGATGCATTTCTATATATGCGAGATGCACAGAGGGATATTTGCACTCTGGCATCAAGAGTAAGTGCGATGTCCATATCTGCCAGAAGATGTTTATGGACACGACAGTGGTCAGGTGATGCAGATTCCAAACGGCACAAAGGTGTATTGCCGTATAAAGGAAGAGGAGTTATTTGGGGTCGGTCCATCGGACCTGGTGGCCACGGCAACTGCTGGAAAATCCACCGTTTTTACCCTAAGTCACATCTCTGCAGAAAAAGACACCGTCTTTTCAGCTTCAGTCCTTTCGTCCCTATAAGAGTCATATCTGCCCAGGGATAGAGGAAAGGGAAGAAGACTGCAGCAGGCAGCCCATTCCCAGGAACAGAAGCGTTCCACCGCTTCTGACAAGCTCTCAGCATGACGCTGAGACCGTACAGGACCCCTGGATCCTACAAGTAGTATCCCAGGGGTACAGATTGGAATGTCGAGACGTTTCCCCTGCGCAGGCTCCTGAAGTCTGCTTTACCAAGGTCTCCCTCCGACAAGGAGGCAGTATGGGAAACAATTCACGAGCTGTATTCCCAGCAGGTGATAATTAAATTACCCCTCCTACAACAAGAAAAGGGGTATTATTCCACACTATATTGTGGTACTGAAGCCAGAAGGCTAGGTGAGACCTATTCTAAATCTAAAAAAATTTGAACACTTACAAAGGTTCAAATCAAGATGGAGTCACTCAGAGCAGTGATAACGAACTGGGAAGAAGGGGACTATATGGTGTCCCGAGACATCAGGGATGCTTACCTCCATGTCCCAAATTTGCCCTTATCACTAAGGGTACCTCAGGTTCGTGGTACAGAACTGTCACTATCAGTTTCAGACGCTGCCGTTTGGATTGTCCACGGCACCCCGGGTCTTTACCAAGGTAATGGCCGAAATGATGGTTCTTCTTCGAAGAAAAGGCGTCTTAATTATCCCTTACTTGGACGATCTCCTGATAAGGGCAAAGTCCAGGGAACAGTTGGAGGTCGGAGTAGCACTATCTCGGATACTGTTACAACAGCAGGGGTGGATTCTAAATATTCCAAAATCGCAGCTGATCCCGACAACAAGTCTCCTGTGCTTAGGGATGATTCTGGACACAGTCCAGAAAAAGGTGTTTCTCCCGGAAGAGAAAGCCAGGGAGTTATCCGAGCTAGTCAGGAACCTCCTAAAATCAGTGCATCATTGCACAAGGGCCATGGTAAAAAAATGGTGACTTCCTTCGAAGCAATTCCAGTCGGCAGATTTCATGCAAGAACTTTTCAGTGGGATCTGCTGGACAAATGGTCCGGATCGCATCTTCAGATGCATCAGCGGATAACCCTATATCCAAGGACAAGGGTGTCTCTCCTGTGGTGGTTACAGAGTGCTCATCTTCTAGAGGGCCGCAGATTCGGCATTCAGTTTTGGATGTTGGTGACCACGGAGGCCAGCCCGAGAGGCTGGGGAGCAGTCACACAAGGA